>NC_090376.1:6350279-6650279 GCF_036365525.1 Heterodontus francisci
CCCCCCCCCCTCTCTCTCCGTCCCCCCCCCCTCTCTCTCCGTCCCTCTCTGTCCCTCTCTCTCTTTTCCTTTAGGAGGCTCTTGAAAACCTGCCATTTTAATCACCTCTCCTAACATCTTGTTTGGCTCTGTGTCAAATATTGTTTGATAACGTTTCTGTAAGATGCCTTCCGACCTAATATGTTAAAGGCACTATATAAATGCAAGTTGTGGCAGGGATTGTTGGGTTAATTGAGGCAAGAGCTTTTCTCAACATTGGTTTATGACAGTTACCAACTGGGGATGCAGTAAATTCATCTTCAGTCATGTCTGACATCCTTCTGCTTTATTGTTATTTCCTTGGGGGCAGTTGTGCATTTTTGCCTTCTCTTTTCTTTATGTAGATGGTGAAGATGAGAAACCGCCATTGCCTCCTCGTTCTGCCTCCACCAGCTTCAGTGGCAGTGCTGGCACTTGCCTTTCCCCAGTAGCGCAAGATGGGACAGCAGACAGGTAAATGCAACAAACTCTATAAAGTCATTGGGGGCATTGCTTAAAACCAACAATGTCAGTGGAGTGGATTTCCGCAATGGATATATAATGTATGTAGAATGAGAGGTGATCTCATTGGAACCTACAAAATACTTAAAGGGATAGACAGGGTAGATGCAGCTAAGATGTTTCCCCTGGTTGGGGAGTGTAGAACCAGGGGACACATTTCAAAATAAGGAGGAAGCCACTTAGGAATGATATGAGGAGAAATTTCTTTACTCAGAGGGTTGTGAATCTTTGGAATTCTGTACCCCAGAGGGATGTGGAAGCTCAGTCATTGAGTGTTTAAAGCAGTTTGACAAATTTCTAAACACCAATGACAAAGGGATATGGGGATAGTGTGGGGAAAAAGTCTTAGAAATGGACGATCAGCCATTATCTTATTGAATGGCAGAGCAGGCTTGTTGGTCTGAATGGCCTACTCCTGCTCCTATGTTCCTATTAATACAGCATGTACTATGGGTGCTGGGCTCAAATGGTTTATGGATGTCATCAGGATTGTATTACTGTCTTAAATTTGCAGCTATGTGTTACATAGTATTTCTAGCACAGCAACAGGCTATTCAGCTCAGCTGGTCTGTGCCGGTGTTTATACTCCATATGAGCCTCCAACTATCCGCATAACCTTCTATTCCTTTCTCCCTGGCATGTTTATCTAGCTTTCCCCTAAATGCATAGAGCCTTGCGTGGTCACGGTGCAGTGCAGCTTGTATCAAGGAAGCCTAGCGGCAGGTTCTGTAGCTAAAAGAGCAGCACTGAGAGCTCGGTCTGAAAATGACAAGTACTTTTATACTTGGATATTGGTGCAACAAGATACAAATCTTCAGTGTGTCCCTAAAACCCACACAGATGGAATAATCAAACTTCATGGGTCTATTCTGGTGGCTTCAAGAATGCAACGTTTAATTTGATTTTCTGCACAGGAACCCAGTGTTACACAAGGCTTTTAGGTGAATTTGTTCAAAATTATTTCAAATGGTAACCTGTAAACACTTGAAACTTTGAAAATAATATCTTCTAGTGACTCAAGCACTGAGGTATTACAATTGAGAAATAATCTGTCAATCTTCCCCTTCCAACTGTGAGTTATGTTCACTGAAAGCACTCTCGCCTCTGAATTCAGGTGGTTGTGGACTGAAGTCCAAATGCAGAACACAGGAACAGGAGTAGGCCATTCAGCCCCTGAAGCCTGTTCCACCATTCAGTTAAATCATGGCTGATCTGTACCTCAAGTCCATTTAAGTTGACTTCTCAATATGAGGGCACCGCAGTGTCAGATTCTCATTTTTGGATCAGATGTTCAACTGAGGCCTGTCTCCTGTTTAGGTGGATGTTAAAGATCATGTTGCAATATTTGAGTTATACACGACTCTCCCAGTATCTAGACCAATATTCATCCCTGGACCAATGCTAACACAGCAGATTAACTGGCCTTTATCTTGCCAGCTGTTGGATGTTACTGCTTGGAAAACGGTTGCTGTATATATCTGCAATGACCATACTTTGGAAAAAAAAAAAGTGTATGCATTTATCTGCTGTGGAGTATTTTGGGATGGACTAGAAGGTCCCAGGTTTGATCCACCATCTATGCTGAGTCAGTAGAATTCAGCTGGAGCAGCAGCTGGGGTACAATTGACCTCAGCACCCTGCTGGTTGGAGCTTGGGTGAAGAGGCTTAGTGGTTTCCATTCCTGATGGCTAGCTCTTAACCCCTAGAAAAGTGGTGTGAACAAGATCTGGCTCAGCTCTGTTGCCCTTCATGCTAAAGTAGCATGCTGACGTTCAGTATCTCGACTCTAAGTGAAGAGTGGGGACAGTTAGGCCAAGGTTACATATGGAAGCTGACCCCAGTAGGAAGCAGCACCTTCAGCAGAAGTGAATATTGAGGGAAAGAGGAGGAGAAATGACTCTCATCTTCTGATTTCAGGAAACCTCTTAAACTGAATTACAAACAGCTGAAACACTAACAACAAGTTCCTCAAAATTTCACAACTAGTGGTTATTGAGCACTGTGCTCAGGTGTGAAATCACAACTTCATCATGGAGGTGTCATGTTCATATCTTATGCACAGAAGCTCCATTTCTTTCCCGCAGTACCAATCTCCCCCCTCCCCTTCCATAGAATATACAGTGCAGAAACAGGCCATTCACTCTAATCAGTGTTGGTGTTTATGTGCCATGTGAGCCTCTTCGTCTAACTCTATCAGCATAACCCTCTATTCCCTTCTCCCTGATATGCTTATCTACCTTCCCCTTAAATCCATCTGTACTCTTCTGCGGTAGTGAGTTCCAGATTCTCACCACTGTCTAAGTTTTTTAAAAAAAAGATTGTTCTCTAAATTCCCCTTTTGATTTTTTGATGGCCTCTGATTTTACTTTTCCACAAGTGGGAATATACTTCCTATGTCTGCTCTATCGTAACCTTTCCTAATTTTAAAGAACTCTGTTAGGTCACCTTCTCTTTTATTTTGAAGAGAAAAGATCCCCAGCCAGTTCATCCTTTCACGATAGGCATAACCGCTGTTCTTGTAGCATCTTTTTAAATCTTTCTTGGACCCCCTCCAGTGACACTCTATCCTTCTTTATAATATGGCGACCAGAACAATACACAGTACTGCAAGTATTGTCTAACCAAGGTTTGATACTTGACTGTGTTAACTTATTGCGCCCCATTATCCAACTTCCCATTTAATGTAGAAAAATGTCCCAGGGCCTTTCAAAGTAAATTAATTTCTACAGCTTAAAGCATTGCGAAAAGCACATAAAATTTTCAACTGTGTAAAATGGGAAGTAACTGGCCCAAACAATTCGGGGAGGTTAAGACTGTCAGCATTATATTAAGGCTGGCTGAGATTTTGGATCGCAAACTGCAGTGCAGTCTGTTTCTGGAGCAATAATCTAGAGGACTAGACTAATAATTCAGAGAACGCAAGTTCAGATTCCACCATGGCAGTTTGAGAATTAGAATTCAGTTTAAATAAATATGGAACTAACAAGTCAGTGTTAGTAAAAGTGATCGTGAAACTGTCAGATTGCCATAAAAACCCAACTGGTTCCTTAGTGCTCTTTAGGGAAGAAAATTTGTCGTCCTTAACCCAGTCTGGCCTATATGTAACTCCATTTCCACACCAATCTTAACTGCTATGAGTTGGCCTAGCTAGCCACTCAGTCGTATCAAACCTGTATAGCATTTCAAGAAGAACTTAACAGTACCGCATTCTCAGGACAACTAGGGATGAATAACAAATTCTGGTATTGCCGGCAATGCCCAAATCACAGGAATGACGTGTCTGTGTGCGGGGCTGTGTCTCATTTGGTAGAACTCTTGTCTCTGAGCTAGCAGGTTCTGGGTTCAAGTCCCGCTCTAGGACTTGAGCACAAAAATCAAGGCTGACACTGCAGTTCAGTACTGAGGGAAACTGTCGAGAGGTGCAGTCTTTTAGATGAGACATCAAACTGAGCCCCCTGTCTGCCCCCTCAGATGGACGTAAAAGATTCCATTACTTCAAAGAAGAGCAGATGAGTTTTCCCCAGTGTCCTGGCTAATATTTCTCATCTCACAAAACAAGTTACCTGGCCATTTTCACATTGCTGTTTGCGAGATCTTGCTTTGCGTTAATTGGCTGCTGCGTTTCCAACATTACAAATTCAAAAGAACTTAATTTGCTGTAAAGCATTTTCAGACATCCAGTGGTCATGAAAGGCACTATATAAATGCAATTCTTTGTTTGGAAGCTGCTTTGAAAAACAACTTGCATTTCTGTAGCTCTTTTAACACAGCAAAATGTCCAAAGGTGCTTCACAGGCACGATTATCGAACAAAATTTGGTAACAAGCCTCATTGAGATAATGTGAAAGAGCACCAATAGCTTGTCCAAAGAGGTAGGTTTTAAGGAGAGGTGGAGATCTGGAGTAATTTGGAGAGGGAATACCAGAGTTTAGGGCCTACGCAGCTGAAACCTCGGCTGCCTGTGGTGGAGTAACTAAAATCAGGAATAAGCAAGGGGTTGAATTGGAGGAACAGAGATCTCGGAAGGTTGTAGGGCTGGAGGAAGTTAGAAATGCAAAAGCACAAGGCCTCGGAGAGATTTGAACACAGATATGAATTTTAAGTTGTAAGCGTTGCTGAACCAAGAGTCAATATATGTCAGCGAGCACAAGGTTGATGGGTAAATGGATAAACAGAACTTGATGCAAGTTAGGACATGAGCAGCAGCGTTCTGGATGAGCTTAAGTTTATGGAGGGTAGAAGATGGGAGGTAGAGCAGGACAGCATTGGAATAGTCAAGTTTAGAGGTAAGAAAAGCATGGATGAGCGTCTCAACAGCAGATGCGGCAGGGCAGAATCGGGCGATGTTACTGATCTGGAAATAGGTGATGCTGAAACTGTGGTGGGCTGTGCAACTGAGCTGGAAGATGTTGTCTGTACAATATGTGAGTTAGTGCCTGCCACTTTCCTCATAATGTGGCTCAGATCATGGATAAACCATTTGAATATTGCTCCTGCACACTCTTAAATGGTTCCCCTTGATTGGGCCCCGGCTTGGAATTTACTGGAGCGCCTATTTTTTCATGTTTAATACCAGCTGAACCGCTAGTCAGATGTTTGTGGTTTCTCTGAGCATTATAATCAAATCACTAGAAATCTGTACTCCCTTCCATTCGCAGCACAATCTGCTCTTCAACTTAAATGTTTACCAATTTTCAGCAGCAGTGGTGTGGGGGGTAAAGAAATGGACTAATCCCCATCTGGAACTGGAACCTTGTCTTTCCTTCCTTCCTAAACTGGAATCCCAAACTGAAGCAATGAGGAATGACTAATAGCTATCACTGAGGCAGAGCTGACAATCCAGATAGTTGAATTAATCACTGACTTGTATTGGCATCTTTGAATACTCCACCCTTTGTTTCAACCCTTTTGAAACCCTCCGCAGTGGTTAGCACCGCAGCCTCACAGCTCCAGGGACCCGGGTTCGATTCCGGGTACTGCCTGTGTGGAGTTTGCAAGTTCTCCCTGTGTCTGCGTGGGTTTTCTCCGGGTGCTCCGGTTTCCTCCCACAAGCCAAAAGACTTGCAGGCTGATAGGTAAATTGGCCATTATAAAATTGTCACTAGTATAGGGAGGTGGTAGGGCAATATAGGGACAGGTGGGGATGTTTGGTAGGAATATGGGATTAGTGTAGGATTAGTATAAATGGGTGGTTGATGTTCGGCACAGACTCGGTGGGCCGAAGGGCCTGTTTCAGTGCTGTATCTCTAATCTAATCTAATCTTGATAAAGTGACTGTACTTCAGTGTGTTTGATGATGAGAAGCATCACAGCCAGGTCCAAACCTGTCATTGCTCAGTCTGCACTACACAGCTGCATAGTAATCACCATTGTCAGACCTGATTTATTGGCCTGTATATCCACACATCTGTCTCCATCCTGTTGCTTTTGGGTTAGGCCTCAACCTTTTTGTGAATGTTTCTAGGTGTCCCCACCACAACCATTTAACTTGCTGAAAGCTTGCTCTCCTGGCCTAACAAATGGAAGACAAGCACTTGGATATGGTATCCAGATTGTGGGACAGTTGGATAGTCCAAACCCTTGGTGTACTCCTGGTACACGTGCAGTCACCTTTGAGTTGTAAATGAAAGGACCTTTTCCAAAGCTTAGTACTGTAGGCCATGCAGTCATCTAAAGAAACCTTTTTGTGTACTTGAAGCAAACCCATGTGTGTCTGTCTGTGTGCGTGCATGCACATCAACTCGTGTGGTTGGATGTATGTGCATTTAATGAAGCCAACTGGCTGTTTTGGTCTGGCTGACTTGGGTGTCGGAGTGTGTGTTATTATTTTGAATCAGGACATTTGTACTTGTTATACGTAGATGTGGAATTTTCCTTTAATCGTGATTGGAAGTTCTTTGGTTCAATGTAATATTGTGCTTGGCTTGGGTTTCATGTTCATCTGGAGTAGGTTGTTAATTGTATATTAATTATGTGCAGGTAGTGGGATTCATTGGGCATTCACTTGAGCCCCTATATATAGACACAGATTAAAACTGGTTGTTTGGGGGTTAGGAGGTCATAGTGTCATAATGGCACAGAGGAGGCTATTTCGCCCAGAAAGAAGCTGTTGGGCCCATCAATTCCATGCCGGCTCGGCTGCGGATCAATCCACTCAGTTCCATTCCCCCGCTTTATCCCCATAGCTCTGCAAGTTTATTTCCCTCAAGTGCCTATCCAATTTCCTTTTGAAATCATTGTCTCTGCTTCCACCACTCTCATAGGCAGCGAGTTCCAGGTAATTTTACTTTTTAAAAAAAAAAGTAAATGCTTCCTCACATTTCCCATAACCCTTGTCCAAAACTTTAAATCTGTGTCCCCTAGCCCTTGTTATACTTCTAATGTGTAACTCGGTAAATAAAATATGAAGGTTTGTAAAGATTGGCACCAGTTCTATCCTTCAGTTGACCTTCTGGTATAGAACATGCTCAGATGTCATCTTTACTAGGTGTTCATTTTATGTAGTTTGAGTAAATCACCTTTCAGTAACCTGTGTCCTCATAATTTTACCACCAAGACACAGCACCTTACCAACATCTTCATCCAGGTAGTCATTTTACTAAAGTAAAAAGCAAAATACTGCAGATGCTGGAAATCTGAAATAACAAAAAGTGCTGGAAATGCTCAGCAGGTCTGGCAGCATCTGTGGAGAGAGAAACAGAGTTAATGTTACAGTCTCTGACCTTTCATGTGATGAATGGTCACAGACCGGAAATGTTAACTCTGCTTCTCTCTCCACAGATGCTGCCAGACCTGCTGAGTATTTCCAGCACTTTTTATTTTTATTTTGGCACTTTACTTGTTCCCTTCCTTTGACAGTCTGTAGGATTTAAAACCCAAGCTTGCTATCGAACAATCAGTGCTTCTTGATTTGCTTTGCTATTTTCAGGTTTTTTGGTGTCCTACTCTGTGGTCCTTAGCCTTCTAACTTAGTTTCTCACCTAATCTGAACACTCATTTACTGACTGCCTATTTCCATGTCTAACATCGCCAAACTTCACCCCAATCTCAGCTCGTCTGCTGCTGAAAACCTCATTCATGCTTTTGTTATCTCTAGAATTGATTTGTTCCAGCGCAATCCTGGCTGGCCTCACATTCCAACTGCATAAACGTGATGTCATTCAAAACGCTGCCCGTGTCGTAACTCATGCCAAGTACCATTGAACCATCACCCCTGTACTCGCTGACCAACATTGGCTCCGGTCAGGCAGTGGCTCATTTTTAAAATTCTCATCCTTGTTTTCAAATTGTCCATGGCCTCCCAAACCGTGCCCCCCACAATGGGATAGGGAGCCATGTATCCAAGTTTGCCGAAGGTACAAAGGCTGCATTGGAAGCAGTGTAGTAGTTACAAAGAGAGATTGATAGATTAGGTGAATGATCACAACTGTGATAAATGGATTTCAATGTAGGCAAGTGCGAGGTCATCCACTTTATCGGCCTTGGAGGGAGTGCAGCATAGATTTACCATATTGATAGCTGGACTCAAAGCATTAAATTGCAAGGTGAGATTACACAGACAAGTGTTGCATTACCTGGAATTTAGACGTTTAAGGGGTGATTTGATTGAAGTTTTCAAGATGTTAACGGGAACTGATAGAGTAGATAGTTCTCACTTAGAGCGAGAACAAACAGAGTTGTTATCTCTGGGTTGTTGCCCGTGCCACGTGATAGCGAAGCGAGGAATAGGGAGAGAGAGGAGTTGAACACGTGGCTGCAGGGATGGTGTAGGAGGGAGGGTTTTGGTTTCCTGGATAATTGGGGCTCTTTCTGGGGTAGGTGGGACCTCTACAAACAGGATGGTCTTCACCTGAACCAGAGGGGTACCAATATCCTGGGGGGGGAGATTTGCTAGTGTTCTTCGGGGGGGTTTAAACTAATTCAGCAGGGGAATGGGAACCTAAAATGTAGTGCTAGTGTACAGGATGTTGAGAGTAGTGAGGTCAGGGATAAGGTTACAAGGACGCAAGAGGGCACTGGCAAGCAAGAACCTGGTTTAAAGTGTGTCTACTTCAACGCCAGGAGCATCCGGAATAAGGTGGGTGAGCTTGCAGCATGGGTTGGTACCTGGGATCTCGATGTAGTGGCCATTTCGGAGACATGGGTAGAGCAGGGGCAGGAATGGATGTTGCAGGTTCCGGGATTTAGATGTTTCAGTAAGAACAGAGAAGATGGTAAAAGAGGGGGGGGTGTGGCATTGTTAATCAAGGAGAGTATTACAGCGACAGAAAGGACGTTTGAGGACTCGTCTACTGAGGTAGTATGGGCCGAGGTTAGAAACAGGAGAGGTGAGGTCACCCTGTTGGGAGTCTTTTATAGACCTCCAAATAGTTCCAGAGATGTAGAGGAAAGGATAGCGAAGATGATTCTCGACAGGGGCGAGAGTAACAGGGTAGTTGTTATGGGGGACTTTAACTTTCCAAATATTGACTGGAAATACTATAGTTCGAGTACTTTAGATGGGTCAATTTTTGTCCAGTGTGTGCAGGAGGGTTTTCTGACACAGTATGTAGACAGGCCAACCAGGGGCGATGCCACATTGGATTTGGTACTGGGTAATGAACCCGGCCAGGTGTTAGATTTAGATTTTGGTGATAGTGATCACAATTCGGTTAGGTTTACCTTAGCGATGGGCAGGGACAGGTATATACCGCAGGGCAAGAATTATAGCTGGGGGAAAGGAAATTATGATGCGATTAGGCAAGATTTAGGATGCGTAGGATGGGGAAGGAAACTGCAAGGGATGGGAACAATCGAAATGTGGAGCTTATTCAAGGAGCAGCTACTGCGTGTCCTTGATAAGTATGTACCTGTGAGGCAGGGAGGAAGTTGTCGAGCGAGGGAGCCGTGGTTTACGAAAGAAGTTGAAGCGCTTGTCAAGAGAAAGAAGAAGACTTATGTTAGGATGAGATGTGAAGGCTCAGTTAGGGCGCTTGAGAGTTACAAGCTAGCCAGGAAGGATCTAAAGGGAGAGCTAAGAAGAGCAAGGAGAGGACACGAGAAGTCATTGGCGGATAGGATCAGGGAAAACCCTAAGGCTTTCTATAGGTATATCAGGAATAAAAGAATGACTAGTTAGATTAGGGCCAATCAAGGATAGTAGTGGGAAGATCTGTGTGGAATCAGAGGAGGTAGGGGAAGTGTTAAATGAATATTTTGCGTCAGTATTTACAGTAGAGAAAGAAAATGTTGTCGAGGAGAATACTGAGATTCAGGCTACTAGGCTAGATGGGATTGAGGTTCACAAGGAGGAGGTGTTATCAATTTTGGAAAGTGTGAAAATAGATAAGTCCCCTGGGCCAGATGGGATTTATCCTAGGATTCTCTGGGAAGCTAGGGAGGAGATTGCAGAGCCTTTGTCCTTGATCCTTATGTCGTCATTGTCGACAGGAATAGTGCCGGAAGACTGGAGGATAGCAAATGTTGTCCCCTTGTTCAAGAAGGGGAGTAGAGACAGCCCTGGTAATTAGGTAAGCCCTGAGCCTTACTTCGGTTGTGGGTAAAATGTTGGAAAAGGTTATAAGAGACAGGATTTATAATCATCTTGAAAAGAATAAGTTCATTATCGATAGTCAGCACGGTTTTGTGACGGGTAGGTCGTGCCTCACAAACCTTATTGAGTTTTTCGAGAAGGTGACCAAACAGGTGGATGAGGGTAAAACAGTGGATGTGGTGTATATGGATTTCAGTAAGGCATTTGATAAGGTTCCCCATGGTAGGCTATTGCAGAAAATATGGAAGTATGGAGTTGAAGGTGATTTAGAGCTTTGGATCAGAAATTGGCTAGCTGAAAGAAGACAGAGGGTGGTGGTTGATGGCAAATGTTCATCCTGGAGTTTAGTTACTAGTGGTGTACCGCAAGGATCTATTTTGGGGCCACTGCTGTTTGTCATTTTTATAAATGACCTGGATGAGGGTGTAGAAGGGTGGGTTAGTAAATTTGCGGATGACACTAAGGTCGGTGGAGTTGTGGATAGTGCCGAAGGATGTTGTAGGCTTCAGAGGGACATAGATAGGCTGCAGAGCTGGGCTGAGAGATGGCAAATGGAGTTTAATGCGGAAAGGTGCGAGGTGATTCACTTTCGAAGGAGTAACAGGAATGCAGAGTACTGGGCTAATGGGAAGATTCTTGGTAGTGTAGATGAACAGAGAGATCTTGGTGTCCAGGTGCATAAATCCCTGAAGGTTGCTACCCAGGTTAATAGGGCTGTTAAGAAGGCATATGGTGTGTTAGCTTTTATTAGTAGGGGGGATCGAGTTTCGGAGCCACAAGGTCATGCTGCAGCTGTACAAAACTCTGGTGAGACCGCACCTGGAGTATTGCGTGCAGTTCTGGTCACCGCATTATAGGAAGGATGTGGAAGCTATGGAAAGGGTGCAGAGGAGATTTACTAGGATGTTGCCTGGTATGGAGGGAAGGTCTTACGAGGAAAGGCTGAGGGACTTGAGGTTGTTTTCGTTAGAAAGGAGGAGGAGAGGTGACTTAATAGAGACGTATAAGATAATCAGAGGGTTAGATAGGGTGGATAGTGAGTCTTTTTCCTCAGATGGTGATGGCAAACACAAGGGGACATAGCTTTAAGTTGAGGGGTGATAGATATAGGACAGATGTCAGTAGTAGGGGCGTGGAACGCCCTGCCTGCAACAGTAGTAGACTCGCCATCTTTAAGGGCATTTAAGTGGTCATTGGATAGACATATGGATGAAAATGGAATAGTGTAGGTCAGATGGTTTTACAGGTCGGCGCAACATCGAGGGCCGAAGGGCCTGTACTGCGCTGTAATGTTCTAATTCTAATTCTAAAGTATATAGAGAGTAACTTCTGCTGGTTAGAAAGTCTATTGCAAAGTATTATTAAAGAAGTCTTGACATTGCACTTGGCAAAGCATAGTATGATTGGAACGAGTCAGCATGGTTTTACTGAAGGGAGATCCTGTTTGACAAATTTATTAGAGTTTTTTGAGGATGTAACTGGTAGGGTAGATAAAAGGGAACCAGTAGATGTCGTATACCTGGATTTCCAAAAGGCATTTGATAAGGTGCCGCATAAAAGATTAATGGGCAAGATGGGGGCTCATGTTGGGGGTAATATATTCGCGTG
Organism: Heterodontus francisci; assembly: GCF_036365525.1. Taxonomy (NCBI): domain Eukaryota; kingdom Metazoa; phylum Chordata; class Chondrichthyes; order Heterodontiformes; family Heterodontidae; genus Heterodontus; species Heterodontus francisci. Next base: position 6,361,960 of record NC_090376.1, read on the forward strand.
GATAGAGGATTGATTAACAGACAGGAAGCAGAGATTGGGCATAAATGGGGTATTTTCAAGTTGGCAGACAGTGACTAGTGGGGTGCCGCAAGGATCAGTGCTGGGGCCTCAGCTACTTACACTTTATATTAATGACTTGGATGAAGAGACAGAGTAATGTATCTAAGTTTGCTGATGATACAAAGCTTGGTGGAAAGTTAAGCTGTGGGGAGGATATGGACAGGTTAAGTGAGTTGGCAAATGGAGTATAGCGTAGGGAACTGTGAAATTTGGTTGTAAAAATAGAAAAACAGAGTATTTTTTAAAAGATGTGAAACTGGTAAGTGTGGATGTTCAGAGAGACTTGGGGATACTCGTATAAGGAACATACAAAGTTAACATGCAGGTGCTGCAGGCTGTTTGGAAGGTAAATGGCATGTTTCTGTTATTGCAAGAGGATTGAAGTACAGGAATGAAGAAGTCTTGCTCAACTTGTGGAGGGTTTTTCTGAGACATCACCTGGAATACTGTGTACAGTTTTGGTCTCCACATTTAAAGAAAGGATATACTTGCACTGGAGGCAGTGCAGCGAAGGTTTACTAAATTGGTCCCTGGGATGAGGGGGTTGTCCTATGATAGGCTGAGTAAATTGGGCCGATATTCTCAGGAGTTTAGACAAATGAGAGGTGATCTAATTGAGACATACAAGATTCTGAAAGGGCTTGATAGGGTAGAAGCTGAAAGTTTGTTTCTGCTGATCGGGGAATCTAGAACACGGGGGCACAGTCTCAGGATAAGGGCCGATCATTCAGGGCTGAGATGAGGAGAAATTACTACACAAAGGGTTGTGAATCTTGGAATTTTCTATCCCAGAGGGTTGTGGATGCTCCATCATTGAATACATTTAAGACTGTGATAGATTTTTGGTCTTGCATGGTATCAAAGGACATGGGGACAGGGCAGGAAAGTGGAATTGAAGCCCAAGATCAGCCATGATAGTATGGAATGGCGGAGCAGGCTCGGTGGACCATATGGTAAAGGCCTGCTACCCGACCCCAACCCGACAGGACCCGACGACATGTGTCTGGTTCGGGTCGAGTCGCTCTTCCGGGTCCGGCTTTCGGGCTCGGGTTGGGCTGGGTCTGGGTCGGACACACCCCGTATTAATTGGACTTGAAAGGTTGTTTAAAAAGAAAAGGATTCGGAATCGGAAGGCAGGTAAATTGAACATTCCGGTGGTCAGGTCGGGTGGGGTTGGGTGCAGGAAAAAATGGAGGGACTCGGGCCGGGTCGGGCTCGGTCTGATGTGGTTCTGCTGGGTTCGAGTCGGGATTTTTTTTCCTGACCTGAGCAGACCTTTATCATATGGCCGTCTTCTCCTATTTCTCGTGTTCTTGTGTCTAGGGCTAGGGGACATAGTCTAAAAATGAGACCTCTCAGGAGTGAAATTAAGAAACACTTATTCACGCAAAGGGTGGTAGAAGCTTGGAACACTCTTCAGAAAATGACAATTGATGTTTGGTCAGTTAATTGTAAGTCTTGAGATTAATAGATTTTTATTAACCAAAGGTATTAAGGGACGTGGGGCAAAGGGATTAGGTCATTGATCAGCCATGCTGTCATTGAATGGTGAAACAGACTTGAGGGGCTAAATAGCTTACACTTGTTCCTATGTTCATTGCCTGGTTCTGGACATGACAACTCTTGTCTGTTGTAGACCAGGTGAAAAGGAGATGTGTTCATCCAAAGCCAAACTTCAGAAAGGATCCCTGCATTTGTACACTTGAGAAGGAAGTATCTAAACTACAATACTGTCGAGCTCCAAGGAGCCCTGGGAAAAGCGGTTTAATTTGAAACTTTTTGATTCATGTTTCTTCCTGTATGACTAAGCATCAACTTTATGCAGATCTGGGAATATAATTGTTAATAATTTGTTGTTGCACCAGTTCTTCCCTTTCATCTGCTTTGTTTTCTTCCTTCTCCACACAGTGCAGCCAATGGGATGACCACCATGTCCCACGAATATTTGAAGGCGAGCTATGTGTTAGACCTGGAGGCAGTGAAGGCAGGTGCTACCAGCCTCCCGCACCTCAACAAAGCCTTAGTGACATCTTGCAAGAGACTGAACAGGTGGGCTTCATCTAATGGAGGCCAGTGAGGCTCTCATCGTTTCACTCATTAATCTCATTAAAATGTTTAAAATTTTGACACGGTTTGACAGGTTAGATGCTGAGAGGTTGTTTCCCCATAGTCTCAGGATAAGGGGTTGTCCATTTAGGACTGAGATGAGAAATTTCTTCACTCAGGGTTGTGAATCCTTGGAAATCTATACCTCAGAGGTCTGAGGATACTGAGTCATTGAGTAGATTTTTGGACACTTAAGAAAATCAAAGGATATGGAGATAGGGTGAGAAAGTGTAGTTGATGTCGAAGTTCAGCTATGAACTTATTTAATGGTGGAGCAGAGTCAAGGTGCTGTATGGCCTACTCTTATTTCTTGCATTATGAAGCTGGTTACAGAGGTAGCATGAAGGTGGAGTTCTTTGGCATTGAAGGATAGTCTCCCCCTGCTCCGGTATCCAGGAATGGAGGTTCAGTTTCACCAGTGCTTTTATTTATTTAATTTATTTAGAGATACAACTCTGAAACAGGCCCTTCGGCCCACCATGTCTGTGCCGACCATCAACCACCCATTTATACTAATCCTACATTAATTCCAAATTCCTACCCCATCCCCACCTTCCCTCAATTCCCCTAACACCAACCTATACTAGGGGCAATTTATAATGGCAATTTACCTATCAACCTGCAAGTTTTTGGCTGTGGGAGGAAACCAGAGCACCCGGCGAAAACCCACATGGTCACAGGGAGAACTTGCAAACTCCGCACAGGCAGTACCCAGAATTGAACCCGGGTCACTGGAGCTGTGAGGCTGCAGTGCTAACCACTGCGCCACTGTGTTGAACTCTCGCTCTCTGAATGCCAAAGATCCTGCCTCCTGTAAGGAGTCCATCCCATTCACCCAGTTTCTCCGTCTCCAACATATCTGTTATGATGATGCAACCTTCCACAATAGAGCTTCCAAAATGCTGTCTTTTCTCCTCAACTGAGAATTCCCCCGCGCTGTGGTACACAGGGCCCTCAACCATGTCTGACCCGCTTCCCACACCTCTGCCCTCACCCCTTCCCCTCCCTCCCAGAAACGCGACAGAGTTCCCCTTGTCCTCACCTTCCACCCCACCAGTCTCCACATCCAAAGGATCATCCTCTGTCATTTCTGCCACCTCCAGCTTGATGCCATCACCAAACACATCTTCCCTTCCCCTCCCCGTCAGCATTCTGAAGGGACCGTTCCCTCCGTGACACCCTGGTCCACTCCATCATCCCCGACAGCATCTTCCCATAATTGCAGGAGGTGTAATAACTTCCCCTTTTACCCCCTCTCTGCTCACCATTCAAGGACCCAAACACTCCTTCAACATGCAACAGCGAATTACTTGTACTACTTACAATACAAGTATAATATATTTGCTGCTCACAGTGTGGTCTCCTCTACACTGGGGAGACCAAACGTAGATTGGGTGACCACTTGGCAGAACACCTCTGCTCGGTCGGCAAGCATGATCCCGAGCTTCCGGTTGCTTGCAATTTTAATTCGCCACTTTGTTCTCATGTCCACATTTGTATCCTCAGTCAGTGAACATCAACACAAGCTCAAGGAACAGCACCTCATCTTCCGATTAGGCGATGTCCAGAGCTGAATGCAGAGGACAGATGAGGCCTTGATTTAGTGTCTCATCTTCAGAAAAGGAGGGGTATATGTGGTGGGAGAGGAGTGGATAAAATGCTGCCTTTGTGGTAGTTGGGATCAGTTTATGTTGCAGTTTCCTGAACGCAACTGATATTGGAAATCGGGCAAGAGCCAATTAAAACATCACTTCACATCCAGCTTTAACATCAATTAATTAATTATGCTTCTCAGCAGCTCAACACAGCAGCTAACTTCAGAGAAGCAAAGTAGAAAGAGTGAAAGATTGATCTGCTTCCCGAGACTCTGGATAGAGGCAGTTTTTTTCCTTTGCTGCTCAACAGTTGTCTGCTGTGTGAAGTCTTAAACCGTTCAGGCGAGGTGCAAAGAAAAGCATCAGTGTTCCCAGCTTCAGTCGCAGTCCGAGGGGAGGAAATGATTCATGTGTTGTTGCAGCTGCGTGCAGGTCGTGAGGAATCCCAACACAGAGCCATGCTTCTTATAAATCAAACACCTCTTGCAGTGCTTATGATTCTTGGCTCAAAAGGAGTTGTAAGCTGGTAGCATGCCCTCCATTCAGCATCCTCTTTGCACAAGTTACCTTCAGTTTCCCTTTTTATTTCAATGGGATCAGGATACAGCCAGCCCAGTATTTATCACGTAGAATTACATGGAGGCTATAGCACAGGAACAGGCCATTTGGCACATCTGGTTCATGCTTGTGTACATGCTTCATACGAATCTCCTCTTGTCCCTTTTTATCTCACCCTATCAGCACATTTTTTTTATTCATTCACAGGATGTGGGTGTTGCTGGCTAGGCCAGCATTTATTGCCCATCCCTAATTACAAAGAACAGCACAGGAACAGGCCATTCGGCCCTCCAAGCCTGCGCCGATCTTGATGCCTGCCTAAACTAAAACCTTCTGCACTTCCGGGGACCGTATCCCTCTCTTCCCAAACTATTCATGTATTTGTCAAGATGCCTCTTAAACGTCATTATCGTACCTGCTTCCACCACCTCCCCCGGCAGCAAGTTCCAGGCACTCACCACCCTCTGTGTAAAGAACTTGCCTCGCACATCCCCTCTAAACTTTGCCCCTCTCACCTTAAACCTATGTCCCCTAGTAACTGACTCTTTCACCCTGGGAAAAAGCTTCTGACTATCCATTCTATCCATGCCGCTTATCCAACCTCTCCTCATAGCTAATGCCCTCCAGACCAGGCAACATCCTGGTAAACCTCTTCTGTACCCTCTCCAAAGCCTCCATGTCCTTCTGGTAGTGTGGCGACCAGAATTGCACGCAATATTCTAAGTGTGGCCTAACTAAGGTTCTGTACAGCTGCAACATGACTTGCCAATTTTTATACTCTGTGCCCCGACCGATGAAGGCAAGCATGCCGAATGCCTTCTTGACTACCTTATCCACCTGCGTTGCCCTTGAGAAGGTGGTGGCGTGCTGCCTTCTTGAACAGCTGCAGTATTTGGGGTGTCGGTACACCAACCGTGCTGTTAGGAGGGGATTTCCAGGATTTTGACCCAGCGACAGTGAAGGAACGGCAATTTAGTTCCAAGTCAGGATGGTGTGTGGCTTGGAGGGGAACTTGCAGGTGGTGGTGTTCCCATGCATCTGCTGCCCTTGTCCTTCTAGGTGGTAGAGGTCGTGGGTTTGGAAGCTACTATCTATTTATCCTTCTGTTTCTTTCTTATGTTTATCTAGCTTCCCTTTCCCTTAAATGCAGCTCTCCTGTTGACCTCAATTACTCCTTGTGATAGCTAGTTCCACATTCTAATTACAGTCAAGATAGAGCTTTCTACCAAATTCCCGATTGGATTTATTAGTGGTTATCTTATATTTATGGCCCATCCCTAATAGCCATGAGATCTTTAAGAGTCAACCATACAGAGGGGAACTGGAGTCCCATGAAGGCCAGACCAGGTAGGGGTAGCAAGTTCCCCACCCTACAGGGCATGAGTGAATCATTTGAGTATTTATGGCTATCTGGTAGCTTTCGTAGTTGTTTAATCAGAGGCCAGTCCTTGAATCACTGGATTTATTCAATTCACTTCACAACCTGCCCCAGTGAATTTGAATCCTGGATTTTTGGAGATATTGTCTAGCACTGGGGTATGTGGTTCCACCAGGCATTGGTTGCTTTTGTGTGAAACATTCAAGTGGCTATTTTCAGTGTTTTCTGTGGGCCATGGATGTGGGCAGGTTAGTTCCCCTTGGGGAGGTGTCGCTACTAAGATCCAACCTTATCTTCACCTGGTGTCCCCACCTGAACACAGGATAGGATTGAGATGTGGGAGCCAGGGCTGACTTTTTATTTCTGTATCTCAACTGCAGCCCCTGCTGGGATCAGCTACCTGGCTTACTAACCTTTTGTTTCTCATCTGCATCCAGTCCCTCGGTGACATCATAAAACACAGCATCAGTTTCCACATGTACAATGACGACATCCAGCTATACCTCACCACCACCTTTTTCGACCCTTCCACTGTCTCAGTTGTCATACTTGTCCTCTGACATCCAATGCTGAATGAGTAGAAATTTTCTCCGACTAGATATTGGCAAAACTGACTCCCTTGTTCTTGGTCCCTGCCACATCTCCATTCCATAGCCACCGATTCCAGCCCACTCCCTGGCAACTATCTGAGGCTGAATCAGACTGTTCACAATGGTACGACTGACCGTGCCAGTCAAAGCCCCCAATCAAAATATACGATTCTGATTGTGGTGGGAGAAACGCACTTAATTCAATCCCGTTCCTCCACAGATTGCCTAACACATCATTGTTAAACTTTCCAAATTGAAGAAAGACCCAGCCAAATTGTACCATCTATTAACCTCCCGAATGAGGCTAACCAAACCAGGTGTCTTTAAATCAACAAATTAACTGTTTAATTAGAAAAACTAAATTCTTAAACACTACGAAGATATAAACAACATTTAAAATAGAAAAATTAGAGTCCTTGCAAATTTACGCTCCTTCTGGCGTTGGAAAAATGTCCAAGGTTGCTTGAAGTCCTCACAGCTGTCCGATGGGGCGAAAAAAAGGTTCTTCAACAGTAGGACATTCCATAGTCTAATTCCAGCAGTAAGTGATGCTTTCCTTCTCCAGTGCTGACCGCAGTAGATCATCAACTCGCAACCACTTTCAATAGAATCAATCTGGCTTTAGAATTTTTGAGGGATAAAAGATCGTCACAGTCTAACTTCCCTTCTTTCAGTTTAAATTATCAGAGAGCACTGTTTTGGCTTGACTTTTTTAGAATTTTGAGAGAGAATAATAAATACGTTAAATTCTCTTCCTTCAGTTTAAATGGGCTGAGAGCTATTCTTTCAGGTGCTAACACACAGCTGTCTGTCTTCTCCTGTTAGAACAGACTATAAGCCAGTTCAAGATTAAATTGTAACAAATGTATCTCTCGATGTTCAGTCTGAGTGGCTGTATCCAAGGCAATGAGAATGCATTCTTTAATTCAGTCTTTAGAGCGCTTGCCTAAAACAGTACAGCTCTTTTTCCAGCCTTAAAGGCACACCACATTCTTCCCGGAAAAAATAACTACAGGATCATAAAAACAACCACTGTCATATTTGACCCCGAGATGAGCTCCGGACCATACGTCCACTCCAACACCAAGACTGACTACTTCCACCTCCGTCCTTGCATCATCTCATTTGCTGCTGAAACCCTCATCCGTGCCTTTGTTACATCTAGACTTGACTATTCAAATGCACTCCTGGTCGGACTCCCATATTCCACTTACTGTAAACTTGAGATCCAAAACTCTGCTGCCCGTATCCTAACTTGCACAAAGTCCCAGTCACCTATGCTCCCAGACCTACCCAGCTGAGCAAGGCCACCATTTCAAAATTCACCACCTTGTTTTCAAATTCTTCCGCCCTGTCTCTGTAACCTCCCCTAGCCCTACAAACCTTTGCGATCTCTGCGCTCCTCCATTTCTGGCCTCTTGCGTATCCCCGATTTTTAGTCACCCCCACCATTGGTGGCTGTGCCTTGAGTTGCTGAGGCCCCAAGCTTTGTAATTCCCTTCTAAACCTGCTTCTCTATCTCTTTTTTTCCTCCTTTTAAGACACTTAAAACCTACCTCTTAGACCAAGCTTTTGGTCATCTACCCTAATAGCTCCTCAAGTAATTTGGTGTCAAATCTTGTTTGATAGTGCTCCGATGAAGTGCCTTGGGACACTTTACTATGTTAAAGGCGCTATATATATATGCAAGTTATGTGCTACACCCTGCAGCATCTTGACCCATTGGGCTTTTTAGGATTTATGCACCCATTTGTAACTCTGCAGAATCATGCAGCTTTACAGTACAGAAGGCAACCATTTCACCCATTGTGTCTGTAACTAGCTCTATAACCATCTGAGAACTCTGCATTTCTCTAACTCTGGCATCTTGTCTATGCCCTGCATTCTTCAGTGTCTTTAGTTGTTTAGGCCCCAAGCTCTGCAATTTCCTCCCTGAACCTCTCTACCTCTTTCTTCCTTTAAGACCCTCTTAAAATACATTTGGTTGTTGTCCTAATGTTTGTTTTACGGGCTTGGTGTCAAATTTTGCCTGTTTATGCTCATGTGAGGTACCTTGGGATGTTTTCATATGCTGAAGGTTATATAAATGCAAGTTTTTGATGACTTTTTGAGAGAGCTATCCACTTAGTCCTATTCCCTTTCAAGGGGTACTCTGTATTCCTTCATCCCTCCTCTCGCGAAAAGGATATATACTTCAAATGGAAAAAGTTTGCAGAATAGGGGTAAAGAACAAAGAAAATTACAGCACAGGAACAGGCCCTTCGGCCCTCCAAGCCTGCGCCGATCCAGATCCTCTAGCTAAACATGTCGCCTATTTTCTAAGGGTCTGTATCTCTTTGCTTCCTGCCCATTCATGTATCTGTCTAGATACATCTTAAAAGATGCTATCGTGCCCGCGTCTACCACCTCCGCTGGCAACACGTTCCAGGCACCCACCACCCTCTGCGTAAAGAACTTTCCACGCATATCCCCCCTAAACTTTTCCCCTCTCACTTTGAACTCGTGACCCCTAGTAATTGAATCCCCCACTCTGGGGGAAAAAGCTTCTTGCTATCCACCCTGTCTATACCTCTCATGATTTTGTACACCTCAATCAGGTCCCCCCTCAACCTCCACCTTTCTAATGAAAATAATCCTAATCTACTCAACCTCTCTTCACAGCTAGCGCCCTCCATACCGGGCAACATCCTGGTGAACCTCCTCTGCACCCTCTCCAAAGCATCTAAAGTTTAGGGGAGCAGGGCTAATTGAATGGTCCTTTGAAAGAACCAGCACAGGCTTGATGGGTGGAATGAATTTCATCTGTGCTAAGATTCTGTGAATAGACTGTGAAAGGCATTAGCTTTTTTTTTTAGGTAAATTTATCAAAAGATATGGATCAAAGGGATGTAAATGGAGCTAATCAGCGAAGATCTAATAGTGGAACAGGCCCGTGAGGCTACCAGGACGGTCTGAGGGCTCTCTGCTTCCTTGAACAGAGGCCCAACCAGTCCCCATCCACCACCCCCCTCCTCCGCCTGGCTAAACTTGTTCTTAAATTGAACAACTTCTCCTTCAACTCCACTCACTCCCTTCAAATAAAAGTTGTTGCTATGGGTACCCTCATGGGTCCTAGTTATACCTGTCCTTTTGTGGCGTATGCTTGTAACTGAGACTTTACAAGCCTGGTTAGGCTTAGTTGACGTCACTTCTGTCTCAGGAGCGCAAGGTTGTGGCTTATTCACAATCTAGGCCGACACTTGAGTGCAGTCCTAAGGAGGTGCTAAAGGAAAGACTTGCATTTGTATAGCTCCTTTCATGACCTCAGGAAGTTCCAAAGTGCTTTACAGCCAATTAGGTACTTTTGAAGGGTAGCCACTGTTGTAACATAGGAACAGCAGCCAATTTGCACGCAAGCACTCTCAAACAGCAGTTTTATAATGACCAGATAATCTGTTTCAGTAATGTTGGTTGAGGAATAAATATTAGCCAGGACACTGGGGAGAACCCCCTTGCTCGTGCCATGGGATCTTTTACCTCCAGCCAGAGGAGGCAGACAAGGTATCGTTTAGCATTTTCTCCGACAGTACAGCACTCCCTTCATACTGCACTGGAGTCATAGAGAGATACAGCACTGAAACAGGGTCTGTGCCAACCAAGAAACACCCATTTATACTAATCCTACATTAATCCCATATTCCCTACCACATTCCCACCATTCTCCTACAACCTACCTACACTAGGGGCAATTTACAATGGCCAATTTACCTATCAACCTGCAAGTCTTTGGCTGTGGGAGGAAACCGGAGCACCCAGCGAAAACCCACGCGGTCACGGGGAGAACTTGCAAACTCCGCACAGGCAGTACCCAGAACCAAACCCGGGTCGCTGGAGCTGAGAGGTTGCGGTGCTAGTCACTGCGCCACTGTGCCAACCCTAATTTTTTGTGTTCAATCCACAACCTTCTGACTCAGGCAAGAGTGCTGTCCCCGTAGGCACGGCTGACACACATTGCCTCAATTGAGAAGTCAAACTTTGGCCCTATCAATCTATTCATCTGGGACTTTGAAGATCCTGTCTAGGGAGTTCAGTGATCTGGGCAACATTTGAAGCTGTAATCAAATTCTCAAACTGCGATGGTGAGATTTGAATCCTCTGGATTACTAGTCCAGTAATTAATCGCTGCGCTCTTGTTCCTGTATAATATTACCTGGTACTCATGGGTGACTGTTTTGCCTAATCTACCTGTTTATATAAGGTTTCTTTCTCATTGCAGTGAAGTTGATAAAGTCCTGGCTGGCCTGGAAATATTATCCAAGATATTTGACCAGCAGAGCTCTCCACTGCTGACACGGCTTATCCAGCAGGTACTGACGTTTCTGTTTTGGCATGAATATGCTGTAATTGTTGATCCTATTTCCCTCTGTACAGTTGTGCACTATGTCAGCAAGAATGAACCTTTTCAGCTGTACGTCCCTTCCTCTGATACCATGTCAACTCCCTGTTCACTTGTCGCACCCTGGGCTCCAGTTCTGGCAATACCTCGATTGAATACCTGTATTCAAATCCTTGCCGCGCCTATCTCTCTAACTTCCTCCAGCCCTACAACCCTCAGATTTCCGCTTTCTCCAAATCCTGTGTCTCCATCTCCCACTTCCTTTGCTTCACCACTGGCAGTCATGCCTTCAGCGATCTGGGCTCTAAATCCTGGAATTCCCCTCTCTAAACATCCCCACTTCTCCCTCCTCAATTAAGATGCTCCTTAAAACCTACTTTCACCAATCTTTAGGTCACCTATCCTAATATCTCCTTACGTGGCTATGTGTCAAATTTTGTTTGATAATGCTCTGAGGTACCTTGGGATGTTTAGCCAGGTTAACGGTGCAATGGAAATGCAATTTGTTGTTCCCCACTCCACAATATTGGAGGTAGCTCTGTCTTTGTACTGTGGAGTTTGCCCCTAAAGTTGCTTTGTCTTGGTACTGCGCTACTTTCACAGGTCTCCTTAAAAGTAATACATTGGACCCTCTCACTCCGACCGTTGCTGCCCAGAATCTTCCTCCTTTTCCTGCTTCTCTTGATTTTGCCCCATCAAGTCCTCAAGACTTTTTAATATGCAAGGAGCACTGTGGAAGATAAATTGTTTCAAAAATCTAACTTTTATTCTTTCATGGGATGTGAGCATTGCTGGCCATCCGTAATTGCCCTTGAGAAGATGTGATGAGCTGCCTTCTTGAACCACTGTAGTCCATCTGGTGTGGGTACACCCACAGTGCTGTTAGGAAGGAAGTTCCAGATTTTTGACTCAGCGACAGTGAACAACGATATAGTTCCAAGTCAGGATGATGTCTGGCTTGGATGGGAACTTGCAAGTGGTGTTCCATGCGCCTGCTGCCCTTGTCCTTTTAGGTGGTAGAGGTAGAGGGTTTGGAAGGTGCTGTCTAAGGAACCTTGGTAAGTTGCTGCAGTGCATCATGTACATGGTACACATTGCTGCCACTGTGTGCTGGTGGTGGAGGGAGTGAATATTTAAGATGGTGGTTGGGGTGCCAATCAAGCACTGGATGGTGTTGAGCTTCTTGAGTGTTGTTGGAGCTGCACTCATCCAGGCAAGTGGAGAGTGTTCCATCATACTCCTGACTAGTGACTTGTTGATGGTAGACAGGCTTTGGGGAGTAAGGAGGTGAGTTACTTGCCGTAGATTTACCAGCCTCTGACCTGCTCTTGTAGCCACATTATTTATATGGCTGCTCCAATTTAAATTTCTGGTCAAAGGTAAACCCTAGAATGTTGTTGATGGTAATGGCGTTGAGCATCAAGGGGAAATGGTTAGATTCCCTCTTGTTGGAGATGATAATTGCCCGGCACTTGTGTGCCGTGAATGTTACATGCCACTTATCAGCCCAAGCCTAAACGTTGTCCAGGTATTGCTGTATATGGCCTGCTTCAGTATCTGAGGAGTTGCAAATGGTACTGCACAATTATCAAACATACCCACTTCTGATCTTCTTATGGAAGGAAGGTCATTGATGAAGCAGCTAAAGGTGGTTAAGCCTATGACACCATCCTGAGGAACTCCTGCAGGAATGTCCTGAGGCTTAGATGTTTGGCCTGTAACAACCACAACCATCTTCCTTTGTATTAGCTGTGATTCCAACCAGTGGAGAGTTTTCCCTCTGGTTCCCATTATCTTCAATTTGGCTAGGGCTTCTCGATGCCACACTTGGTCAATTGCTGCCTTGATATCAAGGGCAGTACTCACCTCATTAAGCACAAGTATTCCATTATAATGCTGACAATAGTAGTGACAGTATCTTCAAAGAAAGGAGACTTGTAACAAAATAGCCTGATACTATTATCACTTCAAGCTTTTTCGTTACATTTTATTTGTTTCTAGTCTTCATGTAAATTTGCAAGCCAGTTGCAACATGACTTTTCTACAGGAAAGAAAATTGTATTCATTAAAACTTGACATGTTGAGAACGGATAAATGGTTCTTTTTCTGGTTGGCAAGATGTAACTAGTGGGGTGCCACAGGGTTCGGTCCAACTATTTACAGTATATACTAATGACTTGGATGCAGGGATAGAAGGAACAATAGCCAAATTTGCAGATGACACTAAAATAGGTGGGATAGTAAGTTGCAATAAAGAAATAGAAATTTACAAATGGATATTGGTAGGTTAGGTGAATGGGCCAAAATTTGGCAGAGAGAGTTGAACGTGGATAAGTGTGAGGTTATCCATTTTGGTCGGAAGAATAGAAAGACAAATTATTATCTAAATGGAGAGAAACATCAGAGTGCTTTGGTGCAGAGGGATCTGGGTGTCCTCATGAATGAATCGCAGAAAGCTAAGTATGCAGGTACAGCAGGTAATAAGGAAGGCAAATGGAATTTTGGCATTTATTGCTAAAGGAATAGAATATAAAAGTAGTGAAGTGTTGCTGCAACTGTACAAGACATTGAGACCGCACCTGGAGTATTGTGTACCGTTTTGGTCCCCTTACTTGAGGAGGGATGTAGTTGCATTGGAGGCAGTTCAGAGGAGGTTCACTAGATTGATTCCAGGGATGAGGGGTTCGTCTTATGAAGAGTTTGAGAAGTTTAGGCCTTTACTCACTAGAGTTTAGAAGAATGAGAGGAGATCTAATTGAGGTATATAAAATGATTAAGGGGATTGACAAAGTAGATGTAGAGAGGATGCTTCGTCTTGTGGGGCAATCTAGAACGAGAGATCATAGTTTTAGGATAAGGGGTAGCAGATTTAAAACCAAGATGAGAAATTACTTCTCTCAAAGGATTGCAAGTCTGTGGAATTCACTACAATCCAGAGTGCGGCTGATGCCGGCACATTGAGTAAATTTGAGGAGATAGACAGGTTTTTAATTAGTAAAGGGTTGAAGGGTTATGGAGAACGGGTAGGAAAGTGAAGCTGAGGCTGAGATGAGATCTGCCACGATCGCATTGAATGGCGGAGCAGGCTCGAGGGGCTGAATTGCCTACTCCTGCTCCTAGTTCTTATGACCTTGTGTATTCCCACATTATTTCATTCATCTAGTGCTGGCTGCAGGACGGGTTAGAATAAAGCTCCGGCTACAAACACTCCCACGGCAGGTACAGCGTGGGTAAGATAAAGAATAAAACTGCCACTACACTGTCCCATCAAACACTCCCAGTATGTTCTCCGTACAGCTAGGAAGGAGGCATTGCAGGATCTGGTGCTGGGAAATGAGGTGGACCAAGTGTCTCTGGAGGAGCACTTGGGTAAGAGTGGTCATTGCATAATAAGGTTTAGATTAGTAATGGAGAGCAGCAAGGAACAATCTGAAGTAGAACATCTAAATTGGAAGAGGGCTAACTTCAATGGAATGAGACGGATAAAAGCCTGAGCACCATCTAAAGGCACAAGTCAGGACTGTGATGGAATACTCTTCACTTTCCTGGATGAATGCAGCTCCAACAACCTTTACAACAACTTGCATTTGTATCGTACTTTTAACATAAAACGTCAAAAGGCACTTCACAGGAGTGTTTTCAAACAAAGTTTGAGCACATAAGGAGATATTAGGGCAGGTGACCAAAAGCTTGCTCAAAGAGGTAGGTTTTTAATGAATATCTTAAAGGAGGAAAGAGAAGTGGGGAGGTTTAGGGAGGGAATTCTAGAGCTTGGCGCCCAGGCAGCTGAAGGCACAGTCACCAATGTTGGATTAAAATAGGGAATACACAAGAGTCCAGAATTGGAGAAGCCAATAAAATTTTTGAAAGATGAATTTCCCTACAAATAGAAGCTTATAAAATTCTGACAATTATTTTTCTGGTTTGATCCTGGCGATGTATTTGTTGGATTGATCCAGGCGATGTTTTTATTGCAGGCCAGCAGTCAGGGTGGTGATCAGGAGTTGGAAAACCTGGTTGTGAAGCTGTCCGTCCTGAAGGACCTTCTGTCATCTATGGAGAGGAAGGTGAGAGGCCAAGGACTTTCTGCTGGAGCGTGAATGGTTTCTTTTAGTGGAACCCAAGAAGGTTAACATTGTGTGCATGTTGTGTTGTGAAAGTTGCAAACTCTCTTCCTTTTACACACTCCCTCTCGCGCTTCTCCCCAGATCACAAGCTCACTGTGCTGCAGCATTTAACACACTGGCTGGGTATGATGATTGCACGCTCAGTCATATTATCTTATTCATCATCACAAAAAAATTTTACAGTGCTGTTTTTAACCTTTCACAGAAAGCTAAAAATAACACAAATCAGCCTTCCTGTAGGAGGCTTTACTGATGACTGAGGAAGATAGTGCATGAAGCTGCCTGTTTAGGTGATAATGTGCATTGATGGGCCCGAAGGCTTGTTTTTCCTCACCGTAACGATAATCTGAATCGTGCTACCTTATCTTTTATCAGCAATTAGAGCAGGGCAATGGGACTAACTGAATTGCTCTTCGGAGAGCCAGCGTGGACTCTGGGTCGGATGAGCTCCCTCTGCAGTTATGACACTATATAAATAGTAAAATGGTAGGCAAGGAAGGGTGGGGCTGGTTTCGAACTAAAGGGGATCCTAACAAGATCATCTTGTGAAGACAGAGGGCATGGTTGAGGTGCCATATAAGTACTTTGCATCTGTCTTCCTGAAAAAATATGTCAATGTCACAGTGAAGGTAGTAGAGAAATTGGATAGGATATAAATCAATAACGAGGAGGTAATTGAAAGGTTGGTTGCAGTCAAAGTAGAACAGTCACCCGGTCTGGATCGGATGCATCCTTGGTTTCATAGGGAAGTAAGGGTAGAAGTTAGAGGCTCTGACCACAGTCTTCCTTTTTGTTTATTCATTTAGGGATGTGGGCGGCGCTGGCTAGGCCAGCATTTATTGACCATCCCTAATTGCCCTTGAGAAGGTGGTGGTGAGCTGCCTTCTCGAACCGCTGCAGCCCATTTGGGGTAGGTACACCCACAGTGCTGTTAGGAAAGGAGTTTCAGGATTTTGACCCAGTGACAGTGAAGGAACGGCGATATAGTTCCAAGTCAGGATGGTGTGTGACTTGGAGGGGAACTTGCAGGTGATGGTGTTCCCATGCATTTGCTGCCCTTGTCCTTCTAGTTGGTAGAGGTTGCGGGTTTGGAAAGTGCTGTCTAAGGAGCCTTGGTGCATTGCTGCAGTGCATCTTGTAGATGGTACACACTGCTGCCACTGTGCGTCGGTGTTGACGGGAGTGAATGTTTGTAGATGGGGTGCAAATCAAGCGGGCTGCTTTGTCCTGGATGGTGTCGAGTTTCTTGAGTGTTGTTGGAGCTGCACCCATCCAGGCAAGTGGGGAGTATTCCATCACACTCCTGACTTGTGCCTTGTAGATGGTGGACATGCTTTGGGAAGTCAGGAGGTGAGTTGCCTCAGGATTCCTAGCCTCTGACCTGCTCTTGTAGCCACGGTATTTATATGGCTACTCCAGTTCAGTTTCTGGTCAATGGTAGCCCCGAGGATGTTGATAGTGGGGGATTCAGCGATGGTTTTGCCGTTGAATGTCAAGGGGAGATGGTTAGATTCTCTCTTGTTGGAGATGGTCATTGCCTGGCACTTGTGTGGCTCGAATGTTACTTGCCACTTATCAGCCCAAGCCTAGATATTGTCCAGGTCTTGCTGCATTTCTACACGGACTGCTTCAGTATCTGAGGAGTCACGAATGGTGCTGAACATTGTGCAATCATCAGCGAACATCCCCACTTCTGACCTTATGATTCAAGGTAGGTCATTGATGAAGCAGCTGAAGATGGTTGGGCCTAGGACACTACCCTGAGGAACTCATGCAGTGATGTCCTAAAGCTCAGATGATTGACCTCCAACAACCAAGGGCAGCACAGTGGCGCAGTGGTTAGCACCGCAGCCTCACAGCTCCAGGGACCTGGGTTCGATTCCGGGTACTGCCTGTGTGGAGTTTGCAAGTTCTCCCTGTGTCTGCGTGGGTTTTCTCCGGGTGCCTCCGGTTTCCTCCCACAAGCCAAAAGACTTGCAGGTTGATAGGTAAATTGGCCATTATAAATTGTCACTAGTATAGGTAGGTGGTAGGGAAATATAGGGACAGGTGGGGATGTTTGGTAGGAATATGGGATTAGTGTAGGATTAGTATAAATGGGTGGTTGATGTTCGGCACAGACTCGGTGGGCCGAAGGGCCTGTTTCAGTGCTGTATCTCTTTAAAAAAAAAAACCACAACCATCTTCCTTTGTGCTAGGTATGACTCCAGCCAGCGGAGGGTTTTCCCCCTGATTCCCATTGACCTCAGTTTTGCTAGGGCTCCTTGATGCCATACTCAGTCAGATGCTGCCTTGATGTCAAGGGCAGTCACTCTCACCTCACCTCTTGAGTTCAGCTCTTTTGTCTATGTTTGAACCGAGGCTGTAATGAGGTCAGGAGCTGAGTGGCCCTGACGGAACCCAAACTGAGTGTCATTGAGCAGGTTATTGCTAAGCAAGTGCCGCTTGATGGCACTGTTGATGACACCTTCCATCACTTTACTGATTGAGATGGGCTGGTAATTGGCTGGGTTGGACTTGTCCTGCTTTTTGTGTACAGGACATACCTGGGCAATTTTCCACATTGCGGGGGAGATGCCAGTGTTGTAGCTGTACTGGAACAGCTTGGCTAGGGGAGCGGCAAGTTCTGGAGCACAAGTCTTCAGTACTATTGCCGGAATATTGTCAGGGCCCGTAGTCGTTTATTGATATCATGCGGAGTGAATCGAATTGGCTGAAGTCTGGCATCTGTGATGCTGGGGACTTCAGGAGGACTTCTGGCTGAAGATTGTTGCAAATGCTTCAGCCTTATCTTTCGCACTAATCTGCTGGGCTCCTCCATCCTTGAGGATGGGGATATTTGTGGAGCCACCTCCTCCAGTTAGTTGTTTAATTGTCCACCACCATTCACGGCTGGATGTGGCAGGACTGCAGAGCTTAGATCTGATCCGTTGGTTATGGGATCGCTTAGCTCTGTCTATCGCATGCTGCTTACGCAGTTTTGCACACAGATAGTCCTGTGTTGTAGCTTCATCAGGTTGACACCTCATTTTGAGTTATGCCTGGTGCTGCTCCTGGCATGCCCTCCTGCACTCTTCATTGAACCCCAGGGTTGGTCTCCTGGCTTGATGGTAATGGTAGAGTGGGGTATATGCCGGGCCATGAGGTTACAGATTGTGGTTGAGTACAATTCTGCTGCTGCGGATGGCCCACAGCACCTCATGGATGCCCAATTTTGCATTGCTAGATCTGTTCGAAATCTATCCCATTTAGCACGGTGGTAGTGCCACACAACACGATGGACGGTATCCTCAGTGTGAAGGCGGGACTTCGTCTCCACAATGACTGTGCGGTGGTCACTCCTACCAATACTGTCATGGACAGAAGCATCTGCGGCAGGCAGATTGGTGAGGACAAGGTCAAGTGTGTTTTTCCCTCGTGTTGGTTCCCCCACCACCTGCCGCAGACCCAGTCTAGCAGCTATGTCCTTTAGGACTCGGCCAGCTCGGTCAGTAGTGGTGCTACCGAGCCACTCTTTGTGATGGACATTGAAGTTCCTCACCCAGAGTACATTTTGTGCCCTTGCCACCCTCCGTGCTTCCTCCAAGTGGTGTTCAACATGGAGGAGTACTGAGTCATCAGCTGAGGGAGGGTGGTAGGTGGTAATCAGTAGGAGGTTACCTTGTCCATGTTTGTCCTGATGCCATGAGACTTCATGGGGTCTGGAGTCGATGTTGAGGACTCCCAGGGCAACTCCCTCCCTACTGTATACCACTGTGCCACCACCTCTGGTGAGTCTGTCCTGCTGGTGGGACAGGACATACCCGGGGATGGTGATGACAGTGTCTGGGACATTGTCTGTAAGGTATGATTCCGTGAGTATGACTGTGTCAGGCTGTTGCTTGACTAGCCTGTGGGACAGCTCTCCCAACTTTGGCACAAGCCCCCAGATGTTGGTAAGGAGGACTTTGCAGGGTCGACAGGGCTGGGTTTGTCGTTGTCGTTTCCGGTGCCAAGGTGGATGCCGGGTGGTCCGTCCGGTTTCATTCCTTTTTATTGACCTCCTTATATCTGGGGGTCATGCCAGAGGACTGGAGGATTGCTAATGTCACATTTCTGCTCAAATAAGGGAAAAGCGATAACCTGGCAAATTACAGGTCCATCAGCCTAACGTCGGTAACTTTTAGAGACATCCAACTTGGACTTACATGGAGTAGTAGCATACGAGGACTTAAAGGGAAAGGAAGTGCAACAGAGGCAGGCCTTATGAGCTAACCTGTTTTGGGTAGAGGAATGGAACTAGATGTAATTGTAGGAAATCACTCCTGTTAATCGCAACATTGTACTTGATAGTCACTTATATTAAATTAATTCTCGCATGTTTGGCATTTATTGCCCCAGTTGCCTGTAAGAAAGTGATGTTGAACCTTCTGTTTGATACATTGCTAGGTCAGTTCATAGGGCAGTTAAGGGTCAGCTGTGTAGATGTGTGACTGGAGTCACCGGGACAAAAACCTGGAACTCCCTTCCTAATAGCACTGTGGGTGTACCTACACCACATGGACTGCAGCAGTTTAAGAAGGCAGCTCACCACCACCTTCTCGAGGGCAATTATGGATGGGATTTGCCAGCAACACTCTCATCCCAGGAACGAATTTTTAAAAAATGTAGGTCCAGACTGGGTAAAGATGGCAGGATTCCTTCCCTAAAGGGACATTAATGAACTAGTTTTTTTTTTTGTGACAATCTGACAGCTTCGTGGTCACTTTAACTGACAGCAGCTTTTTGTTTCCAGAATATTTTTAACAATTCAAATTCTCAATGCCCTGCTGGTGAACTCTCATTCCCTGGATTATTAGTCCAGTAATATAACTGCTGCAAGACTGTATACTTTCCTGTTATCTTTCCCTTTTCCCCCAAAGAAGGAACGTATATAGAAAATTAAAATTGGTTAACTCTTTCAAAGAGTCAACGCTGACACGAAGGGCTAAATGGTCGTCTCCTATGCTGTATCATTCTATGATCCTGTGATTAATCTGGGACAGAATGAGTTGGTACTTGGAGAAATATGGGATTAATAAATGAAGGCCATCACGGATTTGTTGAAGGCAAATTGTATTTAGCCAACTTGAGTTCCTTGATAAAATAATTGTTGCAATAAAAGGTTGGTAAGGGTACTGCGGTTGATGTCGTGTATATTGACTTTCAAAAGCCGTTTGATAAAATACTACATCATAGGCTTATTAGAAAAATTAAAGCCCATGGGAGTAAAGGGGCAGTGAATGTGTGGATACGAAATTGGCTAAGAAACAGAAAGCATTGGTGAACAGTTTGTTTTTCAGACTGGAAAGAAATCTGCAGAGGTGTCCCACAGGGGTCAGTATTGGGCAACTGCTCTTTGTGATGTCTATTAATAATCTGGACTTGGGTATTCAGGGCATAATTTCAAAATTTGCAGATGAGACAACACTTCAAAGTGTAGTTAAAAGAAAAAAGGAGACGATGGGCTTAGACTGGTGAAATGGGCAGCCACAAGCAAATAAAATTTAATGCAAAGGTTGAGAAGTAATTAATTTTGTGGGAAGAATGAGGAGAGACAGTATAAACTAAATATAATTTTGAAGCGGATGCAGGAGGAATGGGGGCGTATGTAAACAAGCCTTTGAAGGTTGCAGGACAGATTGAGATGTTTGTTAAAGGCATCCAGGATATTAGCTTTATAAATAGAGGCAGAGAGTACAAAAGCAAGGAATTATGCTAAACCTTTATACTACATTGGTTTGGCCCCAGCTGGAGTATTGTTCCCTATTTTAGGCACCGCAATTTAGGAAGGATGTCAAGGCTTTGGAGAGAGTTCAGAGGAGTTTTACTAGAATGGTACCAGGGATGAGGGGTTTGAGTTGTGCAGAGAGTTGAGAGAAAATGGGTTGTTAGAACAGAGAAGGTTCAGGGGAGATTTGAGATTGTTCAAATTTGAGTGGTTTTCAATAGAGTAAATAAGGAGAAACTTGCAGGGCAGGAGGGTCGGTAATCAAAAAGAATCAGGTGTAAGTGAGGAAATTTCTTTATACACAGTGAGTTGTGATCTGGATGCACAGTCTGAAAGGGTGGTAGAAGCAGATTCAACAGTAACCTTTAAAAGAGAGGGAAAGGAAAACATTTGCAGGATGATGGAGAAAGAGCAAAGGTAAGTGGGACTAATTGGATAGCTCTTTCAAAGAGCCAGCACAGGCATGATGGGCCAAATGGCCTCTTGTACCACATCATTCTATCCAGGGAGGCTGTTCTGACACTTCTCTGGCATTCCTGGATAGAATAGAAGACCACGCTTGCCCTATGGGTAACCTTTTTCTCCTTTTTGTTCATTTGTCTCTCGTTTGTTCCCCATCTTGTCCTGTTTTCTCATTGATTCTTGTATTCTCTCACTTCTTTCATTCTTGTCTCTCGTGTGCTAGTCATATTGTTCGCTCCCTCTGTCTTCCTTTCCCTCCACTGGCTTTGAAAACCCAGATTCGCTCTTGATTTACTTTGTCAACTTGCTGCTTCAGGTCTGGTGGTGTCTTGCATTGTGGGCCTTGGTTGATTGACTAGAATTCTCAGTATTAACTAAAAATGTGCAATATGCCATTCTCGTGTGCTGATTTTCTTCCCCTCAGGCATTGAAAGCGCTGCAGGAAATGAGTTCTTGCCCCAGCTTCACTTCGCAGTCATCGATGTTCTCTCACACAGTGCCTCGCAAGGCAAAGAGCATTCCAGTACAAGCTTTTGAGGTAATGACCCTGCTGCCTCATTTCAGGGATTGATGTGCCTGTAATCCCTGAATCTCTGGGATGGTCAATTCTATTTCCCCAACCCCACCCACCCTGCACAAAAATGTATGTTTGGGGGTGGATGAGGAATGGGGACTAAGTTCATTATATGCCCCTGTTAGTGGAAGTTATGGTAAAACATTTTAAATCACTGATTAGGCCCCAGCTGGAGTATTGTATCCAATTCTGGGCACCACACTTTAGGAAGGATGTCAAGGCCTTGGACAAGGAAGGTTTACTTGAATAGAAACTAGGAAGAGGGACTTGTGTTATGTGGAGAATTTGGGGTTGTTCTCAAGAGTGGAGAAAGTTAAAGGGAGATTTAATGGCAGTGTTCCAAATTAGGGTTTTGATAGAGTAGATAGGGAGAAACTATTTCCAGTGCCAGGAGGACCAGTAACTAGAGGACACAGATTTAAGGTAATTGACGAGAGGAGGTGAGTTTTTTTTAGACAAAGCAAGTTATGATCATAGAATCATGAAAATTTACAGCATGGAAAGAGACCATTCAGTCCATCGTGTCTGTGCCAGCCGACAAGTAGCCATCCAGCCTAATCCCACTTTCCAGCTCTTGGTCTATAGCCTTATAGGTAGGCCAGACCAGTAAGGATGGCAGATTTCCTTCTCTAAAGGACATTGGTGAACCAGATGGGCTTTTAGGACAGTCAATAGTTTCATGGCACCATTACTGACTCAGACTAGCTTTCAGTCGCACACGCCATCCTGACTTGGAACTATGTTGCTGTTCCTTCACTGTCGCTGGGTCAAAATCATGGAACTCCCACCCTAACAGTACTGTTAGAGTCATAGAGGTATACAGCACAGAAACAGGCCCTTCGTCCCATCGTGTCCGTGCCAGCCATCAAGCGCATATCTATTCTGATCGCATTTTCCAGAACTTGACCCGTAGCCTTGTATGCTAGGGCATTTCAGGTGCTTATCAGTTGGTGTACTTACACCCCGAGCACTGCAGAGGTTCAAGAAGGCAGCTCACCATCACGTTCTCTCGGACAATTCGGGATGGGCAATAAATGCTGGCTTAGCCAGCGACGCCAACATCCCATGAATGAATTTTTTAAAAATTCCATGTTTTTATTAAATTTAAATTCCACCAGCTGCCATGGTGGGATTTTGAACTTTTCTCTCCAAGGCATTAGCCTGGGCCTCTAGATTACTATAATAAAAGCAAAATACTGCGCATATTGGAAATCTGGAATAAAAACAAAGTGCTGGCAATACTCAGCTGGTCTGGCAGCATCTGTGGAGAGAAGCAGAGTTACCGTTTCAGGTCTGTGACCTTTCATCAGAACTGGGGAAGTTTAGGAATGTTAATCAGCTTTCAGTAAGTGAAGAGGGGTGAAGAACAAAAGGGAAAGGTGTGTGATAGGACAGAGGAAAGGAGAGATTAAATGACGAAGATGTCATGGAACAAAGATAAAGGGAGTGCTAATAGTTGTATTAAAAGACATAGCATTAGTCCATAGAGAGTGTTAATGGCAGAATAACTAGTGCAGTGACATTACCACAACATCACCATATCCCCAGCTGTTTCATTGGTTCTGAAGTTTAATTGCCATGTTATTTTATATTTCAGTGTTGTCTCAGTTACAATTAGGGCCAGTGATCTCACTCATTTTCAGAGATTTAAAGCTGTTGAAATTGATGCTAGCTGGCAGAATGCTCCCCTCGCCATGTGTATTTTTAGAATTATGGTAATGACAGCACGCAGCTCAGTGCTGGTCAGAGCGGCGGAGGGCCAAGTGTGAACTGAACAGCCTTGAAGTCCTGTTATTTCTCTCAACTTTTGCATCAAGTCTCCAGGCATCAGTTGGGGGACGGTGGGATTTCTGTGTGAAATAAACTGAGATACGTTTAAATGTTGTGTAAAAAAAAAAAGTTTGTGTTTCTATAACACCGTTCACAAACTCGGGGTGATGAAGTACTTTTGAAGTGTAGTCACTGTTAGATTGTCGGAAGCATGGCAGCTGCTTGATGCACAGTAAGCTCGCACAAATAATAATGAAATAATGACCGGAAGATCTAGTTTTAGTGATGCTGATTGAGAGATAAATGTTGTCCAGGATTCTGGAGAGAACTGCCCCTGCTTTTCTTTGAAATAGTGCCTGAGATATCTTTTATATGTACCCAAAAGGGTTTAACGTTTCATCTAAAAGACAGCACCTCCAATAGTGCGGCTCTCCTTCAGTACTGCACTGGGAGTATCGGCCTGGGTTATGTGCTCAAGTCTCCGGAGTGGATCTTGAGCCCATGACCTTTTGACTCATGCTACCCATGGAAGTATAGCTGGCACATACAGGGTAAAAGATGAAGTAGAATTATCGCACCTCTCATCACTGTGACAATGATCTGAACGCTTATTTTCATGTTCCTCAGGTGAAACTGGATGTGAATCTGACCGATTTAACAAAGATTGGTAAATCACAGAAGTATTCACTCAGTGTGGATGTGGAGGGGGGAAAGCTGGTGGTAATGAAGAAATCCAAGGACACACAGGAGGACTGGAATACATTTACACATGATAAGAGTAAGCAGGGAGCTATTTATTGTGATATATGATTTGGGTGATGTTTGGGGCCAAGTACACTAACACTATCCTGCTGCCTAAGTTTTCTACCTAAGTGTTGTGAATGTTTGCTACTATGCTGAGTAAGTTGGTTGGTATGAAATTAATATATACCCTGCATATGTTATAGTGCGAGTTAGATAAACGCTCCCTGTACACTTTCAAATGCTCCCATGGCAGATACAGTATGGATTTGGTAGAGTA
Organism: Heterodontus francisci; assembly: GCF_036365525.1. Taxonomy (NCBI): domain Eukaryota; kingdom Metazoa; phylum Chordata; class Chondrichthyes; order Heterodontiformes; family Heterodontidae; genus Heterodontus; species Heterodontus francisci. Next base: position 6,386,325 of record NC_090376.1, read on the forward strand.
AAGCTCCATCTGCACTGTCCCATCAAAGACTCCCAGCAGGTACAGCACGGGGTTAGATACAGAGTAAAGCTCCCTCTACACTGTCCCATCAAACACTCCCAGCAGGTACAGCACAGAGTTGGATACAGAGTAGAGCCAGCTCTTCTCCACACCCCACTGCCTGATTGCTCAGATCATAGAACATATCACCAGCTTGCTCAGGTTTAGTTACAGGCGGAGGCTGTTGAGTCTCTCAGAGCTGTTCTGGCATTCAGATAGATCATGGCTGATCCATTTACCCACTTGTACTTCACATCTCGATGCCTTTTTGTGATCTTAACAATATCGGTCCTAAAATTAGAGCTATGATGAACCAGGCACCTAGTTTCAATCAATGGGGAGTGGAACTTCTCCCAAAAGCCTGTGGATTCAGGGGATCAATTGGATTTTTAAAGATTGTCAGCTCTTTCTGGGTTTCCCCACCAGAGGAAATAGGTTTGCTTCTTCACTGTTACTGGAAAGTGCTGATCACTCCTCTCACCCCAGTCTGCTGCCCTTTTGATAAGGATCTTTCGTTGCTGTCTCAGTTACACTACAATCTTTCGACATTTACAGTCTGTAATTAGAAACAGAACTGTGAATGGCTCGAGGGGAGGGGAGTTCTTTTTGCATGGAAAGAGGCATGTACCACAGGACATGCACGATGCCAATATCATCACCCTCTATAAGAACAAGGGTGGCCGCAGTGACTGCAACAACTACCGTGGAATCTCCCTGCTCAGCATAGCGGGGAAAGTCTTCGCTCGAGTCGCTTTAAACAGGCTCCAGAAGCTGGCTGAGCGTGTCTACCCTGAGGCACAGTGTGGCCTTTGGGCACAGAGATCCACCGTTGACATGCTGTTCTTCCTTCGCCAGCTACAGGAGAAATGCCACGAACAACAGATGCCCCTCTACATTGCTTTCATTGATCTCATCAAAGCCTTTGACCTCGTCAGCAGACGTGGTCTCTTCAGACTACAAGCAAAGATCGGATGTCCACCAAAGCTACTAAATATCATCACCTCATTCCTTGACACTATGAAAGTCACAATTCAGCATAGCGGCGCCTCATCAGACCACTTTCCTATCCTGAGTGGTGTGAAACAGGGCTGTGTTCTCGCACCCACACTGTTTGGGATCATCATCTCTCTCCTGCTCTCACATGCGTTCAAGTCTTCAGAAGAAGGAATTTTCCTCCACACATGTTCAGGTGGCAGGTTGTTCAACCTTGCCCGTCTAAGAGCAAAGACCAAAGTATGGAAAGTCCTCATCAGGGAACTCCTCTGCTGATGTTGCATTAGCATCCCACACAGAAGAGTGTTTGTAGAGACTCATCGACAGGATTGTGGCTGCCTGCAACGAATTTGGCCTAACCATCAGCCTCAAGAAAACGAACATCATGGGACAGGACGTCAGAAATGCACCATCCATCAATATCAGCGACCACGCTCTGGAAGTGGTTCAAGAGTTCACCTATCTAGGCTCAACTATCACTAGTAACTTGTCTCTCAGTGCAGAAATCAACAAGCGCATGGGAAAGGCTTCCACTGCTATGTCCAGATTGGCCAAGAGAGTGTGGGAAAATGGCGCACTGACACAGAACACAAAAGTCCGAGTGTATCAAGCCTGTATCCTCAGTACCTTACTCTACGGCAGTGAGGCCTGGACAACGTATGTCAGCCAAGAGCGACGTCTAAACTCATTCCATCTTCGCTGCCTCTGGAGAATCCTTGGCATCTGGTGGCAGGACCGTATCTCCAACACAGAAGTCCTCGAGGCGGCCAACATCCCCAGCATATACACCCGACTGAGCCAGCGGCACTTGAGATGGCTTGGCCGTGTGAGCCGCATGGAAGATGGCAGGATCCCCAAGGACACATCGTACAGCGAGCTCGTCCCTGGTATCAGAGACATGAAGTCCTGTGACGTTGATCACAAGTCGTGGGAGTCAGTTGCCAGTGATCACCAGAGCTGGTGGACAGCCATAAAGGCGGGGCTAAAGTGTGGCGAGTTGAAGAGACTTGGCTGTTGGCAGGAAAAAAGACAGAAGTGCGAGGGGAGAGCCAACTGTGTAACAGCCCCAACGACCAATTTTATCTGCAGCACCTGTGGAAGAGCCTGTCACTCTAGAATTGGACTTTATAGCCACTCCAGGCGCTGCTTCACAAACCACTGACCCCCTCCAGGCACTTACCCATTGTCTCTCGAGACAAGGAAGCCAAAGAAGACAGATGATGCAGTGTAAAAATCCTCTGGATTTTTTTATTAAGTTGCAAAGACAGCAATGAGAATGGATGAAAATGAAAGCTATTCTGTGACCTTGTCCTATCTACACCACCTCCTTTGTCATCTCTTGCCCCACCCCTGCTTCATTTGCTTATAACCTTTTACATTTCTAATATTTGCCAGTTCTGAAGAAGGATCACTGACTTGAAAAGTTAACTCTGCTTCTCTCTCCACAGATGCTGCCAGACCTGCTGAGTATTTCCAGCATTTCTTCATTTTATTTAAAATGAAAGCTTCAGTTTCCTTGGGGAAGCTTGCATTGCTGGTCCAGGGTGCTAACGTTGTGTGGCATCAGAGGCTTGCTTGACAGCCACTAATCATAAGAACTAGGAGCAGGAGTAGGCCATCCGGCCCCTCGAGCCTGCTCCGCCATTCAATAAGATCATGGCTGATCTTTTCGTGGACTCAGATCCACTTACCCGCGCTCTCACCGTATCCCTTAATTCCTTTATTGTTCAAAAATATATCTACCTTAGCTTTAAAAACGTTTACTGAAGTAGCGTCAACTACTTCACTGATAAAAGTCATGCCTGATGGAGTACGTGTTCTCAGGATGTGGGCAATGGTGGTTAGGCCACATTTATTACCCAGCTATAATCTATTGAGCTGCCATCAAGTATGGGTTCGAAGCACAGGTCTGTGTAAGGATATTACCAGTTTGATTAAATTCAATTTATGCGGTTGGAACCCATTATCAGAACCACTACACTACTGCACCCCTAGCCTAGCGATGCTGATGCTATTTGTAGCACTCTACTAGTACTACCCTGGCCAGCTCTTTGCAAGCTAGATGAACGATTAAATCAAGTCCCTGTTCCAGTGAATGTCAAAGATATCCAGGAAGAGGAGTAGGGGAGTATCAGTTTGTATCAGCAACTCATAATATCTTTAAAGTAATAAGAATGTTGATATTAGGTTTGATATCTGGCTTTTGAAGCTCCTGCCTTCCTGGTTCAGCATGCTCGCCTCTTGCACTTGGGCCTGAGAGGTTTGGACCTGGCCTGCACTGATTGGATGAGCATCAGTAAAACAAACACACCTGGGGTTAGAGTCATAGAGTTATACAGCACGGAAATAGGCCCATCGTGTCTATGCCAGCCATCAAGCACCTATCTATTGTAATCCCATTTTCCAGCACTTGGCCCATAGCCTTGTATGCAACGGTGTTTCAAATGCTCATCTAAATACTTAAATGTTGTGAGGGTTCCTGCCTCTACCACCCCTTCAGGTAGTGTGTTCCAGATTCCAACCACCCTCTGGGTGAAAAACTTATTCCTCAAATACTCTCTAAACTTCCTGCCCCTTACCTTAAATCTATGCCCCCTGGTTATTGAGACCTCCGCTAAGGGGAAAAGTTTCTTCCTATCTATCCGCTCAGTGCCCCTCATAATCTTGTACACCTCAATCAAGTCCCCCCTCAGCCTTCTCTGCTCTAAGGAAAACAACCCTAGCCTTTCCAGTCTCTCTTCAAAGCTGAAATGCTCCAGCCCAGGCAACATCCTGGTGAATCTCCTCTGAACCCTCTCCAGTGCAATCACATTCTTCCTATAGTGCGGTGACCAGAAGTTATCAGTGAATTCATTTTTTCTTTTCCTATCAGTTCGGCAGTTGATAAAGTCACAGCGCGTCCACAACAAGCTGGGAATAGTGTTTGAGAAAGAGAAAGATAAAACACAAAGGAAAGATTTCATCTTCGAAACTACAAGGGTGAGTTACCCAACTACAATCTTCCTGGTGGTTATTTGTTCCCAAGGACCCACCTTCAGAAGGAGTTCACGTGAGGCAAAATGCTTGACAGCAATAACTTAAATTTATATAACACCTTTAATAGAATAAACTGTCCCAAGACACTTCACAGGTGATTATTAAGCAAATGTGACACTGAGCCACTTGAGATATTAGGACAGGTGACCAAAAGCTTGATCAGCGAGAGAAGTTTTAAGGAACGCCTTCAAGGAAGAGAGAGAGGTAGAGGGGTTCAGGGAGAGTATTCCAGAATGTAGAATCTAGGGAGCCAAATGTACGACTGCCAGTGATGGAGCGATTTTATTTTTTTTGGAGCCCAGATCAATAAAATGTAGTGTGAATAAAATCAAAGACCCGCTATTGAGTTCAGATTAGAAAAGGGGTCCGATTGTTACACTCCTGTCATATGTTATTGAAGAAATCAAAGTGGCCCGTTTAATAATTTTGTTACAAAGTGGGACACAGAAACAAGTTGTATTGTTTTGAGATGCTAGAAACATTTTTCTTTGTCAGTTTTTATCAGTTGCACAGTTGATGCATTTGTGGACTCCTGTTCAGCCCTATCTCACTCAAGTGTGAATCAGTCTACTTGTCAAACAATGGGAGAAGGATATGTGAGGATGTTATAGAGTCATAGAGTTATACAGCACAGAAACAGGGCCTTCGGCCCATGTCTGTGCCGGCCATCCAGCACCCAACTATTCAAATCCCATTTTCCAGCACTTGGCCCGTAACCTTGTATGCTATGGCGTTTCAAGTGCTCATCTAAATACTTCTTAAATGTTGAGGGTTCCTGCCTCCACCACATCTTCAGGCAGTGCGTTCCAGATTCCAACCACCCTCTGGGTGAAAAAATCTTTCCTCAAATCCCCTCTAAACCTCCTGCCCTTTAGCCTAAATCTATGCCCCCTGGTTATTGACGCCTTCACTAAGGGAAAACGTTTCTTCCCATCAATGCCCCTCATAATTTTGTATACCTCAATCATGTCTCCCCTCAGCCTTCTCTGCTCCAAGGAAAACAACCCTAACCTTTTCAGTCTCTCTTCATAGCTGAAATGCTCCAGCCCAGGCAACATCCTGGTGAATCATCTTTGCACCCTCTCCTGTGCTATCACATTCTTCCTATAGTGTGGTGACCAGAACTGTACACTGTCCTCCAGCTGTGGCCTAACTAGTGTTTTATACAGCTCCATCATAACCTCCCTGCTCTTATATTCTATGCCTCAGCTAATAAAGGCAAGTATTCCAAATGCCTTCCTAACCACCTTATCTACCTGTGCTGCTTCCTTCAGTGATCTATGGGCAAGTACACCAAGGTGTCTCTGACCACCTGTACTTTTTAGGATCCTACCATCCATTGTATATTCCCTTGCCTTGTTAGCACTCCCAAAATGCATTACCTCACTTTTCAGGATTAAATTCCATTTGCCACTGCTCCACCCATTTTACCAGTCCATCTATATCTCCCTGTAATCTAAGGATTTCCTCCTCACTATTTACAACACCACCAATTTGTGTGTCATCTGCAAACTTACAGATCATACCTCTCTCATTCACATCTAAATCATTAACGTTCACTACAAACAGCAAGGTTCCCAGCACCGATCCCTGTGGTACACCACTGGTCACAGGCTTCCACTCGCAAAAACAGCCCTTGACCATTACCCTCTGCCTCCTGCCACTAAGCCAATTTTGTTTTTAATTATTTGTTCATGGCATATGGGTGTCATTGGCAAGACCAACCTTTATTGCCCATCCCTAATTACCGTTGAGAAGGTAGTGAGCCATCTTCTTGAATTGCTGCAGTCCTTGTGGTAAAGGTACTCCCACAGTGCTGTTTAATAAGGAGTTCCAGGATTTTGACCCAGTGACAACAAAGATACAACCAATATATTTCCAAGTCAGGATGGTATGTGACATGGAGGATTATTGTATTAAGCTAATGTAGCAAGAAGCTCTTAATTGTTAAACCTCTGGGCCAGGCTGTTGTACATCCAGGTATTGGGTAGTGAAGTTAAACACCTAATCCTAAGAGATGTGGGGCCATTTAAGATAGAGGCAGGGAATGCTTTACCTTAAAAAAGAGTATACAGACCTGAAATTTGTACCAGGTCCAATCTTGGAAGATGTCTGCCACTTAATGTACGCAAGTAGGGCGGCGCAGTGGTTAGCACCGCAGCCTCACAGCTCCAGCGACCCGGGTTCAATTCTGGGTACTGCCTGTGTGGAGTTTGCAAGTTCTCCCTGTGTCTGCGTGGGTTTCCTCCGGGTGCTCCGGTTTCCTCCCACATGCCAAAGACTTGCAGGTTGATAGGTAAATTGGCCATTATAAATTGCCCCTAGTATAGGTAGGTGGTAGGGAAATATAGGGGACAGGTGGGGATGTGGTAGGAATATGGAATTAGTGTAGGATTAGTATAAATGGGTGGTTGATGGTCGGCACAGACTCGGTGGGCCGAAGGGCCTGTTTCAGTGCTGTATCTCTAAACTAAACTAAAAAAACCTAAATTACATCAGTGTGTGAGGGATCTTCTTGGTCTTTCTGTCAGTCGCATACCATGTGTCTGATGTTCCGTTCAGAATTTTAGCTCTGACATTCCTAGAGATCAGAACAATAAAATATAGCGATTGAAATTTGTGGCTGTTGATTAAAATAAAATCAAGTAATTTTGATTTCAAGAACAGCAAAAGAAACCTTGTAAACTAAAACAACTGGGAGTGGGTTTAAAGTTGATAAATCTTTATAAAAGTTTTTCCAAGCATTTTCAGCAATGACCTTGTCAGCCTTTAAAGTTGTGATTCTTTTCCCTTGTTCAGAAACGAGAGGCATTTTGCCAACTCCTACAACTAATGAAGAACAAACATTCCAAGCAGGATGAACCAGACATGATCTCTATCTTCATCGGCACCTGGAACATGGGTAAGAACTAGAGAGAAATCATCTGGCATTTCACACAAGCCAGCCTCCCAGTCTTCACAAAACTATGTCAGTTTGGTTCAGTTGATAATTCTCTCTCCTCCAAAACAGAATCCTGGAGTAGAATCGTACAGTACAGAAGGTGGCTGTTCAGCCCATTGTGTCTGTGCAAGCTCTTTGAACAAGCTATCCAATTAGTTCCACTATGCCTGCGCTTTCTCCTTGGGTCTGAAAATGTTTCCTTTTAAAATATTTATTCAGTGCCCTTCTGAAAGTTACTGTTTGATCTGGTTCCACCACACTTTCAGACAGCGGATTCCAGATCAGCATAACTCACTACTTAAAAAAAAAAATCTCCTCATCTCCCCCTGGTTCTTTTGCCAGTTATCTTAAATCTGCATCCTCTGATGTCTCATCACTGGAAACAATTTCTCCTTATTTATTCTATAAAGCCCTTGTAATTTTGAACACCTCTATTAAAACTCTATTAACCTTCTCTGCTCTAATGAGAACAATCCCAGCTTCTCCAGTCTCTCCACATAACTGAAGTCCCTCATCCTTGGTACCAATCAGGCAAATATTGGAACTGGGTGTAAGTCCCACCCTGATGGAGCTCATAACCTAATGCAGTTCTGTGGGAGGTTATAATCCTGCATTCACTGAAATCTCACCCAGCCAGGAAGAAGCACCAGAATATTCAGCTGGGCCTTCGGTTTCAGAGCATTATATCTGAAGTGTTTTGAGTTATTTCTCAGATGTTACCCGCACTACATAAATACCTTTCTTCTAGCGTTGTGAACTTTGTGCCTAAAGCTTTGCTCATCGGCGTTAGCCTGTGTTACTCGTAATACAACCTGGGGTCCGTCTCGACTACCTCCCTTTCACCTACGACTCCCCCTTCAAAAAAAGGAGACTGGGTGACTCTGGAAACTTTAGGTCTGCTACCTCAGTAGTTGCTAAACTACTGGAGTCTGTACCACAGGATGAAATTACGAGTATTGGAGAAGCAGTTAATCCAGTCAAGTTGGTACGAATTTCTAAAAGCCAACCTTCTAGGCTTATTGCAAGAACAAGAATGCAACTAGGAGATGATTACCCAGCTTTGATACAGCACGACTTGCATTTCTGTAGCACTTTTCAGGACCTCAGGATGTTTTCAGGAAAACCCTATATGCCAAATGGGAAGTATTTATTTCATTGATGGAAACTTACTGTTAACTTTTAATGAAAAATCCTACACGTTAACTTTTTAAAAAAAAAAAACTAGCAGCCAAGATGGCCACTGCAGTTTACATGTGAAACACCAGGAGATTGGACTGGAGACAAGAGTCTAACAGAAGCTCAGCCAGGACAATGGCTTGCCCTAAGTGATTGAATGACGTAGAATGGCTTTACATTTGAAGTGGAGCAGTCAAATGAGCTCCCTTTCCTTGACGTGCTAGTTGAGAAACCTAAGGGGTTCTCTATCACAGTCTACTGCAAACCTACCTTCAGTGGTCGGGGATTCTTACAGTTCCATGCGCTATAAGTTTGGCCTTATCGTCAACCTCTTAAATAGGGCCTGACCTACCCTGATCAGACCATTTCTCGCTGTATATTGCGCAAACGAGCCTAAGACCATCATTTTTGGCCCTGAAAAGTGCCCACTCTAACCTCAAATTACCCTGGAAGGATAATGTATCCCAAAAATTTGAGCAACAGGTGAAGCTAGCTGTTCCACGTTGCTACTGTGCAGTAGCAACACGAGTGGTGTTCACCACTAACAGGATGCTGCTGTCAAGCCAAAAAGACGTCCTGCCTTTCACACAAATGAGTAATGTGATGTATGAATTTCAATGCCAGTGTGATGCTAGGTTTATAGGCCGTACGCCCCAAAGACTGGCGGATCGTATCAAACAACATGTCCCTTCCACTGCTTGCAACGGGCAAGGTACGTGCCGTACCCAACCAGCCCGTGCTTGTAAAATTCAAAACGGTGTCCAACATTAGATGTGATTCCATGATTGGACAACATTTGCTAAATAATTCTCAGTGTGCTAAGAATTACGTTGACAACCAATGTAAGATTGTCAGTAGGGCTCGCAATGTGGCGTATTTGCGCGCACTGGAAGATACATATATTAATACACTAGGCCCTGTTCTTTGCAGCGAAAAAGAACATGTACAAACACTACGCCTGTTTCAGCTGAACAAAATAAGTGACAGCCATTCACGGGTTCATTCCTCAGGGCAGTGCCTTGACCAATCAGAGTCAAAGTGCGTGGTTTAAATTTCAAATAGCAGTTAACTGTCAGTCACCGTAAACTGGTGCATTCTCCATGGCAATGCCTCTACCAATCAGAGTTCAGTTGCCAACCAATCAGCATTCATACAGTATAAAGTTGTTTTACTTTGGTATTCTTACGGATTGCCCTGCTGAGTGCAAGACTAAAAGCTTCAACAACATGCCTCTATTTTCAGCAATACTCTAGAATGGGATTATCCGCATGCCATCAAGGCCATTTCCACCCATTGACTTTGAAAGAGACAGCCCCTCCAAGTGTGGATGGACACCCTGGGGCATGTAGCACCTGAATTTCATTAGAAGATTCCACAAAAAAACCTCTTTGGAAACAAAGGGGATTGATAGACCCTGGTGACTGCCGGCTTATCTCTGAGGAAACTAAGGTTTTGTGATGCAGACAGACAATAACTGAGGGTAGAGCAGCAAAGACGGCAGCTGCTTCCCCGTGTCTCTTTTTCTATCTCTCTTCTCCCCCCCCCCCCCCCCCCCCTCCAGAAATTACGAAAAGAACTGGCTGCGACTTGGGGGAACCTCTTCCAAGCCTACAGACTGCTACAGCCAGCACCCAGGGGAAGAGAATGAACAACCAATTCTGCCTAGATGAGCCCTGCGCAAAGCAAGCCGACTGCAGTGCACCTGGACCATCGAAGACTTCAGCTTCAGCCAAGGACTATTGGATTTACAGACTGTATTTAAGCTCCATTTATTCTGGACTTTAATCCAACCACCAAATCTGTAATCTCTTCATGTGTGTGTGTGACTCTCGTGTGAATGTGTGCATGAATGTGTAACGTATTTTAAATCTGGTTAGAGTGTTAAGTGTAATAAACTTAACTCTTGTTTAAACTCAAAACCTGTCCGATTGGTTCTTTGTATCACTTTGGAGGAATGGTACAACACTCACTCAGGTGGTAAGCACAACCACTGTTTTTTAAAAAAAAAAGTAATAAACCCTGTTGCAGTCAAACAAGAGAAGGGCGAGAGGGAAGCCTCAGACCTCCCCTTCTCACGTGGCTGTAACAACATCCAAAAGCGCTCTACAGGCAATGAAATACTTCTGAAGTGTAGCCACTGTTGTAATGTAAGGGACGTGACTGCCAATTTGCACACAACAAGGTCCCATGGACAACGATGCAAAGTTGGTTGAGCTAGGACACCAGGGGGAACTCCCCTACTATTCAAAATAGTGGCAGAGGGATGTTTACCATCCACCTGAGAGGGCAGATGGGCTGCATCTGAAAGATGGCACCTCTGGCAGTGTGGCATTCCCTCAGTACTGCTTTGGGAGTGTCAGCTTATATTATGAACCCACAACCTTCTGACTCCGAGGTAAGAGTGCTACCCACTGTGTCACAGCTGACGCCTGTTGAAATTAAATTTGAACCTGTGTTTTTCTTTTTCTCCTCTTATTGAATTGGCAACTGCTGCAAATGAATAATTGATATTGGAAGCTCACAGTGTGGAGGGATCTGAGGTGCAAACCCATATTCCTTCGCGATCCGTGTAGTGTTCCTGAAAAGAAGCCAGATGTTAACTGGGACTAGTGGCATGAACCTGACATTCTGGGTAATGCTGCACTGGTACATAATTTAATATTGCTATGCCAAGAGAATTCAATACCTGTGTTGGAGCAAAACCTTTATCAGTCAGCATTACAGTTTGCATTATTGAGTTATGGGATGGCTCAATTCACATGCATGCAGCAGGGACTGCAATCGGTGTTCGAGAAATTCCTGAGTCTATCCTTATCTCAGTAACCCTCTGTCAAGTGAGATGTGGGAGGAGAGCTGTTTGTTTTATCTTTGTGTCTGTGATAATTCTTTTATGTAAAGAACAGGGTTTATGCTTCAGCGGGTGTTGTATGTTTGGCTATTTTCCTCTGTCTATTTTAAAATTCCCTAAACATTTTGAGAATCAACACTAATCGATAATCCCTATGCACTTGCCTGCTTCTTGGCTCAGTTGGTGAATTTGCTGGCCCTAAAGGCCAGGAAGGCTCAGGTTCCATTTCTGGTCTGTGCTCAGTTAGCTGAACTCGGCCTGGTCGCAGTTCATGGTTCCACAATTAGCCTCAGTTTCCTCCTTGGCTGAGGAGGGGTTGGAAATCAGCTGGAGTCCCGATTCCTGGCTGTTAGCTGGTGACTCCTGCCAGGAGCTGCTTTTGTTCTTAGCTAAAGTGTGTACAAGTGTAAAAATCCTTTCCAGCATGAAGAAAGGAGACTTGGGTGAGATGCTGGAGGTCCATGTTAGAGTGGAACCTGACTCCCAGCTAGTGTCAGTGCCTTCAGGGGTGGTGGATGCACACTATCTCATGAAGCCGGCCAAACTACCTAGGACAAGGGCAGCAGGTATATGGGAATACCATCGCCTCCCAAGTCTAACTTTGAGTGTGAACTTAGGACTTTGTCTCCCCGCACCGATATGATGGGCCGAATGGCTGCCTCTGTGCTGTAAATTTTCTATGTTTCTATGAGTCTCGCACCATCCTGACTTGGACACATATTGGCCGTTCCTTTGTTGCTGGATCAAAATCATACACCTCCCTTTCTAACAGCACTATGGGAGCACCTTCACCACACTGACTGTGGTGTTTCAAGAAGGTGGCTCATCACCCCCTTCTCCAATGCAATTAGAGATGGGGGATAAATGCTGGCCTTGCCAGCTACACCCATATCCCATGAATGAAAAATAATTTTAAAAATGTTGATTGTTCAAATCAATTCTCAACTGCGTTTCTCTCAAAAAAAAAAATGAATAGGAAGCGCTCCTCCTCCAAAAATCATGGCGTCCTGGCTGATATCCAAGGGCCTTGGGAAAACCCTGGATGAAACTACAGTCACCATTCCACACGACATCTACGTCATCGGGACTCAGGAAAACTCTGTTGCGGACAAGGAGTGGGTGGATTTTGTACGGGCCAGTTTGAAAGAATGCACTGACCTGGACTTCAAACCGGTAAGGTGTATAGTGTGTTGTTCAGCTTGTCCTTGTGGGTGGAGGCCAAAGGAATGCCTGAGCCAGTGGAGGGGGAGTCATAATCCCTCTTCCCTCCACCACCACCCCCCAGCACCGCCCCCCCCTCTCCCCCGCCATCTCCAATATTTTGAGAATGGCCAATGCTGCATTGGCACACCATCTCCATTGCACTCCCAAGAACCTCTGTCCCTCGTCTTTGGGCTGCAGGTTTGCTACGTGAATCTATGAGGATCCTACTTGCTCTTCGGACTAGGCAAGTCGGCATTCACCCAGCTCGGTCCACTTTCTGCCAAGTTGGCCAAATCTTCTTCAACTCCATCTTCCCCAATGTTATCCAAACCTAACTCTGCCACTAAGGGAGAGAGGAGGGTGAATGGGAGGAGAAAATGGGGATAAGGAGGTGAAACTGCAAGGGAAGGAATAGTGTGGGTGGAGAGGAAGGAAAGTGAGTAGGGGAAGGGGAAGAGAAGAAATATAAGTTTTCACTCAGGATGCTGAACAATTATTTTTAAAAATGAACAGTTTAGGAAGATCTGAGCTTAAAATCTCTGATTTCTGCAGTTAGCTGATCTCATTGGCACCTGTGATAGGCTGAGAAAATTCAGCCAGCCCTCCAGATCCTGATAGCTGGCACTTCACAGGATCGATTATCAAACAAAACTTGATATCTAGGCATTTAAGGAAATATTGGGACTGGTGAGGAGATAGGTTTTATGGAGCATCATAAAGGAGGAATGAGAGGGGTGGAGAGGATTAGGGAGAGAAATCCAGAGTGGAAGGCTCAGACAGCTGAAAGCACAACCACCAATGGTGGAGCAATTAAAATCGGGGATGCACACAAGGTCAGAATTGGAGTACAGCAGATATCTTGGAGTGTTCTTGGGCTGGAAGAGGTCATGGAGGTGAGGAGGGGCAAGGCCATGGTGGGATTTAAAAATCAGGATGAAAATTTGAAGGTTGAGTGCAAGGGGTGGACAAGACAGGAGTAGGCTTGGTAATGTCCTTCATGGAAGGGAGCTTACCACTCTGCTTGATCTACTTGTGACTACAGTCCCACACTAGCATTATTAACGCTTGATGCCCTCTGAAGTGGCCTAACAAGCCACTTCATTAGGAACAGGAGGAGGCCGTTCAGCCCCTCGAGCCTTTCCCCCACTCAGTTCGATCAGGGCTGATCGGTGCATCAACTCCACCTGCTCCTGTTGGTTCTATATCTCTCAACCCACACAACCAAGGTCTACATTTAAATTCGCAGTGCCCCTACCAAGATTCGAGTTTTTGTGTAGTAAATGCATTCGTTTGTTCACAGATTGCAATGCAGACGCTTTGGAACATAAAAATTGTAGTCCTCGTTAAGCCAGAGCATGAGAACAGGATCAGCCACATCAGTACCTCGAGTGTGAAAACTGGAATAGCGAATACATTGGGTAGGTAACCAAATAGTGCTAGCAGCTATTGCAGCATGTTAGCCTAATGGTCATTAATCACCCATTAGTGATGAAGACAACAACAACTTGAATTTATATAGCACCTTTAACATGGTAAAACATCTCAAGGTGCTTCACAGCGCAAAACAAAATTGAATTCCAATAAGGTGATATTTAGGCAGGTGAGGTAGGTTATAAGGAGCATCTTAAAGGAAGAGGTTTAGGGTAGAGGCCTCTGAAGACTGGTGCGATGAAAATTGGGAATGAGCAAGAATCCAGGATTGGAGGAGTGCAGAGATCTTAGGGCTGGAAGAGGTTATGGAGATCAAGCTACAGGAACAAGGCTCACAAATAGCTGTAGGTGTTGAAAGATTCCTGCTACGTCACAAGCCTAAACTTTAGGTCATCCCAAACTCTTGAGCCCCAGCTGAGTACATTCATGGCTTGCATCCTTGCCAACCTTCCATCGTCCTCCAGAGTATCAGCTGCAAGCCAAGTGTACTCCATTGTGTTTTCAAGGGGTCATCTGTGGCTGTATATCCCTGGATAACCCTCTGTTTCTCCAGCTCAGGATTACTGCTGTTTCTATGTTCTGTCACTGAGGCACGTCTGTCACCCATTTTGCTCCTGACGTCTGGAGTCTCTTTGCAAAATCACTTGGCCTGCTTGCTCTCTTTGTCTTCAAAATCCTCTTGAAATTTTATCACTTGCCTTCCCTCTTCTCCTGCATCTTATGCCAAATTGCTTTGGTTCCTGCTCAGCATCCACCTCTTCCCCCTTGTACTGAGATCTGTGCATTTCTCAAATTCTGACCTCTTGGGCGTCTCCAATATCCTTCACTGCACCACTGGTGGAGCCCTAAGATCTCTGCACTCCTCCAATCCTGGATTCTTGCTCATCCCCAATTTTCAACGCTTTAGTCTTCGGAGGCCTCGACTCTAATGCCTTCAGCTGTCTAGGCCCTAACTTTGGGAATTCTTCCCCTAAACCTCTCCACCTCTACCTTTCTCTTTAAGGAGTCCCTTCCAATCTACCTCCTTTAATCAAGCTTTGGTTACCTGCCCTAATATCTCCTTGCGTGGCTCAGTGTCAGCTGTAAAATTATACTCCTGTGAAGCACCTTGGGATGTTTTACTATGTTAAAGGTGCTGTGTAAATGAAAGTTGTTCTTTCACCAGATGAGCGTGCGAACAAGTGTCATTTGCTAAAAGTATTTCTTCATTACCCACAGGTAACAAAGGCGCTGTTGGTGTTTCTTTTATGTTTAATGGAACTTCATTTGGATTCGTTAATTGTCACTTAACGTCTGGTAATGAGAAGACTGCGAGGTAGGTGTAATCAGAAAGATGCTTAATGAGGAACGACCTGGGACAAAGGTGCTTCTGGTCATTTGTGTGTTGGAAGCATCATAAATGCAGTGAGAAGATTCTGTCTGGTCATTTTGTGCTTGCAACAGTGTAAATTAATCAAGAATATAAAAACAGATTGTAAGAGCTTTTACAAGTATATTTTTAAAAAAGGACAGTTGCTAAAGTAAATGTTGGTCTCTTAGAGGCAGGAGAAATTATCACGGGAAATGAGAAAATGGTAGAGACATTGACAAATATTTTGTGTGTGCTTTCGCAGTAGAAGACGCAAGATACACAACAGAAATAGACAGCAACCTAGGGGCTAATAAGAGTAAGGAAATTAAGGTAATTATCAGCAGAGGAAAAGTACTGGAGACACTTAAGGGACTAAAATCCAACAAATCCCCAGGACCTGATGGCCTACATCCTAGGGTTCTAAAAGACGTCACTGGTTATGATTTTCAAAATTCCCTATATTCTAGAATGGTCCCAGTGGATTGGAAATTAGCAAATGTAACACTGCTGTTCAAGAAAGGGAGAGAGAAAAGGGGGAACTACAGGCCAATTTGCCTGACGTCAATCAGGAAGATGCTGGAACCTATTATTAAGGAAGTCTTAACAAATTTATTAGAGTTATTTGAGGATGTAACTCGTAGGGTAGATAAGGTGGAACTCTATGTAGTTATAGAGTTATACAGCACAGAAACAGGCCCTTCGGTCTGTCGTGTCTGTGCCGGCCATCAAGCACCTATGCTTGGATTTCCAAAAGGCATTTGATGAGGTGCCACACTAAAGGTTAATATGTAAGCTAAGGGCTCATGGAGTTGGGGGTAATATATTAGCGTGGATAGAGGATTGGTTAATGAACAGGAAGCAAAGTACAGGGATAAACAGGGCATTTTCAAGTTGGCAGGCTGTAACTAGTGGAATGCCGCAAGGATCAGTGCTGGGACCTCAGCTGTTTACAATCTATGTGAATGACTTAGACGAAGAGCCAGAAAATAATGTATCTGTTTGACAATAGAAAGCTAGGTGGGAAAGCAAACTGAGTAGGACACGGAGGCTGCAAAGAGATAGGTTAAGTGCAACAAGGCGGCAGATGGAGTATAATGTGGGGAAGTGTGAGGTTATTCACATTGATACTAAGAATAGAAAAGCAGAATATATTTTAAAAGGCATGAAACTTGTAAATGTTGTTCAGAGGGACTTGGGTGTCGTCGTACAATGAACACTGAACGTTAGTATGCAGATACAGCAAGCAATTGGGAAGGCAAATGGCATGTTGGCCTTTATTGCAAGGGGACTGGAGTACAAGAATAAAGAGGTCTTGCTACATTTGTACAGGGCTTTGGTGAGCCCACATCTGGAGTACTTTGTGCAGTTTTGATCTCCATATTTAAGGAAGGATATACTTGCCTTAGAGGTAGTACAGCTTGGTCCCTGGGATGAGTAAATTGGACCTGTATTCTCTGGAGTTTATAAGAATGAGAGATGATCTTGAAATATACAAGGTTCTGAAAGGGCTTGATAGCGTAGACACTGAGAGGTTGTTTCCCCTGGCTGGTGAATCTAGAACATGGGGGCACAGCCTCAGGATAAGGGGTCGATAATTTAGGACACAGATGAGAAATGTCTTCACTCAGAGGGTTGTGAATCTCTGGAATTCTCTACCCCAGAGTGTATGCTCCATCGTTGAGTATATATAAGGCTGAGATATAGTTTCTTTAGTGTTTGAGGGAATCGAGGGATATGGTGAGTGGGTGGGAAAGTGGAATTGAAGCTGTTGATCAGCCACGATCATATTGAATGGCAGAGCAGGCTTGAGGGGCCATATGGTTAACTCCTGCTCCTATTTCTATTATGTTAAAACTGTCTGATTTTTTTTTTTCCCACTGAAAGCATAATGCAAGATCAAGTTTTCACGGGAATGATGAACTCTTCTCTCTGTGTTTATTGTGTCAGTGGGACTCAACAGCTGGAGGAAGGCCCTTCTCCGGTCTGGCTGTAATTGAAAAAGTATGATTGCTGCATTTGAAGTATTACAAATACAGAAACTGTTAGAAATACACAGTGGGTTGAGCAGCATTTGAGATTCAATGGAGGGAGCCCACCTGAAATGTTAATCTCTCACTTTCAGGTGCTGCCAGGCCTACTGTGTGTTTCCAGCATTTTGTATTTTAATTTCAGCTGGGCTGTGCCTGCATTTTCATCTATAAAATCCCATGCTAACGCACAATCTAGGCTAATAATTCAGTATGGTACTGAGAGAGCGTTGCACTGTCTTTCGGGTGAGATATTAACCCAAGGCCCCATCTGCTGTCTTAGTTGTCATTAAAAAAAATCCCATGGCACTGTGCCCCAATGTCTTGGTTACTAATTATCCCTCAACCAATATCACTAAAACATTATCTGATTATTTATCATAATGCTGTTTGTGGGAACTTGCTGTGTTCAAATTGGTTGTCATTTTTCTCACATTACAACATTGACTATGCATCAAGCATAATTCAGTGAGTGTGATGCACTTCGAGACATCCTGAGGTTATAAATGGTGGTCGAGTAATGTAAGTACTTTGTACAGCCTAAAGAATGAAGCTTTTAACTCTTCACATCTGTCATGAGCTAGATGCTAAGAGCTAGTATATAAGAGTAGGCTGCGGTGATTTGCTGTCTGCAATTGAGAATTTCAGAGGTAAAAATGTATGTTCACATTCCTTACCTTGTTGCTGTAAGAACCCCACGCACAATGAATTACTTTCAAAGCAGAGTGTTAAGTTAGCTTTTCCCAATTGCACTACCACACACTTCTCCGAATTGAACTCCATTTTGGTTGATTGGCACAGTCTCAGTGGGCCGAAGGGCCTGTTTCAGTGCTGTATTTCTCTATGACTATATGTTGATAAACATGGCATTTTGAGCTTGGAACATCCACACAAATAGCAGCTAATGTAGTTTTGATGGTGTTGATTGAACATGTTAACTAAAATATTAGGAGAACCTCTGCTGCTCTTGGATTTATATCTTGGCATCTTCAACGTCCATCAGACAAGGCAGACAAGTCCTTGGTTTAGTGTCTCATCCAAAAAATAATAAGGCAGCATTTCTTCATGAGAAATGTCAGATTATATGTTTGTCCTGGAGAGTGCCTAGCACCAATTGAAACAAATTGACCAGGGATATTCAACAGCACGTAAACAATGGTGGATACGGCATAATGCTGAGCATGCAGGATTTTTTCTTTCATTTCATAGGATGTGGGTGTCGCTAGCAAGGCCAGCATTTGTTCCCAATCCCTAATGTTCTTGAGAAGATGGTGGTGAGCTGCCTTCTTGAACTGCTGCAGTCCATCTGGTGCAGATACACCCACAGTGCTGATGAGGGAATTCCAGAAGTTTGATCCAGCGACAGTGAAGGAATAGCGATATATTTCCAAGTTAGGATGGTGTGATGCTTGGAGGGGAACTTGCAGATGATGGTGGTCCCACACATCATCTGTCTTTGTCCTAGGTGGAAGAGGTCACGGGTTTGCAAGGTGCAGTCTAAGGAGCCTTGGTGTGATCTAAGCTTCCACAACTCTCTGGGATAGAGAATTCAAGATTAACAGCCCTCTGAGTGAAGCAATTTCTTGTCATCTCAGTCTTATATGGTGGACCTCTTATCTTGAGACTATGATCCCTAATTCTAGACTCTCCAGCCTTACTCATTTGTAATTACTGTGTGCACACCCACCTCCTGATCCAGAGATGAGAGTGCTCGCAACTAAGTCAAGCTGGCTCGTTGTGAGAATGGCAAGAAGTTATGAAGCGGGTTTTTCTTAAGAATATTCCTGTGATCACAGTTCTGGAAGATGAACTGGGGCTAGCCAGGACAGGAGGTGATAATTCTTATCTGGATATTTTAACATCTGGTGGGGGTGAAGAGGAGCGTTTTAGTTTATATGAGCTGCGTTAATGATGCCGAGCCACCAGTCTCCTGAAGGATCTCGTATTGTATTTCTTCACTGCAGCTTTTCCTATGACAAAACTTCGATCCACTTGTCTAAGACATTTGGTGGTGCTGCTGTGGCCTGTTTGTAGCCTTTAATTGGGGCACCAAATAGTCCCATTCAAAAAGAAGTGAAACCAAACAGGATAAAGTTAAGAATGGAGCAGTGAACCAGAATAAAAACCTGTCTTTTTCCAATCCTGTTTGTCTCACGCAGACGGAATCAGAATTACTTGGATATCCTGCGGTTACTTTCTCTCGGTGACAAGCAGTTGAGTTCCTTTGACATCTCATTACGATTCACACATTTCTTTTGGTTTGGGGACCTCAATTATCGGCTGGATATGGAACTACAGGTAGGTGACAGCACAGTACTCATTTGAGAATTCACCTGTTAGCATTCCAGCTCGTTCAGGTGTATAGATACACTGGTCTTGGGTCCTGTTCCTATCTCACCCAACTGGCTGTTCATTAATGCATACAAGCCTAGGCAGAGGGCATTAGTTGGCGATTAGACCACATGAGGTGTTGCAGCCAATTCTTGTACAGTCTGTTATGGACAAGTAGGAGACGATAGATGGTTTCCCCTTTCACCCCTCAAAAAGTGTTTTAACCCTGAACGGTTCAATGATTGACAAACAGACAAATGACAGATTTTCTTGTAAGTTTAGAAGAAAGATAAATGTTTATTATACAATACCCGAAAAAATAAACTGAACTTCACCTGCTCTCATGCGCATACAGACGCATACACACAAGAGGTAGAAATAAAAAGATAACATGCGTTAAGGTCTAATAATTTTAAGAGTTTGCTGTAAAACTTGATTGAAGAAAAGGAAACTCGGAAGGTTCAGAAGGACGGATGTGTTGTAGTCTTCTCTGGTTATTTCTCAGTTGCCAAAGTCTGGTTCAATTTCTCAGGTAGGGAGGTGATGATATTAGACCAGTCTCTGCCTTCATGTAGTTTTAGATGGAGATCTTAAGCAGGGTTCTTCCTCTTCGCTGGTAAAAGATAGAATTCTCGCTTTTGAACTGAACTGAATTAAAACCGACACTGACTCTGAAATGAATTAAACTGACGTGGATTCTGCTGCGGTTGCTCCATGCCGCACTGACAATTCACTCGTGCGCCTCAGGTCTGTTTCTGTTTTTTTTCAAATAAGTTCATTATATAGTTTACAATTTTTCCTACGTGGGCATGACAAACTTGATCATGTGAAACATGGTGCCAACCCTGATCCACGTCACATGTACTTTATGCTGGCGTTACATGCCTGATGTTTTTTAGTTCTTTGGCCCAGAAGCACTGACACCGATGATAGCAACCCGATCACCACACTGTCCATCATCTGTCTTGGTGCTGTTTCAAACATGTGGCCTTCTTGGCCAAAACGGTTCAATTTCATACTTGTTAACTTGCTTACCAACACCGTCGGGTGGAGCCCTTGCAGGTTGTCTTGATAACATGAATTGTAGGCCCTTTGATTTACTCAGCTCTCTGTTGATGAATGCATTGTTCGGACTGATTTATACTCTGGCACAAACAAAAGACACCCCATTATTAAAAAGTTATTACCTAAAAAGAAATTGTCACATTTTATAGGTGGAGGGGAGAGCCACCTTCAGACCTACGTTGCATGTACTGTTGGAGGTCCTAGGTGAAGGTCAGTGT
The DNA here is from genome assembly GCF_036365525.1 of Heterodontus francisci. Classification (NCBI taxonomy): domain Eukaryota; kingdom Metazoa; phylum Chordata; class Chondrichthyes; order Heterodontiformes; family Heterodontidae; genus Heterodontus; species Heterodontus francisci. Next base: position 6,406,984 of record NC_090376.1, read on the forward strand.
TGGTGTAGGGATGGTAGGGTGGTGTGGGGGAGGGAGATGCCACGTTACATATTTTCCTTTGTTGTACTTGCAGTAGGACCTCTGTTATCCTGAAAGCTTATTGCAGGCATCCAGGCTTGCTTTCGCATCAGTCAGCTGAAATGCGATAGAGTGTTCCTAATTGATTTTCCACAGCCTCTTGACCCAGCTGGATAAATCTTTGTCTGGATGTTGGGTACCTACTCAAATTTACTGTCTGCACAACTGTGATATTTAGCTTCCAGGTCACTGGGTGTCTGGATTTGTTCTTTAAAATTTGTTCATGGGATGTGGGCATCGCTGGCATGGCTTGCATTTATTGCCCATCCCTAATTGCCCTTGAGAAGAGATGGTGAGCTGCTGTGCTGAACTGCTGCAATCCTTGTGGTATAGGTATCCCCATAGTGCTGTTAGGGCACGAGTTCCAGGAGTTTGACCCAGACAGTGAAGGAATGGCGATATAGTTCCAAACCAGGTGTGACTTGGAGGGGAACTTGCAGTAGTGATGTTCCCAAGTGCCTGCTGCCTCCTTGTTCTATGTTGGGATTACTGGTGTGGAAAGTGCTGTTGAAGAAGCCTCGGAAAGTTGCTGCAGTGCTTCTTGGAGATGGTACACATTGCAGTGTGCTGGTGGTGGAGGGAATGAATGGTGAAGGCGGTGGATGGGGTGCCGATCAAGTGGGCTGCTTTGTCCTGGTTGGTGTCGAGCTTCTTGAGTGTTGTTGAAGCTGCACTCATCCAGGCAAGTCGAGAGTATTCTATCACACTCCTGACTTGTGCCCTGTAGATGGTGGGCAGGCTTTGGGGAGTCAAGAGGTGAGTTATTCGCCATAGAATTCTCAGTCTTAAACACTGCGACTACAAGAGCAGGTCAATGTGGTTGGTCCAGTTAAGTCTCTGGTTAATGGTGACCCCTCGCAGGTGGGGGATTCAGTGATAATGTCTTTGAATGTCAAGGGGGAGATGGTTACTCACTCTCTGGTTGAGATGGTTATTATCCAGCATTTATGTGGCATTAATGTTAACTTGCCACTGATCAGCCCAAGCCTGAATTATGGCCGAATCTTGCTATATGCAGGCACAGACTGCTTCATTACTGATCGGTACTCCATCCACCACCTGCTTCATTCTGAGGAGTTGCAAGTGGAACTGAACGCTGCATAATCATCAGCAAACATTCCCACTTCTGACGTTATGGAAAGTCATGGAGGAAGTAGCTGACGATGGTTGGGCTTGGGCCATAACCCTGAGGAACTCCTGCAGCAATGTCCTGGGACTGAGGTGATTGACCTCCAACAACCACAACCATTTTCCTTTGTGCTAGCTATGACTCCTGGTGGAGAGTTTTCCCCTGATTCCTATTGACCAGTTTTACCAGGGCTTGTTGATGTGAAGGGCAGTAACTCTCACTTCACCAGCAGCAATGAAGCTGGTAACAATTGTTCGACACAGTTCCCTACCACCCCCCACCAAATTATTTTTTTTGAAATGGAGCAGAAAGGGTTGCATCTCGATGCAGAGTATGGCTGTTTTCGTATCTTCGCATTCTTCCCTCGGAGAACAGTGTGAAGTAATGAGAGGATTCTTGGGCTGATTAACAGTCTGACGCGATGCGAATGCTCCTTTCACGGCCAGAACCAGCCAGTAGGTGGAGTTAGCCCTTTAAGGCAGAAGGGCCTTATGAGCTTTCATGACACACAAGATTGGAGGGGTTGTTACCCAACCTTCCTATATTCAAATTGGAATTCCAAGCTGGAGCTCCTGCCAACTCACTGGGCTGTCTAAAGTAAGGTCCAAACTCTGGGCCTCCTGACCCGGAGGTGGAAATGGTACCGCTCAGCCAAAGGCTCACTCACTTGGTGGGATAATCCAAATAGACCAGTTTATAACTGTTCCATCCCGAATGTTCTCCCTGTTTGCTGTTGGTTACTGGACCACAGTTACACAGGGGATACACGTCCCCCATCCATAGTTCAGGGTCAGTGAGGTGAACAGTAGCAGTTCCCCCTCTCCCCTGCCTTTATTGAGGAGATGGTGGCAGAGTGGTAATGTCACTGGACTAGTAATCCAGAGGCCCAGGCTAATGCCCTGGGGTCATAGCTTCAGATCCCACCATGGCAGCTGGTGGGATTTAAATTCAATTAATTAATAAAAAATCTGGAATTGAAAGCTAGTCTCACTAATGGTGCCATGAAACTATCATCAATTGTTGTAAAAACCCAACTGGTTCACAAATGTACTTTAGGGAAGGAAATCTGCTGAATTTACCTGGTTTGGCATACATGACCTATAGCAATGTGGTTGACTCTTAACTGCTCTCTGAAATGGCTGAGAAAGCCACTCCGTTGTCAAGGGCAATCAGGGAGACATTAGCGAACTTGGCATAGACGTGGAATTGAAATGGACCTTATGGCCTGTGTGCCTCAGTGCATCACTCTTTATTGCCTTGTTTGCCTTCTGATCTCTTTTCATTGTCTTTCCCTGTTCAGGACATACTGAATTATATTAACAGGAAAGAGTTTGAGCCTCTTCAGAAAGTTGACCAGCTGAACCTGGAGAAAGAGAAGAATAAAATATTTCTTCGATTTTGTAAGTACTGGTGTTACATTGTCTGTTGCTCATGGCCAAGGCTGGATCTGAAAGGTTTCATTCCATTGTTTCCTTCTGCGTCCTGCCTGTAGATGAAGAGGAGATCACATTCCCCCCGACGTATCGATATGAGCGAGGTTCCCGGGATGTGTACGTTTGCCACAAGCAGAAGCCTACCGGGGTACGTAAGGGCTTTCCTAGTCCTTTAAAAATTACTGATCTTGCAGTCATTTTCTCTATCCCACCCCTATTGTCACCATCCACAGTAAAGTGTCGTATTTATGTAAATGTTAGGGCCACTGGCTTTTAATTAATGAGTAACTCTAGATGTATTTTAAGAAAGAGAATCCTAGAACTTGAGCTCATAAAAGGTTGTAAATCTTGGGACTGCTCAGTCGTTGAGTATATACAAGACTGAGATCGATAGATTTTTAGGTACTCTGAATCGAGGGATATGGGGATAGGGTGGAAAAGAGGAGTTGTGTTGAAAGGTCAGCCATGGTCTTATTGAATGGCAGAGCAAGCTTGATTTGAGAGTGGCATTCCACACCTCATTTTTTCCATGAAAATGCAGTAGCCTTGCTTTGAGACCTGGTGCTCCCCTATAATAGATACCGGTTAGCAGTGACTGTACAGAATATGCAGAAAACACTCGGCAGGTCAGGCAACATGTGGAAAAAGAAACAGTTGAAGGTTCAGGTTGGTGACCTTTTGTCAGTGCACACTCAGTGCTTTCCTCTGCAATCAAAGAAGCACAAGTAATCTTCCTTTGAGTCTGGCTCAGCTTTCAGAAGGTTTGGCAATTGTTCCTTTTCACTTCTTCCCTACCACTTAATAAAAAAACACTTGGGTTCTGACCGGTATTTCACCTGATGCCACCAATAATATCAGCTGGCCATTCCGCTTGCTGGTTTTGGAACTTTTTCTTCATTCATGGTAAGTGGACGTCACTGGCAAGCGTCTATTGTCCTTAAGGTGGTGGTGGGTCACCTTTTTTCATACAAATAGTGGCTTGCTTGGAGCTTTCATCAGAACTGGAAGATACTACCAACGTGCAGTATTTAATTTGGCCATTCGGCCCTTTGAAAAAGGTGACTGATAGGCAGGTAAAACTGAAGCAGGAAAAGCTGGAAAACTGGAGCAGGATCAGGCAGCCCAAGAGCCTGGCACAATAAATGAGATAGCAGTGTAAATGCAGGTGTTCTTTCTACCAACAGGTCCGCACAAACGTTCCGTCATGGTGCGACAGAATTTTGTGGAAATCATACCCTGAGACCCACATCATTTGCAATTCATACGGTGAGTGAAGTGTCCTCATCCCCTCTACTTTGATAACGCCTACGAGTGAGCTCTTTGCTTATTAGCATACATTCTGTTGAATTACTCCGTTATCATAAATGTCAAACAGTTCAGTTTGTGAACAGTTTTATTTAATGGCAATAGGAGTAGGCCATTCGTATCAATGTACCTGCTAAAGGAGCCAGAAGTTTCATCAAAGTGGCAGATTTTCAGGAGCATCTTAAAAGAAGGAAGAGTGGGAGCGATAGAGAAGTTTAGGGAGGGAATTCCAGAGCTTGGGGCCCAGACAGCTGAAGGCATGGTCACCAGTGTTGGAGCAAAGACAATCAGGGATGTACAAGAGGCCAGAATTGGAAGCGTGCAGATATCTCTAAGGAAGTTACAGAAATAGGCAGGGTGAGGCCATTGAGGGGTTTTAACACCAGGATGAGAATTTTAAATTGAGGCATTGGCCGACTGGGAACCAGTGTTGGTCAATGAGCACAGGGGTAATGGGTGAACATGATTTGGTTCAAGTTACGATATGGGATGCAGAGTTTTGGATGAGATCAATTTTACGGAGGATGGTAGGTATTTTTTGCCTCCCCTACCTGGTGATCGTTCCTGCCATTAATCACTCATGTTGGAAAAGTGCTTCCGGGCATCAGTCTCTATAAGGTCGTCTTTCATTTGTTGCCTTCAAAGCTGAAGAGACCCAAGTTTTTGTGAGGGAATATTGAAGGGAAGAGAAAACTGATTGTTTGTTGCTGATGTGGGATGGTGCCAAATTCTCTATGGGTTGTTGGAATGACAAAGGTACATCATAAATCAATTGAATGTTGAACTGTTGAAGCTTCGTGCATAAGATGTTGAACTCAAATTATGTCTGCCTGCAAGGGGTAGTATGAAAGATCCATAGCACCTTTGCAAAGAGCTGGGGTGCCCTAGCTAATCATTTTTCCACTGCAGGTTATTCTTCATATTTTTCTGGGATCTTGCTGTTCCCAAATCGACCGAGTAGATGCAGGAAGGATGTTCTCGATGGTGGGGGAGTCCAGAGCCAGGGGTCATAGTCTAAGGACACAGGGTAAACCTTTCAGGACTAAGATTTCTTCACCCAGAGAGTGGTGAGCCTATGGAATTTGCTACCACAGAAAGCAGTTGAAGCCAAAACATTGTATGTTTTCAAGAAGGAGTCAGATATAGCTCTTAGGGCGAAAGGGGTCAAAGGATATGGGGAGAAAGCGGGAACGGGTTACTGAGTTGGATGATCAGCCATGATCATCATGAATGGTGGAGCAGGGCCGAATGGCCTACTGCTGCTCCTATTTTCTATGTTTCTATATTTGCCCACCCAAAACCAGCTGCTGCATTTTAAAGTAATTAATTACGTGAGGCAGTTTGAGGGACGCAAGATCTAAATGCAAGCCTGTTCATTTTAATATTTCTTCATTTTACATTTATATTTTCTTTTCCCTTGTTTTTCGTATGTACAATTCCCTTCTCGTTGTCCCCCCCCCCCCCCCCCCCACCACCACCACCCCATCCCACTCTAGATTCAACCCAACCCAAACCACACCAAAGAACAAGCGCATGTGGTCTTCATCAGTGTCTGGTTCTTCATGGAATCAGATACCTAGTAATCACAGAATCAGATCCAAAATGCCACAAGGAACCAGCTGTTGCGATTCAGCATCAAAACCTCAGCGACTGAGAAATGCTTTCAAAACTGATTTTTGCAGTCTAGTGTCTCACGGACATTGTGTGTGGTGAACGTACCCCTCCCCCACCATAACCCTCCCACCCCCTTCAAACAAGAGCCTGCTAGAATCTCTGCCTGTATATAATTCTTGGCCCTGGCTTATGTGAGACAGTTAATATACGTGTGTATATATTTACGTTATATAGAATAGAAGTTCACCTTAGTGCCTTGCTGCTTTCGCTCCTTCGAATCAAATGCTATTTTCCCTGGGGGCAGTGGTCATATAGTTTACACGTTCACTGGTCCTCGCATCAATTGTAATGATATAGATAATTGCAGGAACTATGCTGACTTCCCTCCCTGTATCTTTTTTTTTAAACTCTCCCCTTATTGCTGCTTTTGCCTTGAGCGCATTCCATGCTTGTTGGTTGCTTTTGGGATATAAAGAGAGAACTTGCATTTCTACAGTGCCTTTCACATCTCAGGATGTCTCAAAGTGCTTCATAGCCAATGAAATGCTTTTTTTGAAGTGTTGCTGTTCTGTAGAAAACATTGAGATACTTTCTCAAAGTGATACAATGCTACATTTATGGAAATATTTCTTTAGCCTACAGGCACTTTTAAGATTTGGCAGGCATGTGCTGTTGTTACTAGATTCCCAGCAGTAGCTGATGATGAGAAGGGATGTATTGCGCTTTTGGGCGACTCTACAAAGCCAGAGATCCTGTCCCAAAGTACCCCTCATATTTTGAAATAAAGAAAAGAACTTAAAATCCATATAGTACCTTTCTCATCCTCAGCATTTCACAACCAATAAATCACTTTTGATTTCTTGGAAGCAAATGTTGCAATTTATGCACAGTAAGATTACATTAGCATCAATGGAATGTCTGACCAGTTCATCTGTTCTTGGTCTTGATTGAAAGAAGAATGTTGGTGAGGAGGCCTGTGAGTATTGCCTTGGGATTGTTAACATCTGCAGCATGGTCTTATGCTGCCTTGCTTTAACACCTGATATGAAGGGCCGCAATTCCTGCTAACACAACACCCCCTTGATGCTGCACTGGAATGTCAGCCTAATTGATGTGCTCAAGTCCCAGAGCGGGGTTTGAACCCACAGTCCTGCGAGTCAGAGGCGAGTGTGCTAGCTCGTGAATAAGGTGACACAGCATAGGCTCAGAACAGAATTATAGTGTGGCGGTCCCCAATGTTTGAAACAAAACCAAACTCTCCCTTTCCCTTGCCCTCATCTGCAACTCTGTTACTTGCTCTGCCAAATATTTATGCAGTTCTCTTGAATTTTCTGACACTACCTGTCTCCCGGAGCAGTTTCGCACCTCCCCCACCTACACCACCCATCCTCAAACCCTGCCCCCCCCCCCGCCCCAACCCTGAGAAAATATGGTCACTTATCATTAAATTGTAAGCCAAGTTGAATACTAATTAGTCAAACTTGGGTCATGCTCCCTTTGTAGACTTTGTGATTGTCATACAAATTGTTAGGTTTCAGTTTGTCTGTGATCTTGAATAGCTCAATATGATTTCCCTTGAGCCGCCTTCTGTTAAATGTAAGCCTTCCTAATTTCAGTAGATCTAGAGAGATCGGGTACATGTTAAATTAGTGACCATTCGTAGTGGGGATTAAGGGGCTACCTTGAATTGACTGCTCTGCCAAATGTCTCCAATATTGGAGCGCAGAGACCGATTTAAAAAATAAACCATCTGAACAGACATTAGATACGAAAGTACAGAACAAATTAAGGCTATTCAGCCCATCAAGACCAATCCTGCTGTTGATGGTGTCTGTGGACCACACCTGCTAATAAGTTATATTTTATGTTTATTTTTCTCTCCTTCAGGTTGCACGGACGATATTGTGACAAGTGACCACTCACCGGCCTTTGGTACTTTCGAAGTTGGTGTGACATCGCAGTTTGTATCCAAAAAGGGTGAGTGTGTTTACATGGGGGCTTCAGAACAGTGAAGATGCCAATCAGCCCCTCGAGGCGGTTCCGCTATTGCATTAAACTTCAACTCTATTTACCTCGCATGATCCATGTACTTTGATACCCCGTCCCAACAAAAATATGTTCATCTCGGTCTTAGATGTTTTCAGTTGCCCCTTGCCCCCACTAGTGACCTTTTGGAGAAGAAGAGAGTTCCAGATTTCCTCCAGTACCTACTCGAGTAGCATTGACGTGTGAACCCGAACGATGAATATCGTCATGGTATTCAACCAGTGGTGGGGTCAGGGGAGGGTTAGAGTGGTGGGAGAAGCCATAGCTGAGCCAAACCTGTCCTCATGCAACTTCCATCAGGGGGTTGCAACCGCCATCAGGAGCATGAATGAATCCAGATAATGCTTCACTTTTTGGTCCCAAAGCCCAAGACCAGTTATAGCACTCCTATTTGCTGCTGCTGTGTGCCTGTCTGACCCAGTATCACGCCGGGTAATGCCTGTTGCTCACTGTGTAGCACTGTGGTCTTTGAGTTCAAAGGTTACGGGATCAAACTCCATTCCAGGTACTTGAGCCTCATAATCCAGGCTGGCACTCTATTGCAGTACTGAGGGAGCAGCATGCTGTAGGAGGGGCAGCACTGAGGGAGTGCTGCGCTGAAGCAGTGGCAGTGTATCGGATGAGACATTAAACTGAGGCCCCATCTTCCCCTTAAGGTGGGCATAATAAAATCCCATGATACTAAACGAAGAAGAGTGCAATAGTTATCCCTGGTGCCCTAAGGCAATGTTTATTCCTCAAGCAACATCACTAAAAGAACAGATTAGAGTACTGTGTGCAGTTTTGGTCTCCTTACTTGAGAAAGGATGTACGGGCACTGGAGGGGATGCAGAGGAGGTTCACTAGGTTGATTCCGGAGTTGAGGGGGTTGGCTTATGAGGAGAGACTGAGTAGATTGGGATTATATTCATTGGAATTCAGAAGAATGAGGGGGGATCTTATAGAAACATATAAAATTATGAAGGGAATAGATAATGTTGCTAATGTTGTCCCCTTGTTTAAGAAGGGTAGCAGGGATAATCCAGGTAATTATAGACCGGTGAGCCTGACGTCAGTGGTAGGGAAGCTGCTGAAGAAGTTACTGAGGGATAGGATCTATTCCCGTTTGGAAGAAAATGGGCTTATCAATGATAGGCAACATGGTTTTGTGCAGGGAAGGTCATGTCTTACCAACTTAATAGAATTCTTTGAGGAAGTGACAAAGTTGATTGATGAGGGAAGGGCTGTAGATGTCATATACATGGACTTCAGTAAGGCATTTGATAAGGTTCCCCATAGTAGGCTGATGGAGAAAGTGAAGTCGCATGGGGTCCAAGGTGTACTAGCTAGATGGATAAAGAACTGGCTGGGCAACAGGAGACAGAGAGTAGCAGTGGAAGGGAGTTTCTCAAAATGGAGACGTGTGACCAGTGGTGTTCCACAGGGATCCGTGCTGGGACCACTGTTGTTTGTGATATACATAAATGATTTGGAGGAAAGTATAGGTGGACTGATTAGCAAGCTTGCAGACGACACTAAGATTGGTGGAGTAGCAGATAGTGAAGGGGACTGTCAGAGAATACAGCAGAATATAGATAGACTGGAGAGTTGGGCAGAGAAATGGCAGATGGAGTTCAATCAGGGCAAATGCGAGGTGATGCATTTTGGAAGATCCAATTCAAGAGTGAACTATACAGTAAATGGAAAAGTCCTGGGGAAAATTGATGTACAGAGAGATTTGGGTGTTCAGGTCCATTGTTCCCTGAAGGTGGCAACGCAGGTCAATAGAGTGGTCAAGAAGGCATACGGCATGCTTTCCTTCATCGGACGGGGTATTGAGTACAAGGGTTGGCAGGTCATGATACAGTTGTATAAGACTTTGGTTTGGCCACATTTGGAATTCTGTGTGCAGTTCTGGTCGCCACATTACCAAAAGGATGTGGATGATTTGGAGAGGGTGCAGAGGAGGTTCACCAGGATGTTGCCTGGTATGGAGGGCGCTAGCTATGAAGAGAGGTTGAGTAGATTAGGATTATTTTCATTAGAAAGACGGAGGTTGAGGGGGGACCTGATTGAGGTGTACAAAATCATGAGAGGTATAGATAGGTTGGATAGCAAAAAGCTTTTTCCCAGAGTGGGGAATTCAATTACTAGGGGTCAGGAGTTCAAAGTGAAAGGGGAAAAGTTTAGGGGGGATATGCGTGGAAAGTTCTTTACGCAGAGGGTGGTGGGTGCCTGGAACGTGTTGCCAGCGGAGGTGGTAGACGCGGGCACGATAGCATCTTTTAAGATGTATCTAGACAGATACATGAATGGGCAGGAAGTAAAGAGATACAGTCCCTTAGAAAATAGGCGTCGTGTTTAGATAGAGGATCTGGATCGGCGCAGGCTTGGAGGGCCGAAGGGCCTATTCCTGTGCTGTAATTTTCTTTGTTCTTTGTTCTATAAGATACAAGTAGAGAGGATGTTTCCACTGGCAGGTGAAGCTAGGACAAGAGGGCATAGCCTCAAGATTAGAGGGAGCAGATTTAGGACTGAATTAAGAAGGAACTTCTTCACCCAGAGGGTTGTTAATCTATGGAATTCCTTGCCCAGTGAAGTAGTTGACGCTACTTCAGTAAACGTTTTTAAAGCTAAGGTAGATATCTTTTTGAACAATAAAGGAATTAAGGGATACGGTGAGAGCGCGGGTAAGTGGATCTGAGTCCACGAAAAGATCAGCTATGATCTTATTGAATGGCAGAGCAGGCTCGAGGGGCCGGACGGCCTACTCCTGCTCCTAGTTCTTATGATCTAGTCATTACCACGTTGTTTGTGGGAGTTTGCTGTGTGTAAATTGACACTCGCTATTTCCTACATTATAAAAGCGACTACGTACCTATTAACTCACCCGGTGAGTGGTGAGAATGTGGAACTCGTAACCACCTAGTTGAGGCACATAGCATAGATAAACACCTGAGTAAGGAAGGAATAGAAAGCTAAAAACAAACAAGAAATGCTGGAACCACTTCCGAAGAAGGGTCACTGACCCGAAACGTTAACTCTGCTTCTCTTTCCACAGATGCTGCCAGACCTGCTGAGTGGTTCCAGCATTTTTTGTTTTTATTTCAGATTTCCAGCATCCGCAGTATTTTGCTTTTATTTTAGGAATAGAAAGCTATGTAGGTTGTGAGTGTTGAAGAGGGATAGGAGGTGGCTCGTGTGGAGAACAAATTCTGGCATAGAGCTGTTGGGCCGAGTGGCCTGTTTCTGTGCTATAAATGCTATGTTGTACTTCATTGACTGTCCTGCAACCCTGAAAGGCTGCTGCTTTCCTTTGAGGATAACACATTTTGACTACTTAAATCAGGATTTCTACAAGTTAATAGTGTGAAGCAAGTCTTTCCTCACTCCATAGATTGAAAGAAATGAAGAGTTAACAATAAACTTCTGACACTTCAGCAGCCTGAGTGTGTCCAGAGGTTTGACTGTGGGTGGGTTGTTGTCTGTAGTATCTATAGCTGCACGTGAATTGTTCATGGTTGTGACTGCGTGTGTGTTGCAAGCAATTAAAAAGAAACTGCGTCATTCATTGTGAATATGAGGGGCCTGTTATTAGTGTTCTGTATTGTTACTTGAAGCAGCTGGGAGTGTTTGCTGGGGTCACAGCTGATGCGAGTGCAGACGGACACGGCAGCATTGATTATGTGAATGCGATCCCTTGTCATTCATGCTTCCATGTGCCATTAAAGGTGCTTCTGGCGAGCACTGCACTCATGTCTGCTGTGGTTGGGTGGTGAATAATAAAGCAAGTCGCTGAAAATAGCTTAGAGCATGGAATTGATAAGCGCATTGTAACCCAGGCTTTATCAATGTGACAGCCATCACATTGAAAGGGTATGGTAGCATATTGGTTTTGTTACTCGATTGGTAATCCAGGGGATTAATGATCCAGAGAAGTGAGTTAAATCTCACCACGACAACTGGGGAAATTAAATGAAGTTCATTTTTTTAAAAACTGGAATAAAAAGCTAGTATCAGCAATGATCATGAAACTACCAGATTGTCATATAAACCCACCTGGTTCCCTAAAATCCTTTTGAGAAGGAAATCTGCCATCCTTACCCAGTCTGGCCTATATGTGACTCCAGAATTTGTTTAATATGGTTGACTTTTAACTGCCCACTGAATTGGCCTATTAAGCCAGTCAGTTATCAGCCTTGTCAGTGACACCAATATCCCATGAATTAAAAAAAAAAATACTAAAACTAGTCACCGCTTGTCTCGAGCATTTTAATGTGATTTTTGAGGGACTTTTTCATCTTCTTGACGTTAGCTGGGACATTGTTCCTCTGCTGCTAGGCATATCCTTGAATCTTGCCCGAATGACCATATGTGAGCCCAGAAACATTAGCTATTTGACCATGGGTACAGTTTGAACCAAATTTGATTCTGCTGTTGTCCGACATTCACATGTGATGCTGTGCAGTATGGTCTCTCGATAGGTGATCAGGAGCAGGGAAGCCCGGATAGTTACCTCTGCTTCTCTCTGTCTCTCCACTGAGGGCATTTATAAGACTTAGCAACCATTGCTATGGCTGAGATCAGCAAACTCTGCTTGGGCTCGGGATCAGATTTGAGAGTGGTCTGGTCCGTACATCTCAGTGATGTATTTACTTGAGAACATAAGAAATAGGAGCAGGATTAGGCCATTTGGCCCCTCGAGCCTGCTCCGTTATTCAATTGTAGCCTTAATTCCACTTTCCTGCCTGCCCCCCCATAAATCTCGACTCCCTCGTAGATCAAAAATCTGTCTGTCTAACTCAGCCTTGAATATATTCAATGACCCAGCCTCTGCTGCTGACTGGGGAAGAGAATTCCAAAGAGTAATGACCCTCTGAGAGAAGAAATTCCTCCTGATCTCTCTCAAAAGGGGGACCCCTTATTATGAAACTGTGCCCCCTAGTTCTAGATTTCCCCCACCCAGGGAAACATCCACTCAGCATCTACCCTGTCAAACCCCCTCAGAATCTTTTATGTTTCAATAAGATCACCTCTCAATCTTCTAAACTCCAATGAGCATAGGCCCAACCTGCTCAACCTTTCCTCATAAGACGACCCCTTCATCCCAGGAATCAGTCGGGTGAACCTTCCCTGAAATGTTTCCAATGCAAGTGTATCCCTCCTTAAATAAGGAGACCAGAACTGTACGCAGTACTCTAGGTGCAGTCTCGCTAATGTCCTGTACAGCTGTCGCAAGACTTGCCTACTTTTATGCTCTATCACTCTTGCAATAAATGCAAACATTTCATGTGCCTTCCTCATTACTTGCTGTACCTGCATACTAACTTTTTGTGATTCATATGCAAGGCCACCCAGATCCCTCTGTACCCCAGCATTTTGTAGTCTCTCTCCATATAAATATTCTGCTGTTCTATTCTTTTTGCCAAATTGGACAACCTCACATTTTCCCACATTATACTCCATCTGCCAAATTTTTGCCCACTCACTTAACCTATCTATATCTATTTGCAGACACTTTGTGTCCTCCTCACAACCCACTGAATATTGGTGGGGTGTGTCTAATTGTGCAGTTGGTGGGGTGTGTGTGAATGCGATGTAAGGTTTAATTCTCTTGCTGCTCTGCTCCAGTCAGTACTGAGAAGGTAGACAAGGGGAGCTACTGCCAGGCGTCAAGATTGAGATCTGTCGATTTATGGGCACTAAGGGAATCGGGGATGGGGGGGAATTGGGGTAGATCTAGAAGGTCAGCCATGGTCATCTTGAATGGTAGAGCAGGCTTGAAGGGCTATGGAGCCTGTTGCTGCTCATGTGTTTTCAAACCAGTTTTTTCTATCCAACAAACTGTTTAATGAAAGCACAGAGCTAGCCTGCCGTCACACTCCAGTGATTTTATTAACAAGACAAGAAATCAGCAAAGTGTGGTTGCTTATTACTCATTCCTGCTTCATGTTTAAACTCAGGTCTCTCCAAGACATCTGACCAGGCCTACATTGACTTTGAGAATATCGAAGCCATTGTGAAAACTGCCAGCAGGACTAAGTTCTTCATTGAGTTCTACTCTACTTGTCTGGAAGGTGAGTAACCTGGATGAATGGAAGACCCTGCTCCTCTTTGCACACTCCTCACCTCCCACTTCCCAGCAGCCGCGCTCCCAGTATAATGTTTCTTCAGAGTATTCTGGCATGATCAGCTCTTGAATAGAGTCATAGAGAGATACAGCACTGAAACAGGCCCTTTGGCCCACCGAGTCTGCGCCGACCATCAACCACCCATTTATACTAATCCTACGTTAATCCCATATTCCCTACCACATCCCCACCTTCCCTCAATTCTCCTACTAACTGCCTACACTAGGGGCAATTTACAATGGCCAATTTACCTATCAACCCGCAAGTCTTTGGCTGTGGGAGGAAACTGGAGCACCCGGCGGAAACCCGCACGGTCACAGGGAGAACTTGCAAACTCTGCACAGGCAGTACCTAGAACCGAACCCGGGTCGCTGGAGCTGTGAGGCTGCGGTGCTAACCATTGCGCCACTGTGCCGCCCCTCAGCTTCAAACAGTCCATGTCAACGGGGTTCACGCTACCCAAGAAAAGACCCACGGTTAGCACGGTCACTGCAGTGTTCCAAAATATGTTCTCCCTGTTTTATTTGAGGTCACTTTCATTTTTTTTGCCTTTATTACTTAGTCAGGTGCTATGCCCCAGTGTTGGGTTCCACAATAGGAATGTTATATTGCAGCAAATACAGGTGCCCAGTTATTGGAGTCTACCTCTCCTTGAACCTGATGGTATGTTCGCATCTGAAAATAAAAGTGATGGTGCAGCTGTCAGATTGTCATTAAAAACCCTGCTGATTCACTGATTGTCCTTTGGGGAGGACATCTGCCCTCAACTGATCTGACCTACGTGACGCCAGTCCCACAAATACATGGTTGATTCTTAACCACCCTATGAACTGCCCCAGCACACACCTCAGTTGTATTGAACAGCTGCTCAGTAATTCAAGAAGAAGGTGGCCCACTATCACCTTCTCAGGGTAACTAGGGATGCCCACATTCCCGAGAATGAAAAAGGCTGACACCATAAATCCTGGCCAGAATAGAGATGATTGAGTAACCACCTCCCCCAACCCCCCAAACCCCATCTATCACTGTTGTAAGTAATTGGGAATGATTTCACACACATAATTTGTATTCTATAACTAACTTCCTGCTGCTGGAGAAATAATCCTGCTGTACGCAGGAGATTCCGTTATATTTTGGTGCTAAGTTCAGAGATTGTTTCCTGTAGTTTGTGTTGTGTTGAGACACTTTACTGTAGTTTGAGTAAATTAAAACTGCAATTCCAGCCCCATAGTTGAAAGTGAATCATTTTGGGCCCAGAGATTTGGGGGAGAGGGGGTGTGGTGCAATAAAAAGTTCACACATCTGTGGATATGATGGTTTGGTTCCAAGTGCAGGTCTCCTTTCACCGTGGAGTGTAACTAAAGTTTGGAGCCCTGCCATATACTGTCTGCTGCATTCCTGTGACATGAAAGTTGCTTTAGTATTGGAACTGCAAGTTTAAGTTTTGTAATTTGTTTTATTCAGTGCATGTTTCTTTGCACAGTTTGAGTTTTCTAAATCTGATGACAGCAAGTCTGCACGTAATCATTACTCCCAGGCCAAGGTGACTAGTGACCAGTATAAGCATGCACAGGGACATGGCCTAACCAACTTCGCTGCTTTATAATAACACCGTGGTGTGCCTGTTGTGCTGTTTGTATGCCAGAGTTAGTTTTTAGAGGAGATTCAGGACGGAGGTCCAAGGAGATTGGTCAGCTTGTCTGTGCGGAGCTGCATTCTGTGGCTTTTCTGATTGACTTTTTTAACTCCCATCACTCTTCTGTCTCGCCTTCCAGCTAAAGTCCTGCTCGGGTCTGCAAATGAGACCCGAGCCCGACAGAGCCCCATCCGAGCCCGACCCGGCCAGAGTACTTCCATTTTTTCCTGTGCTCGACCCGACCCAACCATCAGTGAACCTACCTTCCATTTTTTACTTTGTTCCATACCTGCACAAGCTTAAAATAACTAACAAAACCAGCTTTAAAATCCAAAAAGTATATTAACATTAAAATCACTTACCGGAGGTGGTGATCGAGCGTGCCCGACCCGACTGAGCCCAAATGCCGGACCCGGAAGTGCGACCCGACCCAAACCTGACACGTCATCTGGTCAAATCGGGTTCAAGTCGGGTGGCAGGCCTTTACTTCCAGCTACCTTTGCTCTGGTACCACCTTGCGTAGCCATAGGAGGTACAAGCCCTGTCCATTCTCCTCTCCCACGCCAGGACCCAAACAGTTCACCTGTGCAGCCCTAGAACAGATATACTGCATTCTCCAAACAAAGGTTAGGTGACCAGTTCAGCTCCATTCTGTTTGTATGTGTGACCCTGACCTTACAATGGCTTGTCATCTTAACTCCCTCGTTGCAATTCCACTCTGACCCATCTTGTCTTTGGTCTCCTCCTGATCTGCTCAATAACAGGTTCCTGAAGCAGTAGCTCATCTTGCTGTACTGCACCTTGCAGCCCTCTGGTCCGAACATGGACTTCGGTGAATTCAGTTCTTGGCTCTTGCCTTGGCTGTCTCTGTCATAGCACTGGACTAATGGTGTCCGGGAGATGAGGTGGCAGCTTAATATTTGGAATGGACTTTGTCAGACTCCAGTGGGCCTGGAAGTTGGATGGAGACGGGATCGGGAGCTGTTTTGATGAGCGCTTCCTCCTCCTCTTTGCTTCCCTGAATATCCAGATCGAACAACCTGCCGACTGTCCAGGTTCTCGGTAGCTGCCGGCTCAGAACAGGTTTACCCCAGCAAGGGCCCATGTATTTGGAAGGGGATTAAAATGACTTACTGCTCTCGTCTTCACCTGTTCTGTTGCAGAATTCAAGAAAAGTTCAGAAAACGATACACAGAGTAGCGACAACATCAACTTTCTGAAGGTTGGCTGGTCTTCAAGACAACTGCCGACGGTAATTCAAACAGACGGCGTCTCTTTCTGCAGGCTATGTGCTGTCGTGCTGTATTTTATGCTTGTTAACGAAAGAAGACAGACAGAAAGAATTACTTAGATTTATAACAGTGCCTTTCACAACCTCAAGAGTGCAGTCATGTGGGAAATGTAGCACTAATTTGCACCCGGAAAGTTTTCACGAACAGCAGTAGGATAATGACCAAGGGTTATGGGGAGAAGCTGGTTATGTTGGTTTGAGGCATATGTTAAGATTATGGGTAGATGAGGTTGTAAAAGAAAGAAAATTGCTTTTTTATAGGCGTACTGACCACATAGGACGTCCAGAAACACTTCACAGCCAATGAAGTACTTTTTGAAGTGTAGTCATTGTTGTAATGTAGGAAATATAACCACTTTGCACACAGCGCGCTCACACAAACAGCAATGTGATAATGACCAGATCATCTGTTTTTATGCTGTTGGTTGAGGAATAAATATGGCCAGGATACTGGGGAGAACTTCCCTGCTCTTTTTCGAAATAGTGGTGATGGGATCTTTTTCATCTATGTGAGAGGGCAGACAGTCTCAGTTTAGCAGCTCATCAAAAAGACACTACCTCCAGCAGTGTTGCACTGTCTCGGTACTGGACTGGAGTGTCAGCCTGAATTATATGCTCAAATCCTGGAGTGGGGCTGGAATCCACACGTTTCACAAGGCTGATGGTTACCCAGTTATCAATTAAGTCAGGAATGATGTGTGTATTTTATTTTACAGCTGAAGCCAATTCTGTCGGATATTGAGTATCTTCAGGACCAGCATCTCCTCCTCACTGTCAAATCTGTGGATGGTTATGAATCCTTTGGTAAGTGGTGCTGTTGTAGCAGGAGAGAGAAAGGTATTTCAGTACTGCTCAGAAAGTGGGATCTCGGTTGAAGAGAACCTTACCCAGTGTGGCCTCAATGTGACTCCAGCGCCACGCTATGTGGTTGACTCCTGATATATGAAATAGCCCTCAGCATCATCATCATCAATGGGCACCAAGTGTGGCCTGGTCAGGGCAATTATTGCTGCCACTGAAACCCTCATCCATGCCTTTATCACCTGTAAACTCACTTCCTCCAATGCTTTCCCATCCTCTGCTCTCAATAAATATCAGCTCATTTAAAACTCTGCTGCCATATCCATTCCCACACAAAGTCCTTTTGGCCCATCACACACGTCTTCGCTAACTAATCCATTGGCTCCCAAGTCCTTGCATAAATCCTTCAAATTGAAAATGTGTCTCCTTATTTTTAAAACCTTTCATTGCCTCACCCCACTACATATTGCCCCTTTAGTGCCCCTTGTGAGGGTCATTAAAACGAGAGGTTACCAAGGAATCAAATAGGTAATTCAGAGGAAACTTCTTTACCCAGGGAATGGTGAGAGTGTGGTGCACCTCACCACAGACAATTAGTATAGATGCATTTAAGGGGAACCTAGATAACCATATGAGGGAGGAGTGAAGAGAGGGTTATGCTGACAGATGAGCAAGGACAGGAGGAAGCTCAAGTGGAGCATAAACATTGACTGGTTGGGCTAAAATGCATTTTGTTACCATGTTGATCTCATTCTGATGCCGTTGTTTGAGGGATACAAGTTGGTCAGGGTACAATGAGAACTTCTTGCTCCTCTTAAAAATAGTGTCGTGGGATCTTTTACATCCATCTCATCAGGCAGACAGTGCCTTTGTTTAATGTCTCACCTGAAAGAGAGCTGCTTTGCCTTTCCAACAATGCAGCACTCCCTTGGTACTGCGCCTCTGACAGCGCAGCACTCCCTCAATACTGCCCTTTGAACAGTGTGCGTTCCCTCAGCACTGCCCCTCCGATGGTGCGGCACTTCCTCAGTACTGACCCTCCGCCGGCAGTGTGCTGCTCCCTCAGCGCTGTGTTCAAGTGCCAACCCAGATTATGTCCTCAACTTTCTGACTCCGAGCTGAGAGCGGTACCTGACCGGGGCACAGCTGTGGTTTGATTTACATTTCGGTGAAGTTCTCCTGTTTGATGCCATGTCTAATTTACTTTTGTTCCCTTCCCCCTCATGCATTCTGTCCTTCTGCAGGTGAGTGCTGCATTGCACTGAAGTCAATGATAGGCAGCACCGCTCAGCAGTTCCTGACCTCTTTATCGCACAGAGGGGAGGAAACAGGCAACATCCGTGGGTCCATGAAGGTTCGCGTGCCAGCGGAGAGGATTGGCACCCGGGAACGCCTTTATGGTACGTTGCGCAGCAGCGCTAGCAATCCATGCTTCTTCCATGGCTTTGTTAGAAGTTTGCGTTGTGTATAAGTGCTGATTACGCCCCCGGTTTTCTGAGTGAGCCTAATGCTGCCCTATTTAAACTAAGTAAGACAGCAGTTGTACTGTCACTTTTGTGTTGATGCTGAATGGTTTCAGGTGCCTTTCCTTTTTGTTTACATTATTTGTAAGAGCAGAGTGGTTTATAGGGTCAGCTCAATAATATGTGATGCCCTCCTCATTTCAATGCAAATCAACCCCAGGGTTAATTGCCCAAGGTTGTGGTTTTATCCTGGCAGCATCCTGTACAGGCAGGTGAGGAGAGGCTCCAATTTTCTGCCATTGCTCTTCTGTCAAAGCTCACAGACTAGGGTTGCCGTTTGTTGGGGGTGGCAGTGAGGTTTAATAAGATGGGAAGCAGCTGGGAAACTGCACTCCAGCATCTGTCTGGATCGTCAGGAGATGTAGGAGTAAGGGAGGAATAAAAACAATGTTTGGACAAATAGACCAAACCATAAGGATATGTTGATCGGGTGAGATGAAGAGGGCTAGGAGGGGGTTTGTGTGGACCATAAACATCAGCTTGGGCCAATTGGGCTGAATGTGCCCTTTCAATGCTTTAAAGTTCTATGATGTTGGAGCCAACCCTGGTTTTCTTTGCGTCATGTGTTTGTTTACTTTTAAGAGAGGAATCCAAGTGTCACTTTCCAACTCCCACAAGAGAAGTGGAGGACACTTTCTGGCAGTTTTTCCCAAGTTCTGGGAAACCAGCCAGTTATGATTGAAGGACTCGTGATGTGGCATCAATTTGAACTCCCATGTTTAAAAATACTCTGCCTCAGTAAACTTTCTGCTTTACCGTTGTTGAATGGCGTTTCATCAATGCAGATGCGTTGTCACACGAGCACCTTCATTTATACAGCATTTTCTAACAATATTGCCAAGAGCCCCCCTCAATGAGTTACTGGGCCCTCAGGATTGACTTAAAAACTCTTCAGGGGCTTTTAAAAATAACACCTCATTCTGTCCTTTATTACCATTGGAATTTCTTATGACCACATTTAGAATGGGAACTACCTATGTAAACTTGTCATGTCACCATAGGTGTGTAGCAAGGTTACATCACAGTGTTAATTCTAATGTGAATGTAAGTTTGTAGTGGAAAAGTTTACAGGAACTGTATGCAGGTTATTACTATTGCATGAGCTCAGGAAGCAGTAGCAGAACGCGCCTCCCTCTGATGTTGCAGAACATGCTGTATAGGCCTTTTCATTATATTTTGAGAAAAGAGCACTGCTAGAGTATAAGTTCTGGGGTGAAGAAATGACTCAATAAACTTAACGCTTCTCACCTGTGCTCATGTTCCAGATGTGTGGGCGTGCATTTCATGTTCCCTTTTTTTTTGTATTCATTCTGGGGGGGTGGGTGTCACGAGCAAACCTAGCACTTATATCCCAACCCTAGTTGTAACTGAGTGGACCCCTTCAGCGGCCAGTTCAGAGTCAACCACTGTAAACGTTGGACTGGAGTCACATACAGATCATATTAGGGAAGGACAGTAGATCTCTTTTCCTCAAGGACATTTGTGAATCAGTTTTGATTTTTTTTTTAATGACAGCATAGGCACCAACGACATAGGTAGGAAGAGAGATGGGGATTTAAGGCAGAAATTCAGGGAGCTAGGGTGGAAGCTTATAGTGAGAACAAACAGTTGTTATCTCTGGGTTGTTGCCCGTGCCACGTGCTAGCGAAGCGAGGAATAGGGAGAGAGAGGAGTTGAACACGTGGCTGCAGGGATGGTGTAGGAGGGAGGGTTTTGGTTTCCTGGATAATTGGGGCTCTTTCTGGGGTAGGTGGGACCTCTACAAACAGGATGGTCTTCATCTGAACCAGAGGGGTACCAATATCCTGGGGGGGAGATTTGCTAGTGCTCTTCGGTGGGGTTTAAACTAATTCAGCAGGGGGATGGGAACCTAAATTGTAGTTCCAGTGTACAGGATGTTGAGAGTAGTGAGGTCAGGGATAAGGTTACAAGGACGCAAGAGGGCACTGGCAAGCAAGAACTTGGTTTAAAATGTGTCTACTTCAACGCCAGGAGCATCCGGAATAAGGTGGGTGAGCTTGCAGCATGGGTTGGTACCTGGGATCTCGATGTTGTGGCCATTTCGGAGACATGGGTAGAGCAGGGACAGGAACGGATGTTGCAGGTTCCGGAATTTAGATGTTTCAGTAAGAACAGAGAAGATGGTAAAAGAGGGGTGGGTGTGGCATTGTTAATCAAGGAGAGTATTACGGCGGCAGAAAGGACGTTTGAGGACTCGTCTACTGAGGTAGTATGGGCCGAGGTTAGAAACAGGAGAGGAGAGGTCACCCTGTTGGGAGTTTTCTATAGACCTCCGAATAGTTCCAGAGATGTAGAGGAAAGGATAGCGAAGATGATTCTCGACAGGAGCGAGAGTAACAGGGTAGTTGTTATGGGGGACTTTAACTTTCCAAATATCGGCTGGAAATGCTATAGTTCAAGTACTTTAGATGGGTCAGTTTTTGTCCAGTGTGTGCAGGAGGGTTTTCTGACACAGTATGTAGACAGGCCAACCAGGGGCGATGCCACATTGGATTTGGTACTGGGTAATGAACCCGGCCAGGTGTTAGATTTAGATGTAGGTGAGCACTTTGGTGATAGTGATCACAATTCGGTTAGGTTTACCTTAGCGATGGGCAGGGACAGGTATATACCGCAGGGCAAGAATTATAGCTGGGGGAAAGGAAATTATGATGCGATTAGGCAAGATTTAGGATGGGGAAGGAAACTGCAGGGGATGGGCACAATCGAAATGTGGAGCTTATTCAAGGAGCAGCTACTGCGTGTCCTTGATAAGTATGTACCTGTCAGGTAGGGAGGAAGTTGTCGAGCGAGGGAGCCATGGTTTACTAAAGAAGTTGAAGCGCTTGTCAAGAGGAAGAAGAAGGCTTATGTTAGGATGAGACGTGAAGGCTCAGTTAGGGCGCTTGAGAGTTACAAGCTAGCCAGGAAGGATCTAAAGGGAGAGCTAAGAAGAGCGAGGAGAGGGCACAAGAAGTCATTGGCGGATAGGATCAAGGAAAACCCTAAGGCTTTCTATAGGTATATCAGGAATAAAAGAATGACTAGAGTTAGATTCGGGCCAATCAAGGATAGTAGTGGGAAGTTGTGTGTGGAATCAGAGGAGATAGGGGAAGCGTTAAATTAATATTTTTCATCAGTATTTACAGTAGAGAAAGAAAATGTTGTCGAGGAGAATACTGAGATTCAGACTACTAGGCTAGATGGGATTGAGGTTCACAAGGAGAAGGTGTTAGCAATTTTGGAAAGTGTGAAAATAGATAAGTCCCCTGGGCCAGATGGGATTTATCCTAGGATTCTCTGGGAAGCCAGGGAGGAGATTGCAGAGCCTTTGACCTTGATCCTTATGTCGTCATTGTCGACAGGAATAGTGCCGGAAGACTGGAGGATAGCAAATGTTGTCCCCTTGTTCAAGAAGGGGAGTAGAGACAGCCCTGGTAATTATAGACCTGTGAGCCTTACTTCGGTTGTGGGTAAAATGTTGGAAAAGGTTATAAGAGATAGGATTTATAATCATTTTGAAAAGAATAAGTTCATTAGAGATAGTCAGCACGGTTTTGTGAAGGGTAGGTCATGCCTCACAAACCTTATTGAGTTTTTTGAGAAGGTGACCAAACAGGTGGATGAGGGTAAAGTCGTGGATGTGGTGTATATGGATTTCAGTAAGGCGTTTGATAAGGTTCCCCACGGTAGGCTATTGCAGAAAATACGGAAGTATGGGATTGAAGGTGATTTAGTGCTTTGGATCAGAAATTGGCTAGCTGAAAGAAGACAGAGGGTGGTGGTTGATGGCAAATGTTCATCCTGGAGTTTAGTTACTAGTGGTGTACCGCAAGGATCTGTTTTGGGGCCACTGCTGTTTGTCATTTTTATAAATGACCTGGATGAGGGTGTAGAAGGGTGGGTTAGTAAATTTGCGGATGACACGAAGGTCGGTGGAGTTGTGGATAGTGCCGAAGGATGTTGTAGGGTACAGAGAGACATAGATAGGCTGCAGAGCTGGGCTGAGAGATGGCAAATGGAGTTTAATGCGGAAAAGTGTGAGGTGATTCACTTTGGAAGGAGTAACAGGAATGCAGAGTACTGGGCTAATGGGAAGATTCTTGGTAGTGTAGATGAGCAGAGAGACCTTGGTGTCCAGGTACATAAATCCCTGAAAGTTGCCACCCAGGTTAATAGGGCTGTTAAGAAGGCATATGGTGTGTTAGCTTTTAATAGTAGGGGGATCGAGTTTCGGAGCCGCGAGGTCATGCTGCAGCTGTACAAAACTCTGGTGCGGCCGCACCTGGAGTATTGCGTGCAGTTCTGGTCACCGCATTATAGGAAGGATGTGGAAGCTTTGGAAAGGGTGCAGAGGAGATTTACTAGGATGTTGCCTGGTATGGAGGGAAGGTCTTACGAGGAAAGGCTGAGGGACTTGAGGTTGTTTTCGTTAGAGAGAAGGAGGAGGAGAGGTGACTTAATAGAGACATATAAGATAATCAGAGGGTTAGATAGGGTGGATAGTGAGAGTCTTTTTCCTCGGATGGTGATGGCAAACACGAGGGGACATAGCTTTAAGTTGAGGGGTGAAAGATATAGGACAGATGTCAGAGGTCGTTTCTTTACTCAGAGAGTAGTAGGGGCGTGGAACGCCCTGCCTGCAACAGTAGTAGACTCGCCAACTTTAAGGGCATTTAAGTGGTCATTGGATAGACATATGGATGAAAATGGAATAGTGTAGGTCAGATGGTTTCACAGGTCGGCGCAACATCGAGGGCCGAAGGGCCTGTACTGCGCTGTAATGTTCTACGACACTTCTACTGAGCTTTTTATTTCCAATTTTTTTGGAAATGTCAGATTATGATTTGAATTCATAATCTCTGGATTATTAGTCCAGGCACGATTACTGGTCCAGTAACATTATCAGTACATCACCATACCCTGACACCTTGGCAATATCACAAAACATAGATTCGCTGGGCACTCATCTCATTGCTGTTTGTGGGACCTTGTAAATTGCCTGCTACATTTAGCTACATAAAGCATCACACTTTAAAAGTAATTAATTGTGACAAGTAGGCTGATACTTTTCAATAGCAATGTTTTATTCAGTGCTGGTGACTATGTCCCAGCCCCATCTGCTGGTGTCAATGAAGTACGACAGCACAGCGTCAAATTTCGGGTCATTCCTGCACTGTGTTAAATGGCTTAGATTTTAACCACCCGTTCATTGTTGATCGAGTCTGTTTACCCAAATGGACATAATGTTGCACTGATTACAGCACAGCTGATGGGGTGAATCTCTCTCCCCTCTTTGTTCCACAGAATGGATAAGAGTGGACAAGGATGAAACTGGAGCAACCAAGGGGAAGCCAGGATGCCGATCGAGCCAGGACCTGAAGTATGGTCACGGTTTGCCAGATCCTTTCTTGCCTTGATGCTTGCACTTACCATTAATATTGATTCTTCCTCCTTGGCTGAGGAGAAGGGAGAGCATCAGTAGCCTTGGGAAATTGTCCCGGTCCTTTCAAGTGGGAACTGCTGTTCTACGGGACAGTAAGGAGCTTCGTGACAGAGGATGCAAATGCTTGAGTGTTCCACTTTTAGAGGAGAATCACTATCCTGTTTAAAGTAGTCTATTTGAAACCAAAGTTCAAATTACTATTGTCTCAGCCAGTCTGCTGCTGAAACCCTGATCCATGCCTTTGGTACTTCCAGACTTGACATTTCCAGTGTTTTCCTGGCTGACCTTCACTTTCTGTAAACTCCAGACATTCAAACCTTTGCTGCTTGCATCCTAACTCACATCAAGTCCCGTTCACCCATCACCCCTGTGCTTGTTGACCTACATTGGCTTCCAGTTCAGCAATGCCTCAAGTTTTTTTTTTTTTCCTCCCTCGTGTTCAAATCCCTCCATAGCATTGCCTTTCCCTATCTTAGTAATCTTCTGCGGCCCTACAACCCTCCTAGATCTCCGTGCTCCTCCAAACCTGGCCTCTTGCGCTTCCCCAGTTTAAATCACCTCGCCATTGGCAGCCATGCTTTCAGCTGTCTGGGCCCTGAGCTCTGGAATTCCCTCACTACTACTTTCTGCTTCTATCTCCTCAGACACACCCTAAATCCTACCTCTTTCACTAGGTTTGCCTGCTTTAGTATCACCTTATGTAGCTCGGTGTCAAAGGTTGCCTGATAGCCCCTGTGACATGCCTTGGGACGTTTACTATGTTAAAGGTGCTACATTAGATGCAAGTTATTAGGTTAGGGGAGGTGAAAACCAGTTGAGGTTCTGGTCTCTGGTCACTGATCACTATGCAATGATGATAGCTGGAAAGAGCACTTGTGTGGCTATTGGCTGAGGTCTAGATTGAGTTCATTGAAGCCACTCTATCGTCCTGCAGGCTCCTGACACTGGTGCCTCACCAACTCCGGTGAAAACTCAGCATGGATCTGGGATGGAATGTGGGCATTACTGATCTTTATGGGTCAGTACCACTCTAAACAGTGCAGATCTGTCAAGGGGGAGCTCAAACCAGTTCATTTTAAGATGGGAAGCTCTTGACACAGCGATCAGCGTGTGAAACAGACTTTGAGATAGCAATGGTGGCAGAAAACCTCAGGATCAATTAGACAGTTAGGTGCTGCACTAGGGACCTAGCCATTCTTGATCAATGGAGTAAATGGCCAATTTATCTTGCTAATGAGTAATTATTGTATAGATTCGTGCAGCATAAAGAGAGGTCACTCAGCCCATCGTGCGTGTGCCAGCTTTTTGGAAGAGATATCCAATTAGTCCCGTTCTGCATCGCACTGCAGTTTTTTACTTTATTTTTTGGCTTTAATGTTTACTTGTGACTTTTCAGAGGGACTTCGAAGAAGCTGGCCTCTGTGGAGAGCGTGGGGATGCAGCTTGGGAAACAGTGTGAAGAGACGGAGAAACCCAGCTGTATTGCCACAGGGCGTGCACCAGCTCTGCTTCCTGGAGCAGCTACTGATGACAGGTAGGTACCATCAGATTTGAGAGAGGGTGGTCAGGGTTAATTTTTTTTTAAAAGAGAGTGGGAATCCGCGAGGCGCTGTGGGCCATCAGGAGCAGAGTTTTATTCCACCACGATCTGTAACCTCATGGCCTGGCATATCCAGTCTACCATTACCAGCAAACCAGGGGATTGACCCTGGTTCAATGAAGAGTGGAGGAGAGCATGCAAGAAGAAAAACCAGGCATCCCTAAAAATGAGGTGCTAACATTTCGAAGCTGTGATACATCTACACGCATGCTAAACAGTGGAAGCAGCATGCTATATACAGAGTAAAGTGATCCCACAACCAACAAATCAGATTAAAGCGCTGCAGTCCTGCCACATCCAGTCGTGAATGGTGGACAGTTAAACAGCTAGCAGGAGGAGGAGGCTCCACAAACATCGCTATCCTCAACTGTGGCGGAGCCCAGCACGTCGGTGCAAAAGTCAACACCATTTCGACCTCCACCTGAGGTCCTCACCAGCAGTGATGCCAGTCTTCAGCCAATCCGATTCATGTCACATGATATCAACAAACGGCTGAGTCCTCTGGACACAGCAAAGATTATCGGCCCTGACAATATCCCGGCTATAGTGCTGAAGACTTGTGCTCCAGAACTAGCCAAGCTGTTCCAGTACAGCTACAACACTGGCATCTACCTGACAATGTGGAAAAAGGTATGTCTTGTCCTCAAAAAGCGGGAAAAACCCAATCTCGCCCAATCCCCCCCCCCCATCAACCTCCTCTCTGCCTTCCATCACCTTGTTGAAGATATTGTCGACAGTGTTATCAAGTGGCACTTTCTCAGCAATAACATGCTCACTGACGCTCAGTTTGGGTTCCAGCAGGGCCACTCGACTCCAGTCCTGATTACAGCTTTGGTCCAAACATGAACAAAAGAACTACAGAGGTGAGATGAGTGTGACTGCCCTTGACATCATGGCAGCAAAGTTGAAGTCAATAGGAATTAGAGAAAAAGTCTCCTCTGGTTGGAGTCATACCTAGCACAAAGGAAGATGGTTGTGGTGTTGGCCAATCATCCCAGCCCCAGGACATCGCTGCAGGAGTTCCTCAGGGCAGTGTCCTAGGCCCAACCATCTTCAGCTGATTCATCAATGACGTTTTTTTTTAAGAGATACAGCACTGAAACAGGCCCTTCGGCCCACCGAGTCTGCCGACCATCAACCACCCATTTATACTAATCCTACACTAATCCCATATTCCTACCAACCATCCCCACCTGTCCCTATATTTCCCTACCACCTACCTATACTAGTGACAATTTATAATGGTCAATTTACCTACCAACCTGCAAGTCTTTTGGCTTGTGGGAGGAAACCGGAGCACCCGGAGAAAACCCACGCAGACACAGGGAGAACTTGCAAACTCCACACAGGCAGTACCCAGAATCGAACCCGGGTCCCTGGAGCTGTGAGGCTGCAGTGCTAACCACTGCGCCACTGTGCCGCTCCATCATCGGGTCAGATGGGGATGTTCGCTGATGATTTCAGTGTTCGATACCATTTGCAATTGCTCAGCTACTGAAGCAGATTGTGCCTGCATGCAGCAGGACCTGGACAAAATTCAGGTTGGGCTGCTAAGTGGCAAGTAACATTTGTGCCATACAAGTGCCCAGCAATGGCCAGCTCCAACAAGAGAAAGTCTAACCACCTCCCCTTGATATTCAACAGCATTACTGTCACTGAATCCCCCACCGTCAACATCCTAGGGGTCCCGTTGACCAGAAACCTAACTGGACTAGCCATATTATTACTGTGGCTACAAAAGCTGTTCAGAGTAATTTAATTACCAGACTCCCCAAAGTCTGTCGACCATCTACAAGGCACAATTCAGGAGTGTGATGGAATACTCTGCACCTGCCTGGATGAGTGCAGCTCCAACAACATTGAAAGCTCAATACCATCCAGGACAAAGCAGACTGCATGATTGGTACTTCAGTCACAATCTTAAACATTCATTCCCTCCACCATGAGCACACGGGGGCTGCAGTGTGTACCGTTTACAAGATGCACTGCAGCAACTCGCCAAGCGTCCTTTGATGGCACTTTCCAAACCCACAACCTCTACCACCTAGAAGGACAAGGGCAGCAAACACATGGGAGCACCACCACCTGCAAGTTCCCTTCCAAGCCGCACACCATCCTGACTTGGAACTATATCACCATTCCTTCATTGTCTCTGGGTCATTTTGCTCACTGACAGCACTATGTGTGTACCCATGCCACACGGACTGCTCACCACCTGAAGGGGTAATTAGGGATGGGCAATAAATCATTACCTTGCCAGCAATACCCACATCCCATTAAGGGATAAAAACAAACCGACAGCAGTGTGGTGTTCAGGTGTGATTGACAGACCAATTACCCAATATCGTCATTCTGTCTGGGAATGGTGCCTCTATTCACAGCCTACTTTAATCACCCAATCTCAGTTTCCCAGTTGGTCCTTGACCTATAGCACTCCATCTTCAATTGCTGCTACATGCACCCCAAACTGCTATTTTTTGCCTCCATCACATTGTCATCCAACACTGGGAAGCTGTGAAGAGGACATGAGGCTACAAGGGGATTTAGAGAGATTGCAAGTGGGCAAAGATCTGGCAAATGGAGTATAATGTTGGAAAATGTGAATTGACCATTTTAGCAGAAAGAATAAAAATGAAGCATATTATCTAAATGGTGAGAGATTGCAGAGCTGCGATGCAGAGGGATCTGGGTGTCCTATTGCATGAATCACAAAAGGTTACTAGGCAGGTACAGCAAGTAATTAGGAAAGCTCATAGAATGTTGTTGTTTATTGCGAGGGGAATTGAATGCAACAGTAGGGAAGTTATGCTTCAGTTATACAGGAAATTGGAGAGACCACATCTAGCGCACTGTATACAGTATTGGTCTCATTAAAGGAAGGACGTAAATTAGTTGGAAGCAGTTCAGAGAAGGTTTACTAGATAATACTTGGAATGGGCGAGTTACCTTATGAGGAAAGGTTGGACAAGCTAGGCTTGTATCTACTGGAGTTTAGAAGAGTAAGAGGAGACTTGATTGAAACATATAAGATCCTGAGGGGTCTTGACAGGGTGGATGTGGAAAGGATGTTTCCTCTTGTCGGAGAATCACTGTTTAGAAATAAGAGGTTGCCCACTTAAGACAGATGAGAAGAAATTTCTTCTCTCAGAGGATGGTGAGTCTTTGGAATTCTCTTCCTCAAAAGGCGGTGTAAGCAGAGTCTTTGAATATTTTTAAGGCAGAGGTAGTTAGATTCTTGATAAGCAAAGGGGTTAAAGGTTATTGGGGGTAGGTGGGAATGTGGAGTTGAGGTTACAATCAGATCTTATTGAATGGCAGAGCAGGCTCGAGGGACCGAGTGGCCTACTCCTGCTAATTTGTATGAAATGCTGACGTCACATTTATTGCCCATCTCAAGCTGCCCTGACATAATGTAATCAGGATACCTTCCTCGAAGGGTGTGATTTAGTTTTTAAGACCATCTGGTAGCTTCATTTCTCTTTGCCAGAGGAGAACTTCCCCTGCTCTTGCCACTGTTGTCATGTAGGAAATGCAGAAACCAATTTGCACCCACAATCTCTCTCAAGTGGTAATGAGACAATGAACAAATAATCTGTTTTAGTGATGTTGGTTGTGGGATAAATAGTGGCCCCAGGACACCGTAAGAACTCCCCTGCTCTTCGAAATAGTGCTTTGGAATCTTTTACATCCACCTGAGAGAGCAGACTGGGCCTCAGTTTAATGTCTCCTCTGAAAGACGGCACTTTCAACAGTGCAGCGTTCCCTCTGTACTGCTCTGGGAGTGTCCGTCTCTGGAGCGGTGGTTGATTCCATGACCTTCTGACTCAGGCGAGAGTACTAGCCACTGAGCCACAGCTGACACGTGGATTGGGTAGTAGGTGCCCGCCAGTGACTGTGGATCTCTATACCCCAATGAGAATCAGAATATTTTAAATCGAAAGATGACCTCTTTGTACCTTGGCTGGCACAGCCAACCTGACCTTGGGTGTGTTTTTCTCAGGTCAAAGCATCAAGAGATTTACTCCGACGCAGACGCTCTGTGTTCCAAGAACAGCTTCAACAACCCGGCTTACTATATCCTAGAGGGAGTCCCACATCAGCAAGCCGCACTGCTGTCACCAGACCACCAGGCCTCGGCCTTCCCTAAGGGGGGGCAGAAAAGCAAAGGCCAGGCCACACTTGGCCAGCCAGATAGGAAACACTATCATTCAGGACGCCTTCCGTTAGCGAGTGAGGAGGGGTCGCTTTCGGATGACGAGGGTTTGACCCTTA
Source organism: Heterodontus francisci (assembly GCF_036365525.1). Lineage (NCBI taxonomy): Eukaryota > Metazoa > Chordata > Chondrichthyes > Heterodontiformes > Heterodontidae > Heterodontus > Heterodontus francisci. The sequence continues at coordinate 6,437,268 of NC_090376.1, forward strand.
ATCGACCCCCGCCTGACTACCCCCCTCCTCCTCTCCCCAAGGCGGTGGACATGGATATGATCGATAATCCTTTCTATGCCTCCTCGAAGGACCTCCATCGACACAAAGCTGGGCCGGCCAGGGACGAGCCTGACTTGAGGAACCTTAGCGGCAAGCACCGGACTTCCATGGACCCTCTGGAAGGCAAGGCCTCACTTCCACCAAAAGCTCACCCCAAGCCACAGCTGGTCTCCGGCGCACCTCACTTGGCCAGCTCATTCCTGACTGATAAATGCAGCGCTCCCTACCAAGGCATCGTTGATGACCGGTCCTACTCTGCCCTCCAGATGGCCAAGAGTCTCAGTGAGGTGGACTACCAGGCAGGCAGAACAGAGCCCCTGCTGAGGAACCCTCCCCTGCCGGTGAAAGGCCAGCCTCCCCGAGGGCTGCTCCCCGACTACAGCCGGCCCACCACCTTCCCTTCGCGCTCCATAAAAGAGAGCATCGAAGAGGACATGGCCGAAGAGGTAAGCGTTAGGGGAGGGATGGGGCTTTCCAGCTTTATAATCATTTTAATAGTCAACAGCCTGTCAAATCTTGGTGTGCAATCTCTCAAGACGTGCACGTGAGGAGTCAAAATCCAGCAGTACAAGTGGGGCGGGAGATAATAAAGACCTGGCTCTAATTTTAAGCTCGTGTCCTCTCATTAGTGATTCCACCACCAGAGAAAATAGTTTCTGTGTATTAACCCTGTAAAATCCTTTTATAATTTTAAATAAACTTGATCAGATCACCCCTCCATTTTCTATACACAATGGAATACAGGTAAAGTTTATTCAACCTGTCCTCAATTTAATTCTTTTAATCCCAGTATCATCCTGGTGAATATACACTGCATCCCCTCCAAGGCCACTATATCTTTCCTGAATGCAGTTATTCCGGATGGATTCTGACCAAATCTTTATACAAATGAAACATCACTTTCTCCCCCTTTGTATCCAGTCCCCTTTTAATGAAAACTAAGACACTAGCTTTGTTGACTTTTTTTTTTACCTATGTACATGCACACTTTGCTCCTCCACTGCTCCTAATCTTTCACCATTAAGAAAATATTCCAATTTATCTTTCTCTGATCTGAAGCAGATGACCCTACATTCAACTCCCATCTGTCATAGTTTTTCTCACTCAGTCTGTCTACGTCCCTTTGTATCTTCCTCCTCTAATCCATGCAACTTACTGTGCCATCAGAAGGGATAGCTAGCTGGCTCCAAGACAGAAAGCAGAGAATGGGGGTAAAGGATAGTTATTCAGAGTGGCAGAAGGTGGGAAATGGGATCCCACAAGGATCAGTGCTGGGGCCACTGTTTCACTATTTGTAAAAGCGGTTTAGACTTTTGAATCAAAACACAATTTCTAAATTTGAGGATGACACCAAATTAGGGGAATACTGAGGAGGTCTGCAACAAATTACAAGACAGCATTAATAATCTTGTAGATTGGGTGCATAGTTGAGAAATGAAATTCAACAGAGATAAGTATTCTTTAAAAGGAATGTCAACTTTCTGATAGGTAGGTATGCTGTGCTCAGTCTCACCATCTGACTTCCAAACTCCTGCAGGAGACTTTGCTTTGAGCATAGGTATTAAATTTTGATATGGAAAATAAAGGTTACGTTTTACTTGGAATATAAGAATCTAAATGGAGAGGTGAAACAACTGGGAGCACGAATCACTAAAAGTAATGACACCGGTTAATAAGGTCATAAAAAGCAAACATACTGGTGTTCCTTTCTGCAGGAATAGAATTTAAAAGTAGGGAAGTTATGCTAAACTTAGATTGAACTTTAGTTTGATCACACACTGTGTGCAGTTGTGGTCTCTATATTATGGAACAGATATTGAGGCACTGGACAGGGTGCAAAAAAATTCATCAGGATGCTACCAGAACTACGAGGTTATACTTTTCAGAAAAGGATGAAAAGGCTGGGGTCTCTATTTTTTTTCTCGAGAAGAGAAGGCTGATCTAATTGAGGTCTTTAAAATTATGAAAGGATTTCTTAGAGTAGACACAGAGAGCGGTCTCCACTTATGGGGAAGAGCAGGATTAGAGGTCACCAATGTAAGAGAGGCGCCAAGAAATCCAATTGGGAATTCCTAGAAGCTTCGCACAGTCGTAAGAATGTGGAATTCACTATCACATGTAGTAGGTGACATGGATAGTATAGATGCATTTAAGGGGAAGCTAGATGATCATATGAGGGAGAAGGGAATAGAGGTTAATAGAGAATGGGAGAAGGCTCCAGTGGAGCATAAATGCTGGTGGGCCGAATGGCCTGTTTCTGTGCTGTATATTCTGTGTAATTCTCTCTGTTCCAGACCTTGTCAAATATCTTCTAGAAGTTCACATGAACCACATCAGTGGACACTCCCCTGTCCACCATTCTCGTATGCCATTATATTTTTTTTTGTTAGAGAGGACAAGCGGGAACTCTGCCTAATGTCTCATTGAGATCACTGGTGAGGAGTTCTGCCATTTATGCAGTGTGTCTCAGTAACCTTGTGTCTCTCCCCCTGTAGGCTTCGTGTCAAGTGAGCAGCACCAGCTCCAGTCTGTCCTACGACTCCAGCGTAGGCAACTGGTTACGTCGCCTAGGCTTGGAGAGATATGAAGAAGGGCTGATCCATAATGGTTGGGACGATTTAGAGTTCCTGAGGTAAGCATCCGTGCATGGCAGGTCTGATGTCTGTCATTGCTGGAGATAGAAATCCTGATAAACATCCAAACTAATCACTTTTTGCAGTAGCAGCCCGCTACATTCCTCGATTGTAACAGTACTGTTCAATCCTATTTATGTTCGCCACCATAGCTCCCAGGTTATAGAAGCATTTGTGCCATCCCACCACGTCAGGGTAGCTCATGGGGAAGTACCAGGCAAGGGCGTGAGGGTGGACAGCTCCACTCTGCTTTAATGACCCCTCTTTACTCCTTTACTACTCCACTCCCCCCAATGGGAATATCTTACATTAATCATGGGCAGTGAGTGCCAGTATCAAGAATGGTTACTTCGGTAGGAAGCCAGAGGGTCACAGGCTCCCATGGAACACAAGAACAGGAGGAGATCCTTCAACTCCTCAACCCTGTTCCACCTTTCCGTTAGATCATGAAAGATATGTATCTTAAGTCCATTTACCTGCCTTGGTCCCCCAATCCTTAATACCCTTACCCAACAAAATCTCAGTCTTGAAATTTTCAACTGATCCCCAACTTCAACAAGCTTTTTGGGGGGAAAGTTTCAGTACCCTTTGTGATAAGAAGTGCTTTCTGACATTACCCCAGAACAGCCTAGCTCTAATTTTGGGATAAAACAAGAAATGCTGGAATCACTCAGCAGGTCTGGCAGCATCTGTGGAAGGAGAAGCAGAGTTGACGTTTCGGGTCAGTGACCCTCCTTCGGAACTGCTCTTATCTAATTTTGGGATTATGCCCCTCTGTTCTGGATTCCCCCCCCCCCCCCTCCACTGGAGGAAATAGAGAGAAACTAGCAACTTTAATTATCATAAAACTCAATCAGATCACCCCCTTAATCTTCTATGTTCAAGGGAGTAGAAGCCTAGTCAATGCAACCTGTGCTCGTAATTTAACCTTGCTAACCCCAGTATTATTCTGGTGAGTGTACACTAAATCTTCTCCAACATATAATGGAACCGTCCCACAGTGAGAGTCAGGAAGGAGGGGAAACGGACAGCACTGACGGGGTGTTGGAAAACCTCCAACTGACACTTGTTCCTGATTTCTTTCTTACTCCCTCAACAGTGACATAACAAAGGACGACCTGGATGAGGCTGGAGTGACGGATCCCGTTCACAAGAATGTTTTACTGGAGAGTTTGCAGCAACTTGGGAAATAACTTGCTGCTGGGATTTTGTTTTTTTTTAAAAAGTGCCTTAGGGAGACTTTTTTAAAAACTTGATAAACAGTAGCTCTAAAACTCCTGATGTAATGTTGAAAAGGAAAACTATAAATCCAACTGACCTGTCTGGATGAGGAGGGCGTTTTACTGCCCCAAGCACTGAATGTAGGACAAACATACTGTGGAGTACAGAGCCTGCCATCTCTTCTTTTTTTTGTCCTGTTTTCCAATCCTCCCTTCCTACAGTCGGGCCTCCTGCACCCTGAAATCTTTGTAGGGAAAAGGAGGGCATTTTATTTCTAATTTTTATTTAAAATTAAGCCCGCCTCCATCATGTTCTCTGCGGGATCACAGAAAAGGAATACAACGATTGTTATCCCTCGGAATCCGGGGATCTCGTCGACGCGGCTTGTGCAGGTTGCACGTTCATAGTGCGTTGCCTGCTGTGCCTTGAATCACAGTCCGCTGCTTAAAACCCGTCACTGGGGCAGCCTGCCCAGGAGAAAAGGGGGAAGCTGGCAAGGATGGATTGTGCCATCATCTGAGGGTCAAGAAATTGCCTTTGCGCCTCCCCCTTCCCCCCCCCCCCCCCCCCCCCTTTGCCACAGAAAAGTAACCTTTTCAGTCTGGTGCTGGAATAATGAGTTCTGCTGTACCCTTGCAACACTGCCCAGCAAGACTTACCGTACACCTCTGTACTATCTTGTGCTGCGACGGAATAAATGGAAGCAGGGCAGAGTGGTATTGATGAAGTCAGGATCTGAATCTCAAGTTTCTGAAAATAGGTCCAACCTGTTCTGACTGTGGTGAAATCAATCCTGTTTAGTATTCTGCGGGGAGTTGTTGTTATGGGGCAGGTTGGAGGGAGAGAGAGACGGAGCAGATGGGGATAGTGCAAGGAGTGGAGTTTGGATTGTGCAGAGATATCTGCATTCTCCCCCCTCCACCACTGGAGGGAAAGTTTGCTTCTCTGCCACACAGTGAGAACTGGGGCGGATGACAGTCTGCTTCCACTCTGCTGAGAAATTTTTAATTTCAGGCAGAGGAAAGTCAGGTAATTTTTGGCATTTCTTCAGCTTATTTCTTTCCCCCTCACCTTTATGTTCTTGTTATCCTGCCGAGGGAGGGAAAGGCAGGAATCTGCTTGCGGCCCACAGCTGACCCAGCTAGTAATCACGTACCTCTTTGTGCAGAAGTTGCATTTACAGGACATGTGTGCGCCTGACGGCAGGAGTTTACTCAGTCCTGTTGTGCTCTGCCAGTGTATGGGAGCTCAGTCTCCTGAAAGCCATAGTACAGGTAAAAGTGCCGGTTTCACCAGTGGGGTTGGACACAATCCAGCCACACCTGGTTAGTTTAAACGTGTTCAAACTGTCTTGAGAGTGTTTATGGATTTAGACCTACAGCATAAATTTAACATGGATCTCTCAGGCCACAGGATCAGTGGTGTGAGGAATGTTTGAACAGTGTAGTTTTACTCTGTATTTAACCCCGTGCTGTACCTTCCCTGGGAGTGGTCATGGGACAGTGTAGAGGGAGCTTTACTCTGTATCTAACCCCGTGCTGTAGCTGTCCTGGGAGTGTTTGATGGGGACAAGATAGAGGGAGCTTTACTCTGTATCTAACCCCCGTGCTGTGCCTTCCCTGGGAGTGCTGATGGGGACAGTGTAGAGGGAGCTTTACTCTGTATCTAACCCCCGTGCTGTGCCTTCCTTGGGAGTACTGATGGGGACAGTGTAGAGGGAGCTTTACTCTGTATCTAACCCTGTACTGTACCTGTCCTGGGAGTGTTTGATTGGGACAGTGTAGAGGGAGCTTTACTCTGTATCTAACCCCCGTGCTGTGCCTTCCTTGGGAGTACTGATGGGGACAGTGTAGAGGGAGCTTTACTCTGTATCTAACCCTGTACTGTACCTTTCCTGGGAGTGTTTGATGGGGACAGTGTAGAGGGAGATTTACTCTGTATCTAACCCCTGTACTGTACCTGTCCTGGGAGTGTTTGATTGGGACAGTGTAGAGGGAGCTTTACTCTGTATCTAACCCCGTGCTGTACCTGTCCTGGGAGTGTTTGATGGGACAGTGTAGAGGGAGCTTTACTCTATCTAACCCACGTACTGTACCTGTCCTGGGAGTGTTTGATTGGGACAGTGTAGAGGGAGCTTTACTCTGTATCTAACCCCCGTGCTGTACCTTTCCTGTGAGTGTTTGATGGGGACAGTGTAGAGGGAGCTTTACTCTGTATCTAACCCCCGTGCTGTACCTGTCCTGGGAGTGTTTGATTGGGACAGTGTAGAGGGAGCTTTACTCTGTATCTAACCCCCGTGCTGTACCTGTCCTGGGAGTGTTTGATTGGGACAGTGTAGAGGGAGCTTCACCCATGTTTCGATGATCAGTGGAAAAGACAGAATAATAGTGTACATTTCCTGGAGTGCTGTGAAAAGAGACAGTGATGAAAAGTTGTGTTGTGAGCTAGGTTTCTTTGCAATATTGACTGGGAAAGTGGCCTTGTGTTAAGCCTCCGATCCTGGACCGTCCTCACATTCGCTTAAAACTATCCCCAAAAACGCATTTAATGTTCAACACCCATATATTTGCAGCATGTTTTTTTAGAAAACACTTCAACTAAACGTCTATGCAATTAAGAAATTTATCTGGAAAAATAGTTTTCTTTTCCTCCTTTCCTTAAGGTGCAGCTTGCTGTTTCTTTTAAATTATAACATTTTGGAACTGAGGATCCTACTTCAAACGGTACTGCTCCTTTCTGCCGTGTCGGCAGCTCCTGATTTTGTTTCTTTAACATTTCATGGACCCCTAATTGCTACCACCCCCGCCTCCTTTAAAGACATTGACTTTTGGCAGGGGGAACTGTTCCACTGGTGCATGACTGTTGCTGGTACCACACATGGTACTGGTTTGTGTAAGCCTAGGCAGAGTATTGGCAGCCCATTCACCCACAAGGGGATAGCACAGTTGAGCAGTTAATTACTAAAGACGGACTGTGTTAAACTCAACGCTGGTTATCAATTGCAACGCTAAGAGAATCATTAAAATGGAGCCTAAAGTCCTGCTTACAGAAACTGGTCCATCTGGAATGGTCTCCTTCTGTGCTGTAACCATTCTATAATTCTAAATTCTATTTTATTCACCGGATTTGCCTTAACATTGCTATGTGCTACAGTTTTGAAAGTGGAATTCCACGCAGTTAAACCGTCCATTCTACAGGCACTGGATCATTGCACGTGCCCCTCCCTCAATTCTTTCTTCAGCCCCCCCATGCCATTGTTCCTGTCATCTTGTCCTGGTGCTGCTAACTCTCGCATTTCCACAGGCGCTGTCTCACCCAAGCAATTTGTGTGTGAGCCTGGTGGGTGTCAATGGGGTGCATCGCAACCCCTTCCGTCCGCACTTACGCACTTTCTAGGGATGGGGAGAGAGGGGAGGTGTTCCACTGGCACAGGAGTAGGAAGCCCCGGGATGCCTCATCCTCTCTCTGAGCCAAACTCTGAGACCACCTGTAAAATCCTGCCACCAGCCTGACTGAGAGCATCAAGTCCTGGGCAGCACAGTCAGTGAAATTGGGACTTTATCGCTCTGTGGAGTTCACTCGTGCACCGGGAGTCATATCTTTTTTCCCAAGGGAAGAGCGGAGGATTTGGGTTATGACCCCCACGCCCTATTTTGAGGTCAATCAATGCATTTTTGGTGGAAACTCAATCACCCAGCTTCGGTCCAAGTTTATGTGGTTGCCATCAGACTGAGTGTGTCAGCATTCCCTCATTCCCAGTTTCCTGACCGAGTTCTAGATTCCCACTGTGCGGGGTTAAAAAAGGTTGACAGAAATCTAGAACTAGGCCAGATCTCTAGTTCGGCTGCTCAGCGCCCCTCCACAGTCTGCCAGACTGTGATATTACCTGTGACTGCAGGATGAAGGGAATGCAGTTTCTGAAAAATGGAATGGATGAACATTCCAGCAATTTTTCTTGTGTGTCTTGCTTGGCTGCATTTATTGGATGAAATCTGCAACAGCTGGTTCTGTTGCACAATCTCGAGTTATTTTTGCTTGCTGTGAGGTGATAGTGTCCTGTCTAGCTAGATTCTGTACCAGCATCACTCAATCAATCTATCAAACACTTCCCCTCTTGGCTCAGTGGGCAGCAGTCTCTCACCTCTGAATCCGAAGGCTGTGGGTTTGGGTCTCACTCAACGTGCAATGCAGACCGACACTCCCAGTGTTGCACTGTCAGAGGTGTCGTCTTTTGGATGAGACGTTAAGCTCTCAGTTAGACATAAAAGATCCCACAGCAGGATTGGAAGAAGAGCAGTGGACCTCTGCCTGCTGTCCTGGCCAATATTTGTCCCTCAGCCAACATCTAAAACAGGATTTCTGATCATTACCTCATTGCTGTTTGTGGGAACTTGCAGCAGCTAATTGCATGCTGTGTTTCCCATGTTACAACAGCAACTACACATTCAAATTATTTCATTGGCTGTCAAGCACTTTGGTTTGGTCCTGAGGTCGCACTACAGAAATGCAAGTTCTTATTTCCTTCCCCTTCATCCCCACACCACCTAACTTGCACTGCCTCTCTATAATCAAAGCAAAGTACTGCAGATGCTGGAAATCTGAAATAAAAGCAAAGTGCTGGAAAATCTCAGCAGGTCTGGCAGCATCTGTGGAGAGAGAAGCAGAGTTAACATTTCACGTCAGTGACCTTTCATCACAACATCAGAGTTGAGAAGTGCTTTGCAGTTACTGGGAACTCCTGTATGAGAAATAATTGTTTCCTGGATGAGGGTGCATTTAACACCCCCCCCCCCCACAGCCCTCTTTACTCAGTATACTGTCCTCTGCAGAAGCCCATTTTAGTGAGATCATTCATTCCCTGGCTACTCAGTCATCTAACAATGAATTTCTCTTGCCCTAGAATGTTTGAAGTAATTTTGTCTAATGTAGCATTGTGTCTCCTGCTCAGCCTCAATTTACTTGCAACTTTCTCTAATCACAGCCCACTGAATATCTGAGCCGAGCACAGTTACTTTCAGAGCAGGAGGAGGCCATTCAGCCCCTCACGCCTGCTCCAGCATTCGGTTAGATCATGGCTGATCTGCAACGCAACTCCGTTTATCCGCCGTTGCTCCATAATCCCTCGACATCCTTACGCAACAAAAATCTGTCGATCTTGGTCTTGAAAGCTCCAATTGATCCCCAATAGCACTTTGGCGGGGAGGTGAGAGGAGAGAGCTCCAGATTTCCACTACCTCTTGTGTCAGAAAACAAAAGGTAGTCTGAATTGGTAACACTCCAAGGTCGAGGGCTGAGCTATTTACACTGTTGGCCTGTTGCTTTGGTCCAGACTGTCCTGAGCTAGGAATACAGTGACACTGATTCTGTGCCAGTGATTTCCCATCAGTTGGGGGAGCTGAGTCCAGTTCAAAGTTAGGACCTTGTAACTCTTTTTTCATAAATCTCTTCTCCAGATATGTGTGTTTTTAAAAAAAAATTTAAAACTCCAACTTTTTAGAATACTTATCAAATAAGATATGTGAACTGCCAGAAGCCGAGAGGTTGTATTGTCGTTTTTTTTAATCTTCCGTTTTTTTCCTGCTTTTAATGTAATGTGAGTTGCTAATTGGAGGAGTTTGTGAGTTGCTTTTATTTGTAATATTTAATGCAATTAGGCCAAGTTCTTTTTTTGTGCTGCCTTCCCTATTTCTTCCATCCCCATCCCGTCTCTCTTTGCTGCTATGTGTATTGATGAGAAGCAGAGTTGCTGTTTTAGCTGTGGGACAGCCATGGCAAGAGTGGCAAAATCAGGTGACAAGGACACGTGTGTGTATGTGTGTCTGTGTGTTCATTTCACTTAGTAAAGTTTTGTACTTTTAATGATTTAATTATGTCTGTATAATACTGTTTAAAATTAAAGTTCTTTTTAACATTGAGTTTGTATTCACTCTCTCTTAACTGCACCTCCTGTGATTTTTGCATTGAACACTGAACACTGACCTCGTGTTCCAGTGCAGTACCGAGGGAGAGCTGCATTGTCAAAACTGTGAGTAATCCAGAAAATAGCAGTTCAGATCCCTGGGAAATGAAATTGTCCATTTTGGCAGGAAGAATAAAAAAGAAGCATATTGTCCAAATGGTGAGAGATTGCAGAGCTCAGAGATGCAGAGGGATCTGGGTGTCCTAGTGCATGAATTGCAAAAGGTTAGTATGCAGGTACAGCAAGTAATTAGGAAAGCTAATAGAATGTTATTGTTTTTCGCGAGGGGCATTGAATACAAAAGTAGAGAGGTTACGTTTCAGTTATACAGGGCATTTGTGAGACCACATCTGGAGTACTATGTACAGTACTGGTCTGTTATTTAAGGAAGGATGTGAATGTGTTGGAGGCAGTACAGAGAAGGTTTACTAGACTAATACCTGGAATGGGCGGGTTGTCTTGTGAGGAAAGTTTAGTTTTGTTTAGAGATACAGCACTGAAACAGGCCCTTCGGCCCACCAAGTCTGTGCTGACCATCAACCACCCATTTATGCTAATCCTACACTAATTCCATATTCCTACCACATCCCCACCTGTCCCTATATTTCCCTACCACCTACCTAAACTATGGACAATTTATAATGGCCAATTTACCTATCAACCTGCAAGTCTTTGGCATGTGGGAGGAAACCCACGCGGTCACAGGGAGAAATTGCAAACTCCTCACAGGCAGTACCCAGAATTGAACCCGGGTCGCTGGAGCTGTGAGGCTGCGGTGCTAACCACTGCGCCACTGTGCCTGCTGGAATTTAGAAGAGTAAGAGGCAACTTGATTGAAACATATAAGATCCTGAGGGATCTTGATGGTGGATGTGGAAAGGATGTTTCCCCTTGGAGAATCTAGAACGAGGGGTCATTGTTTAAAAATAAGGGGTCGCCCATTTAAGACAGAGATGAGAATTTTTTTTTTCTTTAAAGGTCATGAGTCTTTGGAAGTGTTCCTCAAAAGGCAGTGGAAGCAGAGTCTTTAAATATTTTTAAGGCAGAGGTAGGGGAGACGGTTGCATAGTGGTAATGTCACTGGACTAATGATCCAGAGCCCAGGCCAATGCTCAGGGAACATGGGTTCGAATCCTACGACGGCAGATGGTGAAACTTGAATACAATTCATAAATCTGGAATTAAAAGCTAGTCTATTCATGAAACCATTGTCAATTGTTGTAAAAACCCATTTGGTTTACTAATGTCCTTTAGGGAAGGAAATCTGCCATCCTTACCCGGTCTGGCCTACATGTGACTCTAGAACCAATACGGTTGACTCTTAAAATGCCCTCTGAAATGGCCTAGCAAACCACGCAGTTCAAGGGCAATTAGAGATGGGCAACAAATGCCAGCAACACCCACATCCCACAAAAATTTTTTTTAAAAAAAGATAGATTCTTGATAAGCAAGGGGGTGAAAGGTTATCGGAGGGAGGTGGGAATGTGGAGTTGAGGTTACAATCAGATCAGCCATGATCTTGTTGAATGGCAGAGCAGGCTCGAGGGGCCGAGTGGCCTATGCCTGCTGTTAATTCGTATGTTCATCTCCACTCATCTGCTGTTGAAACCCTCATTCAGGCCTTTGTTACCTCTCGACTTGATTGTTTCAGTGAACTTCTGGCTGGACTCCTGCATTCTACTCCCTCCAGAAACTTGAGCATCATCCAAAACTCTGCTGCCTGTATCTTAACTCGCACCATTCACCTATCACACTTGTGCTCACTGACCTGCATCGGCTCCCATTCAAGCAAATTCTCATCCTTTTCAATTCCCTCCCTGGCCTCGTACCTCCCCATCTCTGTAATCTCCTCCAGTCCCACAGCTCTGAGATATCTGTGCTCATCTACTCATGCTGCATTTTCAGTTGCCTAGGCCCTAAGCTCTGGAATTACACCTCCATACCTCACTTTCCTCCTTTAAAGGCACTCCTTAAAACCTACCTCTTTGACCAAGCTTTTGGTCATCTGACCTAATATCTCCTTTTGTGGCGTGATGTCATATTTTGTTTTATAATACTCCTGTTCTGCACCTTGGGATGTTTTATTGCGTTAAAGGTGCTATATTAACACAAGTTGTTTTATTGAAGTCTCAGTGGAGGGCATTGCATTTTTATTCTTCAGTGAAATTTGCATTTCTATAGTGCCTTTCATGACCACCGAACACCTCAAAGCCCTTTTACAGCCAATTTGCGCACAGCAAGCTCCCACAAACAGCAACGTGATACTGACAGGTTTTTTTCTGATGTTGATTGAGGGATAAATATTGTCTAGTACACTAGAGATAACTCCCCTACTTATCTTTGAAATACTACCATGGTTTTTTTTATTGTTCACCTGAACGTGCAGGCAGAGTCACAGTTTAACGTCGCATTCAAACGAAGGCACCCCTGACAGTGCAGTATTCCCTCAGTACTGCACCACCTGTCTCAGCCTTGAAGTCCTGAAAGTGGGACTTGAACCCGGAACTTTCTGTCTCAGAGGCACATGTACTACCCACTGAATCACAGCTGGTTGACATTAATTTTCATTAAAATACTAGAAATGTTTTCATAGACAAACGTTAAAAAGGAGGTCAAGGAAACGAGGGCTGGTCCATCACATCCATCTCAGTCAGCATCATAGCCTCAGCTTTCCCTCCACCTATAATTCCACCTGTCCTATACTTCCCTGGGAAAGGAGGGGGAAAAAGATTGAAAGTAAGCCTTAAACTAATTCAGCAGAAAAATAAGTTCCTCTTCCACTCCTGAAAACAGCCGCTGACAGACTCTCAGCACCCCACAACTGCTGATCACCTTGCGTAAAAAGCAGACGGTTGGCAGCTGCAGTCACTTGAAAATGCGGTCAATCCGGCTCTAAAATGTCTATCTCTAAGTGAGGAATGATACCAAAATACAAGAAGCTCCTCATCATGTTTTCATTGATGGTTAACAACATTTTGCATTTATATAGCGCCTTTAACATAGTTAAAAGATCAAGCTACTTTACAAAGGCGATTATTGAATAAAATTTGACACCGCCAGATGGGATATTAGGAGAGGTGACCAAAAGCTTGGTGAAAGGAGGATAGAGAGGGTGGAGAGGTTTATAGAGAGAATGCCAAAGCTTAGAGCCCAGGCTGCTGAAGGCATAGCTGCCAGTGGAGGAGCGATTTAAAATTGGGGATGCTCAAGAGCCATAATTAGAGGAGCACAGTTACCTGAGGCCTGGAGGAGGTTACAGAGATACTGAGGGGCGAGGCCATTGAAGGATTTAAAAACAAGGTTGAGAATTTTAAAATTGTGGTTTTTAACTGGGAGCCAGTGTAGGTCAGCGAACATGGATGATGATTCACGTGCAGAAGGACATGCGAAGGTCAAAATGCAAATAGCAACAACACTCTGCCTTTTGCTTAGTGAAAAGGCCAAGCTTTGCAACTTGTGAAAAATCTCAGCCAAATTATCAGACACTGGTGAAAATATCCAGCAGCGAATTCATTTCAGTAGCAGAGGGCACTCAGTCATTACTGCCCTGTTGAGTGTCAGACTGGTTGGAACTCTAATTCGGTCTTGGAGAAAAATCCATTTGTTCTCACCCTTCTGGATGTCGTCCCTGCTGTCGTCTCATTATAACATTGCGTTGTTCCTTATCTGAGTGTGTAGTGGACTCCATTATATTCCCTGACAACTGACATTCCAGCTGTTGATCTTCCTTTACAAAGAAATTCCACCTCTCCTCGACTTGTCCACGTCCCTGCCCCTCTGCTCTCTTGGTCTGCAGTTCTGTATTATTTGAACCCACGGGTCACCCGTGGCTCAGTGAGTAGCACTCTCACCTCTGAGTTAGAAGGTAGTGGGTTCCAGCCCCACTTCAGAGACTTGAGCACAAAATCTAGGCTAACGCTTCAGGGAGTACTGCACTGTCAAAGGGGCAGTACTGAGGGAGCACTGCACTGTTGAAGGGATAGTACTGAGGGAATGCTGCACTGTTGGGGCAATACTGAGGGATTGTTTGTAATGTTGGAAAGGCAATAATGAGCGAGTGCTGCACTGTTGAAGGATAATGTTGAGGGAGTGCTGCGTTGGGGCAATATTGAGGGAATGCTGCACTGTTGGGGTAATAATGAGGGAGTACTGTACTGTCAGAGGCAGTATTGAGGGCTAAGACATGAAACTGAGGCCCCGTCTGCTATCTCAGGTGGCTGTAAAGGATCGCACAGCACTATCTTTAAACGAGCAGGGGCATTCTCCCTGGTGTCCTGGATTCGTATTTATCTCAATAAACAACTAAAACAGATGATCTGGTCACATCTTTTTGCTGTTGCGGGTGTTTGCTGTGTGCAAATTGGCTGCTGTATTTCTTACGAGTGACTGTAATACATTGGATGTAAAACGCTTTGGAACGTCCTGAGGTTGCAAATGGTGCTATAGAAATGCAAGTCCTCATTTTTTTTTTTTTGAGTTGCCTGCCATTTCTTTTCCCCTTCCCTTTTTAAACCTGCCAAAAGGTTGAAATGTGTTTTGCATCTTTCATCATGTCCTCCTCTTGCCACTTTTCTTAGTGTCCACATCCCTTTAAATTGCAGTTGAATTGCAATTTTCTGGGCTCTCCTCGACTGGATTCCTTGATCCAGGTCAGAGCTGCACTGGGTGTAGTACTGTCTATAATAATGAACAGGCCAGAGGCAAACTTCAGGAACCTTGGGACTTGAAGCCATTTTTGGGACTGAATTTCGCCTGGGAATCCTAGTATTTCCTGTTTTCCTTCCATATTTCCTGCACTCCCCTGATGCCATTCCCTCTCTAGTTCCATCATGGAAGTCTCCACCACATGGATTGCAGTAGTTGAAGAGGAAGGCCTAACCACCACCACCTGTAGGGCAATCATCAGATGGACAATAAATGCCAGTGAGGCTCAAAATATTGGTGTTGGCGTAACGACTGTCACACTTGCTCATGATATCCTTGTAAGGACAAACAGAATTTAAGAATGGTAAGGACATAAGAAATAGGAGCAGGAGTAGACCATTCAGCTATTCCATCGATCATGAAAATCCCAAGGCGTTCTACACTTATGTGAGGGTAGGGCCGATCAGGGGTAGTGGCGGGAACTTGTGCCTGGAGTCGGAGGAGGTAGGGGAGGTCCTCAATGAATACTTTGCTTCAGTATTCACTAGTGAGAGGGACCTGGCCGTTTGTGAGGACAGCGTGAAACAGGCTGATATGCTCGAACAGGTTGATGTTAAGAGGGAGGATGTGCTGGAAATTTTGAAAGACATGAGGACAGATAAGTCCCTGGGGCCAGACGGGATATACCCAAGGATATTATGGGAAGCGAGGGAAGAGATTGCCGTGCCTTTGGCGATGATCTTTGCGTCCTCACTGTCCACTGGAGTAGTACCAGATGATTGGAGGGTGGCAAATGTTATTCCCTTGTTCAAGAAAGAGAATAGGGATAACCCTGGGAATTATAGGCCAGTCAGTCTTACGTCGGTAGTGGGCAAATTATTGGAGAGGATTCTGAGAGACAGGATTTATGATTATTTGGAAAAGCATAGTTTGATTAGAGACAGTCAGCATGGCTTTGTGAGGGGCAGGTCATGCCTCACAAGCCTTATTGAATTCTTTGAAGATGTGACAAAACACGTTGATGAAGGAAGAGCAGTGGATGTGGTGTATATGGATTTTAGCAAGGCGTTTGATAAGGTTCCCCATGGTAGGCTCATTCAGAAAGTAAGGAGGCATGGGATACTTGGCTGGCCCATAGAAGTCAGAGGGTGGTAGTAGATGGAAAGTATTCAGCATGGAGCTCGGTGACCAGTGGTGTTCCGCAGGGATCTGTTCTGGGACCTCTGCTCTTTGTGATTTTTATAAATGACTTGGATGAGGAAGTGGAAGGCTCGGTTAGCAAGTTTGCCGATGACACGAAGGTTGCTGGAGTTGTGGATAGTGTGGAAGGCTGTTGTAGGTTGCAACGGGACATTGACGGGATGCAGAGCTGGGCTGAGAAGTGGCAGATGGAGTTCAACCTGGAAAAGTGTGAAGTGATTCATTTTGGAAGGTCGAATTTGAATGCAGAATACAGGCTTAAAGACAGGATTCTTGGTAGTGTGGAGGAACAGAGGGATCTTGGGGTCCATGTCCATAGATCGCTTAAAGTTGCCACCCAAGTTGATAGGGTTGTTAAGAAAGCGTATGGTGTGTTGGCATTCATTAACAGGGGGATGAGTTTAAGAGCCACGAGGTTATGCTGCAGCTCTATAAGGCCCTGGTTCGACCACACATGGAATATTGTGTTCAGTTCTAGGCGCCTCATTATAGGAAGGATGTGGAAGCTTTAGACAGGGTGCAGAGGAGATTTACCAGAATGCTGCCTGGACTGGAGGGCATGTCCTACGAAGAAAGATTGAGGGAGCTAGGGCTTTTCTCATTGGAGCGAAGAAGGATGAGAGGTGACTTGATAGAGGGGTACAAGATGATGAGAGGCATAGATGGAGTGGATAGCCAGAGACTTTTTCCCAGGGTGGAAAGGGCTATCACCAGGGGGCATAATTTTAAGGTGATTGGAGGAAGTTTTCGGGGAGATGTCAGAGGTAGGTTCTTTACACAGAGAGTGGTGGGTGCGTGGAATGCACTGCCAGCGGCGGTAGTAGAAGCAGATACATTAGGGACATTTAAGAGACTCTTGGATAGGTACATGGATGATAGTAGTATGACGGGTATGTAGGTAGTTTGATCTTAGAGTAGGTTAAAGGTTCGGCACAGCATCGTGGGCCGAAGGGCCTGTACTGTTCTATGTTCTATGAATTAACTTCTCCATTAAATCCACGTTCCCATCCTGATCCCATAGTTCTGTGAATTCCTTAAGTGCCCAAAAGTCTATCAATCTCTGACTTGAATATACTCAACGACTGAGCATCCACAGCTCCCTGGGGCAGAGAATTCCAAAGATTCACAACCCTCTGAGTGAAGAAATCTCTCCTCATCTCAGTCCAAAATGCTGACCCCTTATCCCTTATAACCTCTCGTTCTCGACTCTCAGCATCTACCCTGTCAAGCCCTCTAAGAATTTTATATGCTTCAATGAGTTCACCTCTAATTCTTGTGAACTCCTGGGAATCAATCTAGTGAACCATTGGTGCATTCCCTCGAAGGCAAGTATATCCTTAGTTAAGACCAAAAGTGAGGTGATCAGCACCATCATGAATTATACTAATAGCCCCCGCTCTGGCCAAACAGAATAAACATTGAACAGAAAGACCCAAATTAAAGTATAGAACAAATGGGTATTTTATTTCAAACTTTGGACAGCTGTACACAGTTGAATCATTTCTCAATGGATTCACAAATTCATTCACAAGTTTTGACACATTGCTTCATGTACACAAGGCTGATTTATATGATAAGCATCAGTCTGGCGATTGGATTAATCTCTTGAGTGTCGGGTAGATGGAGTTAAGATGCAGGTCTAATTGAATGGTTGAACAGGCTAGAGGGGCTGAATGACCTCCGTATCTCAATGCTAAAGAAAGATTTAAAAGCAAACAGATCTCTCAATGCAGCCTTGATTGCTCGGAGAATAAATCTGGGCTGATTCTGTTTAGTTGAGAGATGTTTTAGCAAGGAGTTAAATCAGCTCGTCGCCCTCCATCTTGGGCCGGGATACCACTGGAATTGTTAATCCTGCTGTCACCAGCCATTCAGGTACAGTCCATCTTTAAGTTGGAGAGCAGGGTGCTTGTGGTCATTCCTCTATTCCAGGTAGTTAAAATGCTGATTCAGTTGCAGTTTTCCCTCAGGGAAGTTTTCAATCTTATTGATAGTATCTCAGGTTCTGACTGGAGGACAAGCATTTCCACATGACAGAAAATGGAAAGGAGGGTCATGAGCCTGAATGTCAGCTTAGGTTAATTTACCATAGCAACAGGCCTCAGTGTAGACGCGGGTTAGTTTACCATAGCAACAGGCCTCAGTGTAGACTCAGGTTAGTTTACCACGGCAACAGGCTGCAATCTTGGTTAGGTTAGTTTACCACAGCAATGGGCCTGAATGTAGGCTGCCATTCCATAGCAACGAACCTCACTGCAGCCAATGCTGGGACAGTTTGCCATAGCAACCGGCCTTACTGTGAGACAGTCCTGATCCAAACTGCCATAATGTTGCACCACAGAGAGAATAGTTTTATTTTTCAAAAGCTGCAAAAAAGGCTCAGCACTCAACAGATTAATCTGAAAAATCAAAAATAAGCAATTTGATTACAAGCCTCACCAGTTCTTTCGACATTAGAAGAATGTCAAGTCGGTTAAAATCACAAAGACACTGTCTAGGAGATCAGGCAGTATTTATAACAGTTCTATCACCTTATGTACATTTAATATGTAATTATATAATATTTAACTAACATTGCTCTCAACATACTGAGGACAAGACCCATTCTCCAAATGCAATCCAATAGATTCCGTGTCTGGGTGTGCAACCACCTTGAGTACCTCAGTCCCCCCTCACGCAAAGGGGTCATCAGTCAGTGTACAGATATCTCCCTGAGAGAGACAGGGACTAAGACACCAGTCAGTGTACAGATATCTCCCTGAGAGAGAGGGACTGAGAGACACCAGTCAGTCAGTATACAGATGTCTCCCTGAGAGGGAGAGGCTGAGAGATACCAGTCAGTGTCCAGATATCTCCCTGAGAGAGAGAGACTGAGAGACACCAGTCAGTCAGTGTTCAGATATCTCCCTGAGAGACAGGGACTGAGAGACACCAGTCAGTCAGTGTACAGATATCTCCCTGAGAGGGAGAGACTGAGAGATACCAGTCAGTGTACAGATATCTCTTTGACAGAGAGAGACTGAGAGACACCAGTCAGTATACAGATAGCTCCCTGAGAGAGGGAACTGAGAGACACCAGTCAGTGTACAGATATCTCCCTGAGAGAGAGGGACTGAGAGACACCAGTCAGTGTACAGATATCTCCCTGAGAGAGGGGGGAACTGAGAGACACCAGTCAGTGTACAGATATCTCCCTGAGAGAGAGGGACTGAGAGACACCAGTCAGTGTACAGATATCTCCCTGAGAGAGAGAGACACCAGTCAGTATACAGATAGCTCCCTGAGAGAGGGGGAACTGAGAGACACCAGTCAGTGTACAGATATCTCCCTGAGAGAGAGGGACTGAGAGACACCAGTCAGTGTACGGATATCTCCCTGAGAGAGAGGGACTGAGAGACACCAGTCAGTATACAGATATCTCCCTGAGAGAGAGGGACTGAGAGACACCAGTCAGTGTACGGATATCTCCCTGAGAGAGAGAGACAGAGAGACACCAGTCAGTGTACAGATATCTCCCTGAGAGACACCAGTCAGTGTGCAGATATCTCCCGAAGAGAGGGACTGAGGGACACCAGTCAGTGTACGGATATCTCCCTGAGAGAGAGGGACTGAGAGACACCAGTCAGTGTACAGATATCTCCCTGAGAGAGGGGGACTGAGAGACACCAGTCAGTGTGCAGATATCTCCCTGAGAGAGAGAGACAGAGAGACACCAGTCAGTGTACCGATATCTCCCTGAGAGAGGGGGACTGAGAGACACCAGTCAGTGTGCAGATATCTCCCTGAGAGAGGGGGACTGAGAGACACCAGTCAGTGTACAGATATCTCCCTGAGAGAGGGGGACTGAGAGACACCAGTCAGTGTACAGATATCTCCCTGAGAGAGAGGGACTGAGAGACACCAGTCAGTGTACAGATATCTGTTTGATAGAGGGACTGAGAGACACCAATCAGTCAGTGTACAGATATCTCCCTGAGAGGGAGAGACTGAGAGACACCAGTCAGTGTACAGATATCTCCCTGAGAGAGGGGGGAACTGAGAGACACCAGTCAGTGTACAGATATCTCCCTGAGAGAGAGGGACTGAGAGACACCAGTCAGTGTACAGATATCTCCCTGAGAGAGAGAGACACCAGTCAGTATACAGATAGCTCCCTGAGAGAGGGGGAACTGAGAGACACCAGTCAGTGTACAGATATCTCCCTGAGAGAGAGGGACTGAGAGACACCAGTCAGTGTACGGATATCTCCCTGAGAGAGAGGGACTGAGAGACACCAGTCAGTATACAGATATCTCCCTGAGAGAGAGAGGGACTGAGAGACACCAGTCAGTGTACGGATATCTCCCTGAGAGAGAGAGACAAAGAGACACCAGTCAGTGTACAGATATCTCCCTGAGAGACACCAGTCAGTGTGCAGATATCTCCCTAAGAGAGGGACTGAGGGACACCAGTCAGTGTACGGGTATCTCCCTGAGAGAGAGGGACTGAGAGACACCAGTCAGTGTACAGATATCTCCCTGAGAGAGGGGGACTGAGAGACACCAGTCAGTGTGCAGATATCTCCCTGAGAGAGAGAGACAGAGAGACACCAGTCAGTGTACCGATATCTCCCTGAGAGAGGGGGACTGAGAGACACCAGTCAATGTACAGATATCTCCCTGAGAGAGGGGGACTGAGAGACACCAGTCAGTGTACAGATATCTCCCTGAGAGAGAGGGACTGAGAGACACCAGTCAGTGTACAGATATCTCCCTGAGAGAGGGGGACTGAGAGACACCAGTCAGTGTACAGATATCTCCCTGAGAGAGGGGGACTGAGAGACACCAGTCAGTGTACAGATATCTCCCTGAGAGAGGGGGACTGAGAGACACCAGTCAGTGTACAGATATCTCCCTGAGAGAGGGGGACTGAGAGACACCAGTCAGTGTACAGATATCTCCCTGAGAGAGAGGGACTGAGAGACACCAGTCAGTGTACAGATATCATCCTGAGAGAGAGGGACTGAGAGACACCAGTCAGTGTACAGATATCACCCTGAGAGAGGGGAGACTGAGAGACACCAGTCAGTGTACAGATATCTCCCCAATGTGATGTAATCTGGGACACCAATTCTCTCAGGCAGAATAATGTGTTATAGATTGCTAGAGAATATTTAGGATGTGGAGCATTATCCAGTGACAACAAAGCCTTTCACCAATTACATGAAATGGCATTTTACTATCAACATAAATTAAACCATATACATTTGAGAATAAATTATTTTTTTAAAAAGCAAAACAAGGATCAATTAACCCTGCAACTCAAAGTTACTCCAGAAAGGGGAATGCAAACTTTTCATGTTTTAAAAACATATTTTGTCGTTTCTCACCCACCTCTCTCAATCTGAAGGCCTTGCCTTCTTGCCAGGAGACAGTTCCACATTCCCCAAAGACCTTTCAATCACTACACCAAGTCTTCATCTGTCAATCTAGGCAGTGAGTGCTGATGGGCTCTTGAACCATGGGGGCATCACTGGAACCTAATCATCGTGCTGTAGTGGGTGAAGGTGTAGTTGGAGTGGGATCAGGAGCATTGACATGTTTCATTAGCTACATGAATAGCAGTAGATCATTGCAAGCCTCAGTCACACAGTCTTGTCTTAATCTGAGGGCACTGAGTATTTCAAACTGTGGGGAAGGTGGGAAATCAGCCCCTAGGATTCCTGCTTCTGTTCACCATCCAGAAAACGGGACATTTCACCACCCCTTCCCCACACCCCAACCCCTAGCTAGTAAGTGTGTATCTTGAGTTAGAACAGGAACAGGTTCAGCTGCCTCCTCCCACAGTTGAATAGCACTCACTCTCTGGGCTTGTGAACAGTGGTTTCTTGGGTGAGGTAAGGAGAGAGACTAATGCCTGTGGAACCCAGCTTCCCCCCACTGCACCCAGTTTCCCCAGCAACCTTCAAGGAGATTATACAGGGCAGAAAGAAAGAAAGATACCAGCAGGAATTGGTGAAGAGATGGATTGGATTTGGGACTCGATGAATTCATCCTTTCCGTTCAACTTGAGAAAATCCCTCGTGGTGTAACCACATTGGACAATTGATCAGAGTGCAGGGGAGTGAAGGGTTAAACTCCCGACTCAAACTGGTTGGACCAAAGGGCCGGTTTCCGTGTTGTAACTTTCCTGTATGTGCTTCCATCATGGAATCACACAGTGCAGGAGGAGTGCATTCAGCCCATCATGCCCATGCTGGCTCTTTGAGCTATCCAATTAGTCCCCCTTCCCTGCCCTTTCTCCAAAGCCCTGCAGATTTCTGCTTTTCAAGTTTTTATCCAATTCCCTTTTGAAGGTTACTGTTGAATCGGCATCCATCGCCCTTTCAGGCAGCGCGTTCCAGAGCACAACAACCCACTGCGTAAAAAAAGGTTCTCCTCCTCACCGTGTAGGAATGAGCTCAGACCGACTGAGTTCTGAACCCAGGAGCCCCCCACAGACTCACATGTAAACTGGGGGACTGGGGCATTCAGAAGCGGGTTTACTGAGGGATGTTGCTGTAACAGGGCAACAAACCCAAGAGAGCCGCTTCTACTCCAGATGACAAGATTTGAGGCACAAGATTCTGTCAGTGCTGGATGACTGGGGCAGGAGGGGGGGTGTGCAGGGAGGGGTGAGTGGCGCGTGTGCCAACGGGCAGTTAAGGCAGCGACGCAAAGAAGAAAGAAAGAGAAGGGAAGGCTGTGGGGGGATTGGGGAGAGGGAGCTGTGGGTTTCTCTTTCTGTCTTTAGAACAGGTTAGGCTTGAGCACATTGGATTTTCTGTGCAAGGTAGAGAGAACGCCAGCGAAGGGACCGGTCATGCTGTCGCTGGGTTGCCAAGCCTGGGCTTTGAGGAGATCGTTATTTGGCCAGGCTGGGGCCTTGATGGACTGGGAACTGTTGGGACTGGGCATATTGACAGCATGGGGGCTGGTGCTGGAGATGGGGCCCGAGGAGGAGGAGGAGGAAGAGGAGGAGGAAGAGGGGCAGGCAGGGTTAGCTGTGCTGTCTGGGTCAGTGCACTTGGCTTCCTTGGAGTCATCCTCTTCGGACAAGAGGTCAGCCTTCTTTCCAGGTGGGTTGCCGCCGCTCCCTTTTGAGTTGGCAGCCCTCTCCTGCTTGCGGAATTTGGCTCGTCGGTTCTGGAACCAGACCTAGAATGACATGGGGAAAAGATGCATCAGGAAGTGGAGGGACAGAAGGGTGCACTCGATCGGGTAGACAACAACAACAACTCAATTCAATCACCCACTGATACACCGCACCAAACAACATGAAAAAAGGAAAGAAGGTACCAGCCCTTCGCTTTGCAAGCTGGAACGTCAGAACTATGTGTCCTGGCCTGTCGGAAGACCATACACAAATCAACGATTCTCGGAAGACCGCCATCATTAACAACGAGCTCAGTAGACTCAATGTGGACATTGCAGCACTTCAGGAGACTCGCCTCCCCGCGAGTGGCTCTCTAGCAGAGCAAGACTACACCTTCTTCTGGCAGGGCAGGGATCCTGAAGAACCAAGACAGCATGGAGTGGGCTTCGCCATCAGAAACTCCTTGCTCAGCATGATAGAGCCTCCCTCAAATGGCTCGGAACGCATACTGTCCATCCGACTGCTCACCACCCCTGGTCCAGTAAACCTACTCAGCATCTATGCTCCAACACTCTGTTCCGCACCTGAAGCTAAAGACCAGTTCTATGAACAACTCCATAACATCATTAGCAGCATCCCCAACACCGAACACCTATTCCTGCTGGGGGACTTTAATGCCAGGGTTGGGGCCGACCATGACTCATGGCCCTCCTGCCTTGGGCGCTATGCCGTTGGAAGGATGAATGAGAACGGGCAGAGACTGCTTGAGTTGTGTACCTATCATAACCTCTGCATCACCAACTCGTTCTTTCACACTAAACCCTGTCACCAGGTTTCATGGAGGCACCCAAGATCACGTCGTTGGCACCAGCTAGACCTCATTGTCACAAGGCGAGCCGCCTTAAACAGTGTTCAAATCACACGCAGCTTCCACAGTGCGGACTGCGACACCGACCACTCCCTGGTGTGCAGCAAGGTTAGACTCAGACCAAAGAAGTTGCATCATTCCAAGCAGAAGGGCCACCCGCGCATCAACACGAGCAGAATTTCTCACCCACAGCTGTTACAAAAATTTCTAAATTCACTTGTAACAGCCCTTCAAAACACTCCCACAGGGGATGCTGAGACCAAGTGGGCCCACATCAGAGACGCCATCTATGAGTCAGCTTTGACCACCTACGGCAAAAGTGCGAAGAGAAATGCAGACTGGTTTCAATCTCATAATGAAGAGCTGGAACCTGTCATAGCCGCTAAGCGCATTGCACTTTTGAACTACAAGAAAGCCCCCAGCGATTTAACATCCGCAGCACTTAAAGCAGCCAGAAGTACTGCACAAAGAACAGCTAGGCGTTGCGCAAACGACTACTGGGAACACCTATGCAGTCATATTCAGCTGGCCTCAGACACCGGAAACATCAGAGGAATGTATGATGGCATGAAGAGAGCTCTTGGGCCAACCATCAAGAAGATCACCCCCCTCAAATCTAAATCGGGGGACATAATCACTGACCAACGCAAACAGATGGACCGCTGGGTTGAGCACTACCTAGAACTGTACTCCAGGGAGAATGCTGTCACTGAGACTGCCCTCAATGCAGCCCAGCCTCTACCAGTCATGGATGAGCTGGACATACAGCCAACCAAATCGGAACTCAGTGATGCCATTGATTCCCTAGCCAGCGGAAAAGCCCCTGGGAAGGACAGCATTACCCCTGAAATAATCAAGAGTGCCAAGCCTGCTATACTCTCAGCACTACATGAACTGCTATGCCTGTGCTGGGACGAGGGAGCAGTACCCCAGGACATGCGCGATGCCAACATCATCACCCTCTATAAAAACAAAGGTGACCGCGGTGACTGCAACAACTACCGTGGAATCTCCCTGCTCAGCATAGTGGGGAAAGTCTTTGCTCGAGTCGCTCTGAACAGGCTCCAGAAGCTGGCCGAGCGCGTCTACCCTGAGGCACAGTGTGGCTTTCGTGCAGAGAGATCGACTATTGACATGCTGTTCTCCCTTCGTCAGATACAGGAGAAATGCCGTGAACAACAGATGCCCCTCTACATTGCTTTCATTGATCTCACCAAAGCCTTTGACCTCGTCAGCAGACGTGGTCTCTTCAGACTACTAGAAAAGATCGGATGTCCACCAAAGCTACTAAGTATCATCACCTCATTCCATGACAATATGAAAGGCACAATTCAACATGGTGGCTCCTCATCAGAGCCCTTTCCTATCCTGAGTGGTGTGAAACAGGGCTGTGTTCTCGCACCCACACTTTTTGGGATTTTCTTCTCCCTGCTGCTTTCACATGCGTTCAAATCCTCTGAAGAAGGAATTTTCCTCCACACAAGATCAGGGGGCAGGTTGTTCAACCTTGCCCGTCTAAGAGCGAAGTCCAAAGTACGGAAAGTCCTCATCAGAGAACTCCTCTTTGCTGACGATGCTGCTTTAACATCTCACACTGAAGAATGCCTGCAGAGTCTCATCGACAGGTTTGCGTCTGCCTGCAATGAATTTGGCCTAACCATCAGCCTCAAGAAAACGAACATCATGGGGCAGGATGTCAGAAATGCTCCATCCATCAATATTGGCGACCACGCTCTGGAAGTGGTTCAAGAGTTCACCTACCTAGGCTCAACTATCACCAGTAACCTGTCTCTAGATGCAGAAATCAACAAGCGCATGGGTAAGGCTTCCACTGCTATGTTCAGACTGGCCAAGAGAGTGTGGGAAAATGGCGCACTGACACGGAACACAAAAGTCCGAGTGTATCAGGCCTGTGTCCTCAGTACCTTGCTCTACGGCAGCGAGGCCTGGACAACGTATGCCAGCCAAGAGCGACGTCTCAATTCATTCCATCTTCGCTGCCTTCGGAGAATACTTGGCATCAGGTGGCAGGACTATATCTCCAACACAGAAGTCCTTGAAGCGGCCAACATCCCCAGCTTATACACACTACTGAGTCAGCGGCGCTTGAGATGGCTTGGCCATGTGAGCCGCATGGAAGATGGCAGGATCCCCAAAGACACATTGTACAGCGAGCTCGCCACTGGTATCAGACCCACCGGCCGTCCATGTCTCCGTTATAAAGACGTCTGCAAACGCGACATGAAATCGTGTGACATTGATCACAAGTCGTGGGAGTCAGTTGCCAGCATTCGCCAGAGCTGGCGGGCAGCCATAAAGACAGGGCTAAATTGTGGCGAGTCGAAGAGACTTAGTAGTTGGCAGGAAAAAAGACAGAGGCGCAAGGGGAGAGCCAACTGTGCAACAGCCCCAACAAACAAATTTCTCTGCAGCACCTGTGGAAGAGCCTGTTACTCCAGAATTGGCCTTTATAGCCACTCCAGGCGCTGCTTCACAAACCACTGACCACCTCCAGGCGCGTATCCATTGTCTCTCGAGATAAGGAGGCCCAAAAGAAGTCTTCTAAACTCAAGAATGCAAGCCTAGTCTGTGCAACCTGTCCTCATAATTTAAACCTTTCAGCCCTGATATCATTCTAGTAAATCTGTGCTGCACTCCCTCCAAGGCCAATATATGTTTTAACGTAATAAAACCTCCTAAAGTGCTTCACAGGAGCGATTATCAAACAAACTTTTGACACCATGCCACATAAGGAGATGTTAGGACATGTGACCAAAAAACTCAATAGCTAGTTTTTAAAGGAGCATCTTAAAGGAGGAGAGGGAGAGAGGTTTAGCAAGAGAACTCCAGAGCTTAGGGCACAGACAGCTGAAGGTACAGCCACCAATGGTGGAGTGATGGAAATCGGGGATGCTCAAGAGGCCAGAATTGGAGGAGCGCAAAGATCTCGGAGGGTTGTGGGGCTGGAGGACATTCCAGAGATAGAGGGGTGAGGGATTTGAACAAAAGGATGAACATTTTAAAATCCTGGTGTTGCTGGTCCGGGAGCTAAAGTAGGTCAGCGAGCACAGAAGATGTTTCCGTATCAAGAGACGGCTGAGAGGTGGCCTGATAGAGGTCTTTAAGATTATGACGTAGAGAAGATATTTACACTTGTGGATGAGACCAGATTTTATTTATTTATTTTTATTTAGAGATACAGCACTGAAACAGGCCCTTCGGCCCACCGAGTCTGTGCTGACCATCAACCACCTATTTATACTAATCCTACATTAATCCCATATTCCCTTACATCCCCACCTTCCCTCAATTCCCCTACCACCTACCTATACTAGGAGCAATTTATAATGGCCAATTTACCTATCAACCTGCAAGTCTTTGACTGTGGGAGGAAACCGGAGCACCCGGCGAAAACCCACACGGTCACAGGGAGAACTTGCAAACTCCACACAGGCAGTACCCAGAATTGAACCTGGGTCGCTGGAACTGTGAGGCTGCGGTGCTCGCCACTGTGCCACCCTAGGGGCCATAAATATAAGACAGTCACAAATAAATCGAATAGGGAATTCAGGAGAAACTTCTTTCCCAGAGAATGGTGAGAATGTGGGACTCGCTACGGCAGGGAGTGGTTGAGTTGAATAGTATGGACAAATTTAAGGGGAATCTGGATAAACACACGAGGGAGAAAGTAATAGAAGGCTATGTTGATGGGGGTGGGAGGACGCTTGTGGTAGAATATGAATGCTGGTATGCACCAGTTGGGCCGAATAGCCTGTTATTGTGCTGTAAATTCTATGTAATATTCCAATGTAGAGTCTGGGACCAGGGCTAATCGAAAACTATCAGGTTCAGCAAAGCCTATGGGGAGGAACAGAGAGATTTAGGAATGCAGATACACAAATCATTAATAGCCAGTGGACAGGCACAAAAATACAACTCAACAAGGCTCATGGAATGTTGGCTATATCTCAAGGGGGATTGCAATACAAAGGGGAGGAAGTGATACTTCAGTTGTATAAATCTCTGGTTAGACCCCAGCTGGAGTAATTGCTTCAGTTCTGGGCACTGCACCTCAGGAAGGATGTATTGGCTTTGGAGCGGGTGCAGCACAGATTCACCAGGATACCGGGTCTAAAAGGATTACATTATGAGAACAGATTGCACAGACCTTGAGTTTAGAGGATTGAGGGATGAGAGAAGTGACTTGGATATTGGAATACAGAGTAAAATTTCAACATTTGCCAATGATACCAAATTTGGAGGTGTGCCAATCGACTGCAGCAGGACATGGATAGGCTAGCAGACTGGGTAGACGAGTGGCAGATGGAATTTAATGCAGAGAAATGTGAGATGATACATTTTGGCAAAAGGGTTAGGTAGAGGCAATATAGACTAAATGGTGCAGTTCTAAAGAGTGTACAGGGACAGAGGGACCTCTGCATTGATCTGTAAAGACAGCAGAGAGTGTGGTTAACAAACATGTGGGATCTTGGGCTTGATAAATAGAGGCATTGAGTACAAAAGCAGGGAGGTTATGCTGAACCTTTATAAAGCTCTGGTTAGGCCACAATTGGAGTTTTGTGTCCAGTTCTAGTCACCACATTTTAGGAAGGATGTGAGGGTCCTTGAGAGAGTGCAGAGATTTACCAGAATGGTTCCAGGGATGGAGGATTTTAGTTACAAGGCTAGGTTGGAAAAGCTTTGTTTGTTCTCCTTGGAGCAAAGGAGAGGTTTAGAGTCATATGGTTATACAGCACAGAAACAGGCCCTTCAGCCCATTGTGTCTGTGCTGGCCATCAAGCACCTATCTATTCTAATCCCATTTTACAGCACTTGGCCCGTAGTCTTGTATGCTATGACGATTTGATAGAGGTGTTTAAGATTAGGACAGATTTGGATAGGGTAAAGAAAAGCTATTCCCATTAGCTGGTACAAAGATTACGAGACACAGGTTTAAGGTTTTGGGCAAGTGATGCAGGGAGAATGTGAGGAAGAATTTTTTTACACAGTGAGCGATAATGACCTGGAACTCGCTGCCTACAAAGGTAGTGGAAGCGGAGACAATGAATGATTTCAAAAGGAAATTGAATGCGCACTTGAAGGAAAGAAACTTACAAGGCTACAGGGATAGAGCGGGGGATTGGGAATGATTGGATTGCTCTACAGAGAGCCAGCATGGAAACGATGGGCTGAATGGCCTCCTTCTATGCCATAATGATTCCAATTGAGGTGTTTAAAATGTTAAAAAGAATTGATAGGGTAGAGAGAGAGAGAAACTATTTCCTCCGGTGGGGGTGGGGGGAAGAGTTCAGAAAAAGGGGGAAACAACCTTAAAATAGCAGCCAGGCCATTCAGGGTGATGTCAGGATGCACTTCTTCTCACAAAGGGCAGTGGAATTCTGGAACTTCCTCCCCTAAAAAGCTGTGGAGGCCAGCGGTCAGTTGGAACTTTAAAGACTGAGATTAATAGATTCTAGTCCGAGACTTGAGAACCAAATCTAGGCCTTTCTGAAAGATGTAAAAGATCCAATGGCCATGATTTCAAAGAAGAGCAACATTTATCCCCAATCAGGTGAGGGGAGAGTGACTGCCCTTGACATCAAGGCAGCATTTGACCCAGTATGGCATCAAGGAGCCCTAGCAAAACTGAGGTCAATGGGAATCAGGGGGAAAACTCTCCGCTGGTTGGAGTCATACCTAGCACAAAAGAAGATGGTTGTGGTTGTTGGAGGTCAATCATTGCAGGAGTTCCTCAGGGTAGTGTCCTAAGCCCAACCATCTTCAGCTGCTTCATCAATGACCTTCCTTCAGTCATAAGGTCAGAAGTGGGGATGTTCGCTGATGATTGCACAATGTTCAGCACCATTCGTGACTCCTCAGACACTGAAGTAGTCCGTGTAGAAATGCAGCAAGACCTGAACAATATCCAGGCTTGGGCTGATAAGTGGCAAGTAACATTCGCGCCACACAAGTGCCAGGCAATGATTATCTCAAACAAGAGAGAATCTAACCATCTCCCCTTGGCATTCAATGGCATTACAATTGCTGAATCCCCCACTATCAACATCCTGGGGTCACAATTGACCAGAAACTGAACTGGAGTAGCCATATAAATACCATGGCTACAAGAGCAGGTCAGAGGCTAGGAATTCTGCAGCGAGTAACTCATCTCCTGACTCCTCAAAGCCTGTCCACCATCTACAAGGCACAAGTCAGGAGTGTGATGGAATACTCTCCACTTGCCTGGATGGGTGCAGCTCCAACAACACTCAAGAAGCTCGACACCATCCAGGATAAAGCAGCCCACTTGATTGGCACCCCATCCACAAACATTCACTTCCTTCACCACCAACACACAGTGGCAGCAGTGTGCACCATCTACAAGATGCACTGCAACAACGCACCAAGGCTTCTTAGCCAGTACCTTCCAAACCCACGACCTCTACCAACTAGAAGGACAAGGGCAGCACATGCATGGGAACACCACCACCTGCAAGTTCCCCTCCAAGCCACACACGATCCTGACTTGGAACTATATCGCCGTTCCTTCACTGTCACTGGGTCAAATTCCTGGAACTCCCTCTCTAACAGCACTGTGGGTGTACCTACCCCAAATGGACTGCAGCGGTTCAAGAAGGCAGCTCATCACCACCTTCTCAAGGGCAATTAGGGATGGGCAATAAATGCTGGCCGAGCCAGCGACACCCACACCCCCATGAATGAATTTTTTAAAAAATCACTAAAAACAGATTATCTGGCTAAAACTCACTCATCAGCTCCCTGATTGTTGGATGTGCTCCTGAAGTTGAAATAGAGATTTTTTGAGTGGGAATCTGATTGGGATTTTTCAGTGGTGTGTGAGTTTGATAAATTAACCCAGTCACTGTAACCCATGAGCTCCTGAAATTACTGTAAGGAGATGGGGAGAAATCTCCCAGAGATTCCCCCTGAAATCAGCTATTTTTAAAGAAAAAATTATTTCTGGAGGTGGCCCGGTATATAGCCCACCCTGAAACAGTTTGAAGCAACTGAGTGGCTTGTGAGGCCATTTCAGAGTCAACCAGTGTAGGACTGGAGTCACATATAGGTCCAGACTAGATAAGAATGATAGGTTTCCTTCCCCAAGAAAAAAATTATATTGTGCCTTTCATGTCCCAAAGCACTCTACAATCATTGTTGTAATTTAGGAAACGCAACTGCCAATTTTCACACAGCAAG
Organism: Heterodontus francisci; assembly: GCF_036365525.1. Taxonomy (NCBI): domain Eukaryota; kingdom Metazoa; phylum Chordata; class Chondrichthyes; order Heterodontiformes; family Heterodontidae; genus Heterodontus; species Heterodontus francisci. The sequence goes on from NC_090376.1 coordinate 6,468,184, forward strand.
CTCCCACAAACAGGAATGTGATAATCACCAGATCATGTCTTCTTAGGGACAAATATTAGCCAGAACCCCCTCCGCTCTTCTTCAATTTAGCGGCTGTGGGATTTTTTTATGTCCACCTGAAAGGTCAGATAAGGCCTTGCTTTAACATCTCATCTGAAAGACGGCACCTCTGACAGTGCAGCATTCCCTCAGTACTTGAAGCATCAGCCTGAATTCTGTGCTCAAGTCCCTGGAGTGGGGCTTGAACCTACAATTTTCATACTCTGACCAGGAGTGCTACCCACTGAGCTGCTGTTGACATCCCAGATAAGAGACAAACTGATGGAGGACAATTGGAAAGCCCTCCTACCTGAACCCTGGCCTCTGTCAGGTCAATCTTCAATGCCAGTTCCTCCCTGGTGTAGATATCTGGATAGTGAGTCTCTGCAAACACACGCTCCAGCTCCTTCAGCTGTGAGCTGGTGAAGGTTGTCCGAATCCTCCGTTGCTTCCGTTTCTCATTGATCCCGCCATGATCCGTGAAGAACTTGTACGGCACTGAGATCAATAGAAAAGCAAATGTTAAAGACAGACCATCATTTCATGAACTAATCGTGATTCAGCTTGAGTATCGTTAGCAATATGTTATTAAAAATCTTGCACAGGACTTCAAAATACTGAAGAGGAAATAAAAAGAAACTGTTTGCACTGGCAGGAGGGTCAGTAACCAGAAGACACAAATTTAAGGCGATTGGCAAAAGAACCAGAAGGGAGAGGAAGAGAAATGGTTTCACGCAGCGAGTTGTTGTGATCTGGAATGCGCTGCCTGAAAGGGCGGTGGAAGCAGATTCAACTTTTGAAAGCGAATGAGATCTATTCTAGAAGGGGAAAACTTTTCAGGGGCTGTGAGTAAAGTGTAGGGTGGAGTGGGATTAATTGGATAGCTCTTTCAAAGAGCAGCACAGGCAATGATGGGCCGAATGGCTTCCTTCTGTGATGTGTGATTCTGCTCTGGCCACTGTACAGCAAGTTTCCAGAACCCTCTCGCTCAACTCCTTCACCATGTTGTATCTTTAAAAAAAGCTTATACCCATCAACTGAAAATACCATTAGCAATTAAGTATATATTAATTAAAATCTTATGTTAGCTTCCCCAACCTAACCGATCTCTCCTAAAGGTGCTAACTCCTGCTGGGGCAGATGTTCACATGTGCTGGGAGCTTTTCCTTAACTCACCCACGTGGCTTTCTTCAGGGGAGATTGGAGCCATTTGAACTGTCAAAAGACATCACAGATGAGCTAGATCTGGTCCTCACCCCATGCTGAGTGGTCCCCACTGTTCAACTCCCACCTGACCACAGCAAGTGTTTTTTTTATTAGGGTTTTAACCCCTTTGTGTTTTATTTGTCAAACAAGCAGACAGCGACAAATTTTCTTGTACATTTGAAACAGAAGATTAATTATTTATTGAGCAGTATGCCTTATCCCGAAATTGTCACAACCACATCCACTCACGCATCCACGCACACTTTTACTTGTGTGCCCACAGACACAGACACACACACAGACACACACACACACACACACACACACACACACACACAAAGAAGACAGATAGAAAAAGGAATAAGTGGTTTGAAGTGAGGTATGGTTTTGGGATTCATGGTAAACCTGTTGAATCTTCTCAGAGGTCAATTTCTCTTTAAGGTTGCAGGCCTGGGGAGGTTTGTAGATTTCTCTGTTGTTTGAAATTTCAGTCTGAAGACGGGATCACTTCCAGTTCCCTGCACCAGTTGAAGTGTAGAATTCACAGCAGGGCACCTTCCTTTTGGTGAGCTGATTTTTCTCCCAGCTGGACAGGCTTTGGTGATGTTTTATTTTTATTTATTTATTTATTTAGAGATACTGCACTGAAACAGGCCCTTCAGCCCACCGAGTCCGTGCCGACCAACAACCACCCATTTATACTAATCCTACATTAATCCCATATTCCCTACCACATCCCCACCATTCTCCTGCCACCTACCTACACTTGTCCTGGGTCTCTCTCTCTCTTCCCCACCACCCACCCCCCGCCCCCCCCACCCACCCCCCGAGAGCTACCTTTTAAGCTAAAGTTCCATCACATTTTGCCTCTGTTGGGAGACATAGATTTTTCTCCCTATGGTGACCGACAATGGCCCAGGATGTGGCTACATTACACCTTCTTTGTTTCAGAAGAACCCATGCAATTAAAAAATGTCTCTTGATTGGTTCATGATGGGTGTAATTGACACCTCTTCGCTTTGGAATGTATCCTTCTGTCCCTTCCAGACAGCAAGACTGTTTGAATATACAAGGCCAGGTCTTTTAATCTTTGCTGGCCATTGTCCACTTTTCTAAAAGAAAAGTCCATTTTTATAACTCTACAGGCTGACCTCTTGTATTTTCCGTTCCTGCACTTTAAGTGAGCGTAACACTCTATAAAAATTTTCAGTTCCCCAAAGGTACTTGAACCAAATTCATCCATCCTCATGTCCCCACTATTCAACCAGGGTGTGCTGCACCCCAGGGAATTCTGCCACCCCTCTGCCATCTCACTGCCCCCAGCACCACAGCAATCATGGTGGTTCTGGAGTATGCAAACATCTCAATGTGTGCTAACTTCGCTCAGTAGCTGATCTTTCTCCCCTAATGAAGAAGGTGGTGTGTTCAAGCCCCACCTAGTACATCAGCACTAACTCCAGCACTGTGAGAGTTCAGTTTCTGCTCAGTAACTGAGGCCCCCTATGCCCTCAAAAAGGGAGGGAGACAGGAAGCTCCAGGCCAGTTAGCTTAACATCTGTCTTAGGGAAAATGTTGGAAGCTATTATTAAAGACATTATAGCAGGGCACTTAGAAAAGTTCAAGGTAATCAGGCAGAATCAACATGGTTTTATGAAAGGGAAATCATGTGTAACCAATTTATTGGAGTTCTTTGAGGGAGTTTCATGTGCTGTGAATAAAGGGGAACCAGTGGATGTTCTGTGCTTAGATTTCCAGAAGGCATTTGATAAGGGGCCACATCAAAGGTTATTGCAGAAAATAAAAGCTCATGGTGTGGGGGTAACATACTGGCATGGATAGAAGATTGACTAGCTAACAGGAAACAAAGAGTAGCATAAATTAGTCATTTTCTGGCTGGCAAGATGTAACGAGTGGTGTGCCACAGGGATCAGTGCTGGGGCCTCAACTTTTTACAATTTATATAAATGTTTTGGATGAAGGGACTGAAGGTATGGTTGCTAAATTTACTGATGACATAAAGTTAGGTAGGAAAATAAGTTGTGAAGAGGACATAAGGAGGCTACAAAGGGATATAGATAGGTTAAGTGGGTGGGCAAAGATCTGGCAAATGGAGTATAATGTGGGAAAATGTGAAATTGTCCACTTTGGCAGGGAGAATGAAAAATAAGCATATTATCTAAATGGTGAGAGATTGCAGAGCTCTGAGATGCAGAGGGATCTGGGTGTCCTAGTGCATGAATTGCAAAAGGTTAGTATGCAGTTACAGCACGTAATTAGGAAAGCTAATAGAATGTTACTGTTTATTGCGAGGGGAATTGAATACAAAAGTAAGAAGGTTATGCTTCAGTTATACAGGGCATTGGTGAGACCACATCTGGAGTACTGTGTACAATATTGGTCTCCTTATTTAAGGAAGGATGTAAATGCGTTGGAAGCAGTTCAGAGAAGGTTTACTAGACTAATACCTGGAATGGGCAGGTAGTCTTATAAGGAAAGGTTGGACAGGCTAGGCTTGTATCCGCTGGAGTTTAGAAGAAAGGAGACTTGATTGAAACATGTAAGATCCTGAGGGGTCTTGACAGGGTGGATGTGAAAAGGATGTTTCCCCTTGTGGGAGAATTTAGAACTAGGGGTCACTGTTTAAAAATAAGGGGGTCACCCATTTAAGACAGAGATGAGAATTTTTTTCTCTCAGTGGGCCGTGAGTCTTTGGAATTCTCTTCCTCAAAAGGCAGTGGAAGCAGAGTCTTTGAATATTTTTAAGGCAGAGATAGATAGATTCTTGATAAGTGATGGAGTGAAAGGTTATCGGGGGAAGGCAGGAACGTGAAGTTGAGGTTACAATCAGATCAGCCATGATCTTGTTGAATGGCGGAGCAGGCTCGAGGGGCCGAGTGGCCTACTCCTGCTCCGAATTCATATGTTCGAATGTTCATGTGCCCTCTCAAGTGGACGCAAAAGGTCCCATGATGAAGCGCATGGAGTTCTCCCAGTGTTGGGCCAACATTCCTCCCTCACTTAACACCACCAAAACATGTCACCTGATCATTTGTCATTTAGGGATCTTGCTGTGCCCATAATTGGCTGCCGTGTCTACCTACAAAGCTGCGACTTCACTCAAAGACATTCCATTGACTGCGATGTGCTTTGAGTTGTCCCGTGGATCTGACTGAGAAAAACCACACATGGGAAAGTTTAATAAGTTCAATTGGAAGGACAATCGTAGAATTCGACAGCACAGAAAGAGGCCATTCGGCCCATCATGCCTGTGGCGGCTCTTTGAAAGACCTATCCAGTTAGTCATGCTCTCTGCTCTGAAAATTCATCCCTTCCAAATATTTATCCAATTACCCTTCTGAAAGTTACTACTGAATCTGCTTCCACCGCCCTTTCAGACAGCATGTTCCAGATCACAGCAACTCACTGAGTAAAGATCATTTTTCCTCAACTCCCTCTCTTGTTCTTTTGCCAAATATTTTAAATCTGTGTCCTCTGGATACTGACCCTCCTGCCACTGGAGACAGTTTCTCCTTATTTACTCTGTCAAAACAATAAACCCACTCTTCATCCTCCTCGAGTTCATTTCCTCTGATGATCACTTGGTAAGTTCTACCTGGGGTGTGGTCCTGAGTCACAAAGAGGAGAAAAATTCAAGATTTGATGTGGGTTTAGTGTCAGGTTATCTGATCCGACAGTAGGAGCGGTTAGAACTAGATTCAGTTTCCCTGAGTTAGGGAGGAGGAAGTTGGCAGCACCCCCTCTTCATCGCTCTCCAGTGAGACCCGCAGAAAACTGCATGTGTTCGAACATGGGGCAAAACTGGAGCCCTGCTTGGTCACGATGCATCTTGAAGTTGAATAGCCCGACTTGGGGGAGGGACTGGAGCCTATGGACCCCAGCAAACAGTGGAGGTTCCTCAGGCAGAGAAGAAAACTATTTTAAACAGGACTGTTTACAAAAATAGACTCGTCTTCCCTATTCAGGTTCGGTTGTCTCTGCCTTTCTCCCCTCTGTTTCGATCTGTCTTTTGCTCCCTCCATCTCTGGGTTCAGTTAGTCTGCCAACCCCTCTCTTTCTCTCTCTCTGGGTTCAGTCTGTCCGTCTCTCTCTCTCTGGGTTCAGTCTGTCTGTCTGTCTCTCTGGGTTCAGTGTGTGTCTGTCTGTCTCTCTGGGTTCAGTCTGTCCCTCTCTCTCTCTCTGGGTTCAGTCTGTCTCTCTCTCTCTCTCTGTCTCTCTGGGTTCAGTCTGTCTCTCTCTCTGGATTCAGTCTGTCTCTCTCACTCTGGGTTCAGTCTGTCTCTCTCTGTCTGGGTTCAGTCTTTCTCTCTCTCTCTCTGGGTTCAGTCTGTCTCTCTCTCTCTCTGGGTTCAGTCTGTCTCTCTCTCTCTCTGGGTTCAGTCTTTCTCTCTCTCTCTCTCTCTCTCTCTGGGTTCAGTCTGTCTCTCTCTCTCTGGGTACAGTCTGTCTCTCTCTCTCTGGGTTCAGTCTTGCTCTCTCTCTCTCTCTGGGTTCAGTCTGTCTCTCTCTCTCTCTGGGTTCAGTCTTTCTCTCTCTCTCTCTCTGGTTTCAGTCTGTCTCTCTCTCTGGGTTCAGTCTGTCTCTCTCACTCTGCGTTCAGTCTGTCTCTCTCTGTCTGGGTTCAGTCTGTCTGTCTCTCTCTCTCTCTGGGTTCAGTCTGTCTCTCTCTCTCTGGGTTCAGTCTGTCTCTCTCTCTCTGGGTTCAGTCTTTCTCTCTCTCTCTCTCTGGGTTCAGTCTGTCTCTCTCTGTCTGGGTTCAGTCTTTCTCTCTCTCTCTGGGTACAGTCTGTCTCTCTCTCTCTGGGTTCAGTCTTGCTCTCTCTCTCTCTCTGGGTTCAGTCTGTCGCTCTCTGTCTGGGTTCAGTCTTTCTCTCTCTCTCTCTCTGGGTTCAGTCTGTCTCTCTCTCTGGGTTCAGGCTGTCTCTCTCACTCTGCGTTCAGTCTGTCTCTCTCTGTCTGGGTTCAGTCTGTCTCTCTCTGTCTGGGTTCAGTCTGTCTCTCTCTGTCTGGGTTCAGTCTGTCTCTCTCTCTCTCTCTCTGGGTTCAGTCTCTCTCTCTCTCTCTCTCTGGGTTCAGTCTCTCTCTCTCTCTCTCTCTCTCTCTCTCTGGGTACAGTCTGTCTCTCTCGCTGGGTTCAGTCTGTCTCTCTCACTCTGAGTTCAGTCTGTCTCTCTCTCTGGGTTCAGTCTGTCTCTCTCTCTCTCTCTCTCTGGGTACAGTCTGTCTCTCTCTCTCTGGGTTCAGTCTGTCTCTCTCTCTCTCTCTGGGTACAGTCTGTCTCTCTCTCTGGGTTCAGTCTGTCTCTCTCACTCTGGGTTCAGTCTGTCTCTCTCACTCTGGGTTCAGTCTTTCTCTCTCTCTCTCTGGGTTCAGTCTGTCTCTCTCTGTCTGGGTTCAGTCTGTCCCTCTCTCTCTGTCTGGGTTCAGTCTGTCCCTCTCTGTCTCTCTGGGTTCAGTCTGTCTGTCTGTCTTTCTCTCTCTCTCTCTCTGGGTACAGTGTGTGTGTGTGTGTCTCTCTCTCTCTCTCTGGGTTCAGTCTGTCTCTCTCTCTGGGTTCAGTCTGTCTCTCTCACTCTGGGTTCAGTCTGTCTCTCTATCTGGGTTCAGTCAGTCTCTCTCTCTCTCTGGGTTCAGTCTGTCTCTCTCTCTGGGTTCAGTCTGTCTCTCTCTCTCTGGGTTCAGTCTGTCTCTCTCTCTCTGGGTTCAGTCTGTCTCTCTCACTCTGGGTTCAGTCTGTCTCTCTCACTCTGGGTTCAGTCTGTCTCTCTCTGTCTGTGTTCAGTCTTTCTCTCTCTCTCTCTGGGTTCAGTCTGTCTCTCTCACTCTGGGTTCAGTCTGTCTCTCTCTCTGGGTTCAGTCTCTTTCTCTCTCTCTGGGTTCAGTCTGCCTCTCTCTCTCTGGGTTCAGTCTGTCTCTCTCTCTGGGTTCAGTCTGTCTCTCTCTCTCTGGGTTCAGTCTGTCTCTCTCTCTCTGGGTTCAGTCTGTCTCTCTCTCTCTGGGTTCAGTCTCTCTCTCTCTCTCTGGGTTCAGTCTGTCGCTCTCTCTCTCTCTGGGTTCAGTCTGTCTCTCTCTCTCTGGGTTCAGTCTCTCTCTCTCTCTCTGGGTTCAGTCTCTCTCTCTCTCTCTGGGTTCAGTCTGTCTCTCTCTCTGTCTCTCTGGGTTCAGTCTGTCTGTCTCTCTTTCTCTCTCGCTCTGTCTGGGTACAGTGTGTGTGTGTCTCTCTCACTCTCTGCGTTCAGTCTGTCTCTCTCACTCTGGTTTCAGTCTGTCTCTCTCTCTGGGTTCAGTCTGTCTCTCTCTCTCTGGGTTCAGACTGTCTCTCTCTCTCTCTCTGGTTTCAGTCTGTCTCTCTCTCTGGGTTCAGTCTGTCTCTCTCACTCTGCGTTCAGTCTGTCTCTCTCTGTCTGGGTTCAGTCTGTCTGTCTCTCTCTCTCTCTGGGTTCAGTCTGTCTCTCTCTCTCTGGGTTCAGTCTGTCTCTCTCTCTCTGGGTTCAGTCTTTCTCTCTCTCTCTCTCTGGGTTCAGTCTGTCTCTCTCTGTCTGGGTTCAGTCTTTCTCTCTCTCTCTGGGTACAGTCTGTCTCTCTCTCTCTCTGGGTTCAGTCTTTCTCTCTCTCTCTCTCTGGTTTCAGTCTGTCTCTCTCTCTGGGTTCAGTCTGTCTCTCTCACTCTGCGTTCAGTCTGTCTCTCTCTGTCTGGGTTCAGTCTGTCTGTCTCTCTCTCTCTCTGGGTTCAGTCTGTCTCTCTCTCTCTGGGTTCAGTCTGTCTCTCTCTCTCTGGGTTCAGTCTTTCTCTCTCTCTCTCTCTGGGTTCAGTCTGTCTCTCTCTGTCTGGGTTCAGTCTTTCTCTCTCTCTCTGGGTACAGTCTGTCTCTCTCTCTCTGGGTTCAGTCTTGCTCTCTCTCTCTCTCTGGGTTCAGTCTGTCTCTCTCTGTCTGGGTTCAGTCTTTCTCTCTCTCTCTCTCTGGGTTCAGTCTGTCTCTCTCTCTGGGTTCAGTCTGTCTCTCTCACTCTGCGTTCAGTCTGTCTCTCTCTGTCTGGGTTCAGTCTGTCTCTCTCTGTCTGGGTTCAGTCTGTCTCTCTCTGTCTGGGTTCAGTCTGTCTCTCTCTCTCTCTCTCTGGGTTCAGTCTCTCTCTCTCTCTCTCTCTGGGTTCAGTCTCTCTCTCTCTCTCTCTCTGGGTTCAGTCTCTCTCTCTCTCTCTCTCTCTCTCTGGGTACAGTCTGTCTCTCTCGCTGGGTTCAGTCTGTCTCTCTCACTCTGAGTTCAGTCTGTCTCTCTCTCTGGGTTCAGTCTGTCTCTCTCTCTCTCTCTCTCTGGGTACAGTCTGTCTCTCTCTCTCTGGGTTCAGTCTGTCTCTCTCTCTCTCTCTGGGTACAGTCTGTCTCTCTCTCTGGGTTCAGTCTGTCTCTCTCACTCTGGGTTCAGTCTGTCTCTCTCACTCTGGGTTCAGTCTTTCTCTCTCTCTCTCTGGGTTCAGTCTGTCTCTCTCTGTCTGGGTTCAGTCTGTCCCTCTCTCTCTGTCTGGGTTCAGTCTGTCCCTCTCTGTCTCTCTGGGTTCAGTCTGTCTGTCTGTCTTTCTCTCTCTCTCTCTCTGGGTACAGTGTGTGTGTGTGTGTCTCTCTCTCTCTCTCTGGGTTCAGTCTGTCTCTCTCTCTGGGTTCAGTCTGTCTCTCTCACTCTGGGTTCAGTCTGTCTCTCTATCTGGGTTCAGTCAGTCTCTCTCTCTCTCTGGGTTCAGTCTGTCTCTCTCTCTGGGTTCAGTCTGTCTCTCTCTCTCTGGGTTCAGTCTGTCTCTCTCTCTCTGGGTTCAGTCTGTCTCTCTCACTCTGGGTTCAGTCTGTCTCTCTCACTCTGGGTTCAGTCTGTCTCTCTCTGTCTGTGTTCAGTCTTTCTCTCTCTCTCTCTGGGTTCAGTCTGTCTCTCTCACTCTGGGTTCAGTCTGTCTCTCTCTCTGGGTTCAGTCTCTTTCTCTCTCTCTGGGTTCAGTCTGCCTCTCTCTCTCTGGGTTCAGTCTGTCTCTCTCTCTGGGTTCAGTCTGTCTCTCTCTCTCTGGGTTCAGTCTGTCTCTCTCTCTCTGGGTTCAGTCTCTCTCTCTCTCTCTGGGTTCAGTCTCTCTCTCTCTCTCTGGGTTCAGTCTGTCGCTCTCTCTCTCTCTGGGTTCAGTCTGTCTCTCTCTCTCTGGGTTCAGTCTCTCTCTCTCTGGGTTCAGTCTCTCTCTCTCTCTCTGGGTTCAGTCTGTCTCTCTCTCTGTCTCTCTGGGTTCAGTCTGTCTGTCTCTCTTTCTCTCTCGCTCTGTCTGGGTACAGTGTGTGTGTGTCTCTCTCACTCTCTGCGTTCAGTCTGTCTCTCTCACTCTGGTTTCAGTCTGTCTCTCTCTCTGGGTTCAGTCTGTCTCTCTCTCTCTGGGTTCAGACTGTCTCTCTCTCTCTGGGTTCAGACTGTCTCTGTCCCTCTCTCTCTGGGGATAGTGTGTGTGTGTCTCTCCCTCTCTCGCTCTCTCTGGGTTCAGTCTGTCTCTCTCTGGGTTCAGTCTGTCTCTCTCTCTTGGTTCAGTCTGTCTCTCTCTTTCTGGGTTCAGTCTGTCTCGCTCTCTTTCTGGGTTCAGTCTGTCTCTCTCTCTCTGGGTTCAGTCTGTCTCTATCTTTCTCTGTCTCTCTGGGTTCAGTCTGTCTGTCTGTCTTTCTCTCTCTCTCTCTCTGGGTTCAGTCTCTCTCTCTCTCTGGGTTCAGTCTCTCTCTCTCTCTGGGTTCAGTCTCTCTCTCTCTCTCTCCGGATTCAGTCTGTCTCTCTCTCTCTCTGGGTTCAGTCTCTCTCTCTCTCTGGGTTCAGTCTCTCTCTCTCTCTCTCCGGATTCAGTCTGTCTCTCTCTCTCAGGGTTCAGTCTGTCTCTCTCTCTGGGTTCAGTCTGTCTCTCTCTGGGTTCAGTCTGTCTCTCTCTGTCTGGGTTCAGACTGTCTCTCTCTGGGTTCAGTCTGTCTCTGTCACTCTCTATCTGGGGATAGTGTGTGTGTGTCTCTCCCTCTCTCTCTCTCTCTGGGTTCAGTCTGTCTCTCTGGGTTCAGTCTCTCTCTCTCTCTCTGGGTTCAGTCTGTCTCTCTCTCTGGGTTCAGTCTCTCTCTCTCTCTCTGGGTTCAGTCTGTCTCTCTCTCTCTCTCTGGGTTCAGTCTGTCTCTCTCTCTGTCTGGGTTCAGTCTCTCTCTCTCTCTCTGGGTTCAGTCTCTCTCTCTCTCCGGATTCAGTCTGTCTCTCTCTCTCAGGGTTCAGTCTGTCTCTCTCTCTGGGTTCAGTCTGTCTCTCTCTGTCTGGGTTCAGACTGTCTCTCTCTCTGGGTTCAGTCTGTCTCTGTCACTCTCTATCTGGGGATAGTGTGTGTGTGTCTCTCCCTCTCTCTCTCTCTCTCTCTGGGTTCAGTCTGTCTCTCACTCTCTGGGTTCAGTCTGTCTCTCTCTCTGGGTTCAGTCTCTGTCTCTCTCTCTGGGTTCAGTCTGTCTCTCTCTCTGGGTTCAGTCTGTCTCTCTCTCTCTGGGTTCAGTCTGTCTCTCTCTCTGGGTTCAGTCTCTCTCTCTCTCTGGGTTCAGTCTCTCTCTCTGTCTCTGGGTTCAGTCTGTCTCTCTCTCTGTCTGGGTTCAGTCTGTCTCTCTCTCTGTCTGGGTTCAGTCTGTCGCTCTCTCTCTCTCTGGGTTCAGTCTGTCTCTGTCCCTCTCTCACTCTGGGGACAGGGTGTGTGTGTGTGTCTCTCTCTGGGTTCAGTCTGTCTCTCTCTTTCTGGGTTCAGTCTGTCTCGCTCTCTTTCTGGGTTCAGTCTGTCTCGCTCTCTCTCTCTGGGTTCAGTCTGTCTCTCGCTCTCTGGGTTCAGTCTGTCTCTCGCTCTCTGGGTTCAGTCTGTCTCTCTCTCTGTCTGGGTTCAGTCTGTCGCTCTCCCTCTCTCTGGGTTCAGTCTGTCTCTTTCCCTCTCTCTCTGGGGACAGTGTGTGTGTGTGTGTGTGTCTCTCTCTCTCTGGGTTCAGTCTGTCTCTCTCTGGGTTCATTCTGTCTCTCTCTCTCTGGGTTCAGTCTGTCTCTCTCTCTTTCTGGGTTCAGTCTGTCTCTCTCTTTCTGGGTTTAGTCTGTCTCTCTGGGTTCAGTCTGTCTCTCTCTCTCTCTGGGTTCAGTCTGTCTCTCTCCCTCTCTCTCTGGGTACAGTGTACGTGTGTGTCTCTCTCTGGGTTCAGTCTGTCAGTCTCTGTCTGGGTTCAGTCTGTCTCTCTCTCTTTCTGGGTTCCGTCTGTCTCTCTCTCTTTCTGGGTTCAGTCTGTCCCTCTCTCATTCTGGGTACAGTCTGTCTCTCTCTCTTTCTGGGTTCAGTCTCTCTCTGTCTCTCTGGGTTCAGTTGGTCTCTCTCTCTCTCTGGGTTCAGTCTGTCTCTCTCTCTCTCTGGGTTCAGTCTGTCTCTCTCTCTCTCTGGGTTCAGTCTGTCTCTCTCTGTCTGGGTACAGTCTGTCTATCTCTTTCTGGGTTCAGTCTGTCTCTCTCTGTCTGGGTACAGTCTGTCTATCTCTTTCTGGAATCAGTCTGTCTCTCTCTCTGTCTGGGGACAGTCTGTCTCACTCTCTCTGGGTTCAGTCTGTCTCTCTCTCTCTGGGTTCAGTCTGTCTCTCTCCAGGTTCAGTCTCTCTCTCTATCTGGGTTCAGTCTGTCTCTCTCTCTGGGTTCAGTCTGCCTCTCTTAGGGTTTCGTCTCCTTCACTCTGGGTTCAGTCTGTTGCTCTCTCTGGGTTCAGTCTCTCTCCCTCTCTGGGTTCAGTCTCTCTCTCTCTCTGGGTTCAGTCTCTCTCTCTCTCTGGGATCAGTCTGTCCCTCTCTCACTCTGGGTTCAGTCTGTCTCTCTCTGTCTGGGTTCAGTCTTTCTCTCTCTCTGTCTCTCTGGGTTCAGTCTGTCTGTCTGTCTTTCTCTCTCTCTCTCTCTGGGTACAGTGTGTGTGTGTCTCTCTCTCTCTCTGGGTTCAGTCTGTCTGTCTCTCTCTCTCTCTGGGTTCAGTGTGTGTCTCTCTCTCTGGGTTCAGTCTGTCTCTCTCTCTCTCTGGGTTCCGTCTCTCTCTCTCTCTGGGTTCAGTCTGTCGTTCTCTCTCTCTCTGGGTTCAGTCTGTCTCCTACTCTCTCTGGGTACAGTGTATGTGTGAGTCTCTCTCTGGGTTCAGTCTGTCTGTCTCTGTCTGGTTCAGTCTGTCTCTCTCGTTCTGCGTTCAGTCTGTCTCTCTCACTCTGGGTTCAGTCTGTCTCTCTCTCTGGGTTCAGTCTGTCTCTCTCTCTGGGTTCAGTCTCTCTCTCTCTCTGGGTTCAGTCTCTCTCTCTCTCTCTCTCTCTCTCTCTCCGGATTCAGTCTGTCTCTCTCTCTCTGGGTTCAGTCTGTCTCTCTCTCTCTGGGTTCAGTCTGTCTCTCTCTGTCTGGGTTCAGAATGTCTCTCTCTCTGGGTTCAGTCTGTCTCTGTCCCTCTCTCTCTGGGGATAGTGTGTGTGTGTCTCTCCCTCTCTCTCTCTGGGTTCAGTCTGTCTCTCTGGGTTCAGTCTCTCTCTCTCTCTCTGGGTTCAGTCTGTCTCTCTCTCTGGGTTCAGTCTCTCTCTCTCTCTCTGGGTTCAGTCTGTCTCTCTCTCTGGGTTCAGTCTGTCTCTCTCTCTCTCTGGGTTCAGTCTGTCTCTCTCTCTGTCTGGGTTCAGTCTGTCTCTCTCTCTGTCTGGGTTCAGTCTCTCTCTCTCTCCGGATTCAGTCTGTCTCTCTCTCTCTCCGGATTCAGTCTGTCTCTCTCTCTCTCAGGGTTCAGTCTGTCTCTCTCTCTGGGTTCAGTCTGTCTCTCTCTGTCTGGGTTCAGACTGTCTCTCTCTCTGGGTTCAGTCAGTCTCTGTCACTCTCTATCTGGGGATAGTGTGTGTGTGTCTCTCCCTCTCTCTCTCTCTCTGGGTTCAGTCTGTCTCTCTCTCTCTGGGTTCAGTCTCTCTCTCTCTCTCTGGGTTCAGTCTGTCTCTCTCTCTGGGTACAGTCTGTCTCTCTCTCTGGGTTCAGTCTCTCTCTCTCTCTGGGTTCAGTCTCTCTCTCTCTCTCTCTCTGGGTTCAGTCTGTCTCTCTCTCTGTCTGGGTTCAGTCTGTCGCTCTCTCTCTCTCTGGGTTCAGTCTGTCTCTGTCCCTCTCTCACTCTGGGGACAGGGTGTGTGTGTGTGTCTCTCTCTGGGTTCAGTCTGTCTCTCTCTTTCTGGGTTCAGTCTGTCTCGCTCTCTTTCTGGGTTCAGTCTGTCTCGCTCTCTCTCTCTGGGTTCAGTCTGTCTCTCGCTCTCTGGGTTCAGTCTGTCTCTCTCTCTGTCTGGGTTCAGTCTGTCGCTCTCTCTCTCTCTGGGTTCAGTCTGTCTCTTTCCCTCTCTCTCTGGGGACAGTGTGTGTGTGTGTGTGTCTCTCTCTCTCTGGGTTCAGTCTGTCTCTCTCTGGGTTCATTCTGTCTCTCTCTCTCTGGGTTCAGTCTGTCTCTATCTTTCTGGGTTCAGTCTGTCTCTCTCTTTCTGGGTTTAGTCTGTCTCTCTCTCTGGGTTCAGTCTGTCTCTCTCTCTCTCTGCGTTCAGTCTGTCTCTCTCTCTGTCTGGGTTCAGTCTGTCGCTCTCTCTCTCTGGGTTCAGTCTGTCTCTGTCCCTCTCTCACTCTGGGGACAGGGTGTGTGTGTGTCTCTCTCTCTGGGTTCAGTCTGTCTCTCTCTTTCTAGGTTCAGTCTGTCTCGCTCTCTTTCTGGGTTCAGTCTGTCTCTCTCTCTCTGGGTTCAGTCTGTCTCTCTCTCTCTGGGTTCATTCTGTCTCTCTCCCTCTCTCTCTGGGTACAGTGTACGTGTGTGTCTCTCTCTGGGTTCAGTCTGTCAGTCTCTGTCTGGGTTCAGTCTGTCTCTCTCTCTTTCTGGGTTCAGTCTGTCTCTCTCTCTTTCTGGGTTCCGTCTGTCTCTCTCTGTCTGGGTTCAGTCTGTCCCTCTCTCATTCTGGGTACAGTCTGTCTCTCTCTCTTTCTGGTTTCAGTCTCTCTCTGTCTCTCTGGGTTCAGTTGGTCTCTCTCTCTCTCTGGGTTCAGTCTGTCTCTCTCTCTCTCTGGGTTCAGTCTGTCTCTCTCTGTCTGGGTACAGTCTGTCTATCTCTTTCTGGGTTCAGTCTGTCTCTCTCTGTCTGGGTACAGTCTGTCTATCTCTTTCTGGGATCAGTCTGTCTCTCTCTCTGTCTGGGGACAGTCTGTCTCACTCTCTCTGGGTTCAGTCTGTCTCTCTCTCTCTGGGTTCAGTCTGTCTCTCTCTAGGTTCAGTCTCTCTCTCTATCTGGGTTCAGTCTGTCTCTCTCTCTGGGTTCAGTCTGCCTCTCTTAGGGTTTCGTCTCCTTCTCTCTGGGTTCAGTCTGTCGCTCTCTCTGGGTTCAGTCTCTCTCCCTCTCTGGGTTCAGTCTCTCTCTCTCTCTGGGTTCAGTCTCTCTCTCTCTCTCTGGGTTCAGTCTGTCCCTCTCTCACTCTGGGTTCAGTCTGTCCCTCTCTCACTCTGGGTTCAGTCTTTCTTTCTCTCTGTCTCTCTGGGTTCAGTCTGTCTGTCTGTCTTTCTCTCTCTCTCTCTCTGGGTACAGTGTGTGTGTATGTGTGTGTGTCTCTCTCTCTCTGGGTTCAGTCTGTCTGTCTCTCTCTCTCTCTGGGTTCAGTGTGTGTCTCTCTCTCTGGGTTCAGTCTGTCTCTCTCTCTCTCTGGGTTCCGTCTCTCTCTCTCTCTGGGTTCAGTCTGTCTCTGTCCCTCTCTCTCTGGGGATAGTGTGTGTGTGTCTCTCCCTCTCTCTCTCTCTCTGGGTTCAGTCTGTCTCTCTCTCTCTGGGTTCAGTCTGTCTCTCTGTCTTTCTGGGTTCAGTCTGTCTCTCTCTCTCTCTGGGATCAGTTTGTCTCTCTCTTTCTCTGGGTTCAGTCTGTCTCTCTCTTTCTCTGTCTCTCTGGGTTCAGTCTGTCTGTCTGTCTTTCTCTCTCGCTCTCTCTGGGTACAGTGTGTGTGTGTGTGTGCCACTCTCTCTCTGCGTTCAGTCTGTCTCTCTCACTCTGGGTTCAGTCTGTCTTTCTCTCTCTGGGTTCAGTCTCTCTCTCTCTCTCTCCGGATTCAGTCTGTCTCTCTCTCTCTCCGGATTCAGTCTGTCTCTCTCTCTCAGGGTTCAGTCTGTCTCTCTCTGTCTGGGTTCAGACTGTCTCTCTCTCTGGGTTCAGTCTGTCTCTGTCCCTCTCTATCTAGGGATAGTGTGTGTGTGTCTCTCCCTCTCTCTCTCTGGGTTCAGTCTGTCTCACTCTCTCTGGGTTCAGTCTCTCTCTCTCTCTCTGGGTTCAGTTTGTCTCTCTCTCTGTCTGGGTTCAGTCTGTCGCTCTCTCTCTCTCTGGGTTCAGTCTGTCTCTCTCTCTCTCTGCGTTCAGTCTGTCTCTCTCTCTGTCTGGGTTCAGTCTGTCGCTCTCTCTCTCTCTGGGTTCAGTCTGTCTCTGTCCCTCTCTCACTCTGGGGACAGGGTGTGTGTGTGTCTCTCTCTCTTGGTTCAGTCTGTCTCTCTCTTTCTAGGTTCAGTCTGTCTCGCTCTCTTTCTGGGTTCAGTCTGTCTCTCTCTCTGGGTTCAGTCTGTCTCTCTCTCTCTGGGTTCATTCTGTCTCTCTCTCTCTGGGTTCAGTCTGTCTCTCTCTCTGGGTTCAGTCTGTCTCTCTCTCTCTGGGTTCAGTCTGTCTCTCACTCTGGGTTCAGTCTCTCTCTCTGGGGTCAGTCTGTCTCTCTTTCTGGGTTCTGTCTGTCTCTCTTTCTGGGTTCTGTCTCTCTCTGGGTACAGTCTGTCTCCCAGTCTGGGTTCAGTCTGTCTCTCTCTCCGGGTTCAGGCTGTCTCTCTCTCTCTCTGGGTTCAGTCTGTCGCTCTCTCTCTCTGGGTTCAGTCTGTCGCTCTCTCTCTCTGGGTACAGTCTGTCGCTCTCTCTCTCTGGGTACAGTCTGTCTCTCTCTCTCTGGGTTCAGTCTGTCTCTCTCTCTCTGCGTACAGTCTGTCTATCTCTCTCTGGGTTCAGTCTGTCTCTCTCTCTGGGTTCAGTCTGTCTCTCTCTCTTTCTGGGTTCAGTCTGTCTCTCTGGGTTCAGTCTGTCTCTCTCTCTCTGGGTACAGTCTGTCTCTCTCACTCTCTGGGTACAGTTTGTCTCCCTCTCTGTCTGGGTTCAGTCTCTCTCTCTGGGTTCAATCTGTCTCTCTCTCTTTCTGGGTACAGTTTGTCTCTCTCTCTCTCTGGGTTCAGTCTGTCTCTCTCTCTCTCTGGGTACAGTCTGTCTCTCTCTCTCTCTGGGTTCAGTCTCTCTCTCTGGGTTCAGTCTGTCTCTCTTTCTGGGTTCCGTCTCTCTGTCTGTCTGGGTTCAGTCTGTCTCTCTCTCTGGGTTCAGTCTGTCTCTCTTTCTGGGTTCAGTCTCTCTCTCTGGGTTCAGTCTGTCTCTCTCTCTGGGTTCAGTCTGTCTCTTTCTCTCTCTGGGTTTAGTCTGTCTCTCTCTCTCTGGGTTCAGTCTGTCTCTCTCTGGGTTCAGTCTCTCTCTCTCTCTCGGTTCAATCTGTCTCTCTCTCTCTGGGTTCAGTCTGTCTCTCTCTCTCTGGGTTCAGTCTGTCTCTCTCTCTCTGGGTTCAATCTGTCTCTCTCTTTCTGGGTTCAGTCTCTCTCTCTCTTTCTGGGTTCAGTCTCTCTCTCTCTCTCTCTGGGTTCAGTCTGTCTCTCTCTCTGTCTGGGTTCAGTCTGTCGCTCTCTCTCTCTCTGGGTTCAGTCTGTCTCTCTCTCTGGGTTCAGTCTGTCTCTCTCTCTCTCTGCGTTCAGTCTGTCTCTCTCTCTGTCTGGGTTCAGTCTGTCGCTCTCTCTCTGGGTTCAGTCTGTCTCTGTCCCTCTCTCACTCTGGGGACAGGGTGTGTGTGTGTCTCTCTCTCTGGGTTCAGTCTGTCTCTCTCTTTCTAGGTTCAGTCTGTCTCGCTCTCTTTCTGGGTTCAGTCTGTCTCTCTCTCTCTGGGTTCAGTCTGTCTCTCTCTCTCTGGGTTCATTCTGTCTCTCTCTCTCTGGGTTCATTCTGTCTCTCTCTCTCTGGGTTCAGTCTGTCTCTCTCTCTGGGTTCAGTCTGTCTCTCTCTCTCTGGGTTCAGTCTGTCTCTCACTCTGGGTTCAGTCTCTCTCTCTGGGGTCAGTCTGTCTCTCTTTCTGGGTTCTGTCTGTCTCTCTTTCTGGGTTCTGTCTCTCTCTGGGTACAGTCTGTCTCCCAGTCTGGGTTCAGTCTGTCTCTCTCTCCGGGTTCAGTCTGTCGCTCTCTCTCTCTGGGTACAGTCTGTCTCTCTCTCTCTGGGTTCAGTCTGTCTCTCTCTCTCTGCGTACAGTCTGTCTATCTCTCTCTGGGTTCAGTCTGTCTCTCTCTCTGGGTTCAGTCTGTCTCTCTCTCTTTCTGGGTTCAGTCTGTCTCTCTCTCTCTGGGTACAGTCTGTCTCTCTCACTCTCTGGGTACAGTTTGTCTCCCTCTCTGTCTGGGTTCAGTCTCTCTCTCTGGGTTCAATCTGTCTCTCTCTCTTTCTGGGTACAGTTTGTCTCTCTCTCTCTGTGGGTTCAGTCTGTCTCTCTCTCTCTCTGGGTACAGTCTGTCTCTCTCTCTCTCTGGGTTCAGTCTCTCTCTCTGGGTTCAGTCTGTCTCTCTTTCTGGGTTCCGTCTCTCTGTCTGTCTGGGTTCAGTCTGTCTCTCTCTCTGGGTTCAGTCTGTCTCTCTTTCTGGGTTCAGTCTCTCTCTCTGGGTTCAGTCTGTCTCTCTCTGGGCTCTGTCTGTCTCTTTCTCTCGGTTCAATCTGTCTCTCTCTCTCTGGGTTCAGTCTGTCTCTCTCTCTCTGGGTTCAGTCTGTCTCTCTCTCTCTGGGTTCAATCTGTCTCTCTCTTTCTGGGTTCAGTCTCTCTCTCTCTTTCTGGGTTCAGTCTCTCTCTCTCTCTCTCTCTCTCTGGGTTCAATCTGTCTCTCTCTTTCTGGGTTCAGTCTCTCTCTCTCTTTCTGGGTTCAGTCTTTCTCTCTGAGTGCAGTCTGTCTCTCTCTCTGGGTTCAGTCTTTCTCTCTCTGTCTGGGTTCAGTCTGTCTCTCTCTCTGGGTTCAGTCTGTCTCTCTCTCTTTCTGGGTTCAGTCTGTCGCTCTCTGTCTGGGTTCAGTCTGTCTCTCTCTGTCTGGGTTCAGTCTGTCTCCCTCTGTCTGGGTTCAGTCTGTCTCTCTCTCTGGTTTCAGTCTGTCTCTCTCTCTGGGTTCAGTCTGTCTCTCTCTCTGGGTACCGTCTGTCTCTCTCTCTCTCTGGGTTCAGTCTGTCTCTCTCTCTCTCTGGGTACAGTCTGTCTCTCTCTCTCTCTGGGTTCAGTCTCTCTCTCTGGGTTCAGTCTGTCTCTCTCTCTTTCTGGGTTCAGTCTGTCTCTCTGGGATCAGTCTGTCTCTCTCTCTCTCTCTCTGGGTACAGTCTGTCTCTCTCTCTCTATATATATATATATAAAGTCTGTCTCTCTCTCTGTGTCTGGGTTCAGTCTTTCTCTCTGGGTTCAGTCTGTCTCTCCCTCGCTCTGGGTACAGTCTGTCTCTCTCTCTCTCTGGGTGCAGTCTGTCTCTCTCTCTGTCTGGGTTCAGTCTCTCTCTCTGGGTTCAGTCTGTCTCTCTCTCTCGCTCTGGGTACAGTCTGTCTCTCTCTCTCTGGGTGCAGTCTGTCTCTCTGTCTCTCTGGGTACAGTCTGTCTCTCTCTCTGTCTGGGTTCAGTCTCTCTCTCTGGGTTCAGTCTGTCTCTCTCTCTTTCTGGGTTCAGTCTGTCTCTCTCCGTCTGGGTTCAGTCTGTCTCTCTCTCTTTCTGGGTTCAGTCTCTCTCTATCTCTCTGGTTTCAGTCTCTCTCTCTCTCTCTGGGTTCAATCTGACTCTCTCTTTCTGGGTTCAGTCTCTCTCTCTCTTTCTGGGTTCAGTCTCTCTCTCTGAGTGCAGTCTGTCTCTCTCTGTCTGGGTTCAGTCTGTCTCTCTGTCTGGGTTCAGTCTGTCTCTCTGTCTGGGTTCAGTCTGTCTCTCTCTCTGGGTTCAGTCTGTCTCTCTCTCTCTGGGTTCAGTCTGTCTCTCTCTCTTTCTGGGTTCAGTCTGTCTCTCTCTCTTTCTGGGTTCAGTCTGTCTCTCTTTCTCTGAGTTCAATCTGTCTCTCTCTCTGGGTACAGTCTATATCTCTCTTTCTCTGGGTACAGTCTGTCTCTCTCTCTCTCTGGGTACAGTCTCTCTCTCTGGGTTCAGTCTGTCTGTCTCTCTCTCTCTGGGTTCAGTCTCTCTCTCTTTCTCTGAGTACAGTCTGTCTCTTTCTCTCACTGGGTACAGCCTGTCTCTCTCTCTGGGTTCAGTCTGTCTCTCTGTCTGTGTTCAGTCTGTCTCACTCTCTTTCTGGGTTCAGTCTCTCTCACTATCTTCGGGTTCAGTCGGTCTCCCTCTCTGGGTTCAGTCTGTCTCTCTGCCTTTGGGTTCAGTCTGTCTCCCACTCTGGGTTCAGTCTGTCTCTCTCTCTGGGTTCAGTCTGTCTCTCTCTGGGTTCAGTCTGTCTCTCTTTCTGTGTTCAGTCTCTCTCTCTTTCTGGGTTCAGTCTCTCTCTCTTTCTGGGTTCAGTCTCTCTCTCTTTCTGGGTTCTCTCTGCCTCTCTTTCTGGGTTCTGTCTGTCTCTCTCTCTGGGTACAGTCTGTCTCTCTCTCTGGGTACAGTCTGTCTCTCTCTCTGGGTACAGTCTGTCTCTCTGTCTGGGTTCAGTCTGTCTCTCTCTCTCCGGGTTCATTCTGTCTCTCTTTCTGCGTTCAGTTAGTCTCTCTCTCTGGGTTCAGTCTGTCTCTCTCACTCTGCGGTCAGTCTGTCTCTCTCACTCTGGGGTCAGTCTGTCTCTCTCACTCTGGGTACAGTCTGTCTCTCTCTCTGGGTACAGTCTGTCTCTCTCTCTCTCTGGGTTCAGTCTCTCTCTCTCTCTCTCTGGGTACAGTCTGTCTCTCTCACTCTCTGGGTACAGTTTGTCTCCCTCTCTGTCTGGGTTCAGTCTCTCTCTCTGGGTTCAATCTGTCTCTCTCTCTTTCTGGGTTCAGTCTGTCTCTCTGGGTTCAGTCTGTCTCTCTCTCTCTCTCTTTGGGTACAGTCTGTCTCTCTGGGTTCAGTCTCTCTCTCTGGGTACAGTCTGTCTCTCTCACTCTCTGGGTACAGTTTGTCTCCCTCTCTGTCTGGGTTCAGTCTCTCTCTCTGGGTTCAATCTGTCTCTCTCTCTTTCTGGGTACAGTTTGTCTCTCTCTCTCTCTGGGTTCAGTCTGTCTCTCTCTCTCTCTGGGTACAGTCTGTCTCTCTCTCTCTCTGGGTTCAGTCTCTCTCTCTGGGTTCAGTCTGTCTCTCTTTCTGGGTTCCGTCTCTCTGTCTGTCTGGGTTCAGTCTGTCTCTCTCTCTGGGTTCAGTCAGTCTCTCTTTCTGGGTTCAGTCTCTCTCTCTGGGTTCAGTCTGTCTCTCTCTCTGGGTTCAGTCTGTCTCTTTCTCTCTCTGGGTTTAGTCTGTCTCTCTCTCTCTGGGTTCAGTCTGTCTCTCTCTGGGTTCAGTCTCTCTCTCTTTCTGGGTTCAGTCTCTCTCTCTCTCTCTCTGGGTTCAGTCTCTCTCTCTCTTTCTGGGTTCAGTCTCTCTCTCTCTTTCTGGGTTCAGTCTGTCTCTCTCTCTGGGTTCAGTCTCTCTCTCTTTCTGGGTTCAGTCTCTCTCTCTGGGTTCTCTCTGCCTCTCTTTCTGGGTTCTGTCTGTCTCTCTCTGGGTTCTGTCTGTCTCTCTCTCTGGGTTCAGTCTTTCTCTCTCTCTCTGGGTACAGTCTGTCTCTCTCTCTGGGTACAGTCTGTCTCTCTCTCTGGGTACAGTCTGTCTCTCTCTCTGGGTTCAGTCTTTCTCTCTCTGTCTGGGTTCAGTCTGTCTCTCTCTCTGGGTTCAGTCTGTCTCTCTCTCTTTCTGGGTTCAGTCTGTCGCTCTCTGTCTGGGTTCAGTCTGTCTCTCTCTGTCTGGGTTCAGTCTGTCTCCCTCTGTCTGGGTTCAGTCTGTCTCTCTCTCTGGTTTCAGTCTGTCTCTCTCTCTGGGTTCAGTCTGTCTCTCTCTCTGGGTACCGTCTGTCTCTCTCTCTCTCTGGGTTCAGTCTGTCTCTCTCTCTCTCTGGGTACAGTCTGTCTCTCTCTCTGTTGGGTTCAGTCTCTCTCTCTCTGGGTTCAGTCTGTCTCTCTCTCTTTCTGGGTTCAGTCTTTCTCTCTGGGTTCAGTCTGTCTCTCTCTCTCTCTCTCTGGGTACAGTCTGTTACTCTCTC
Source organism: Heterodontus francisci (assembly GCF_036365525.1). Lineage (NCBI taxonomy): Eukaryota > Metazoa > Chordata > Chondrichthyes > Heterodontiformes > Heterodontidae > Heterodontus > Heterodontus francisci. The sequence continues at coordinate 6,489,781 of NC_090376.1, forward strand.
TCTATATATATACAGTCTGTCTCTCTCTCTCTGTCTGGGTTCAGTCTTTCTCTCTGGGTTCAGTCTGTCTCTCCCTCGCTCTGGGTACAGTCTGTCTCTCTCTCTTTCTGGGTGCAGTCTGTCTCTCTCTCTGTCTGGGTTCAGTCTCTCTCTCTGGGTTCAGTCTGTCTCTCTCTCTCGCTCTGGGTACAGTCTGTCTCTCTCTCTCTCTGGGTGCAGTCTGTCTCTCTGTCTGGGTTCAGTCTCTCTCTCTGGGTTCAGTCTATCTCTCTTTCTCTGAGTTCAATCTGTCACTCTCTCTCTGGGTTCAGTCTGTCTCTCTCTCTTTCTGGGTTCAGTCTCTCTCTCTCTCTCTGGTTTCAGTCTCTCTCTCTCTCTCTGGGTTCAATCTGACTCTCTCTTTCTGGGTTCAGTCTCTCTCTCTCTTTCTGGGTTCAGTCTCTCTCTCTGAGTGCAGTCTGTCTCTCTCTCCGGGTTCAGTCTGTCTCTCTCTCTGGGTTCAGTCTGTCTCTCTCTGTCTGGGTTCAGTCTGTCTCTCTCTGTCTGGGTTCAGTCTGTCTCTCTCTGTCTGGGTTCAGTCTGTCTCTCTGTCTGGGTTCAGTCTGTCTCTCTCTCTGGGTTCAGTCTGTCTCTCTCTCTTTCTGGGTTCAGTCTGTCTCTCTCTCTTTCTGGGTTCAGTCTGTCTCTCTCTGTCTGGGTTCAGTCTGTCTCTCTTTCTCTGAGTTCAATCTGTCTCTCTCTCTGGGTACAGTCTGTCTCTCTCTTTCTCTGGGTACAGTCTGTCTCTCTCTCTCTCTGGGTACAGTCTCTCTCTCTGGGTTCAGTCTGTCTGTCTCTCTCTCTCTGGGTTCAGTCTGTCTCTCTTTCTCTGAGTTCAATCTGTGTCTCTCTCTGGGTACAGTCTCTCTCTCTCTTTCTCTGAGTACAGTCTGTCTCTTTCTCTCACTGGGTTCAGCCTGTCTCTCTCTCTGGGTTCAGTCTGTCTCTCTGTCTGTGTTCAGTCTGTCTCAATCTCTTTCTGGGTTCAGTCTCTCTCACTATCTTCGGGTTCAGTCGGTCTCTCTCTCTGGGTTCAGTCTGTCTCTCTGTCTTTGGGTTCAGTCTGTCTCCCACTCTGGGTTCAGTCTGTCTCTCTCTCTGGGTTCAGTCTGTCTCTCTCTCTGGGTTCAGTCTCTCTCTCTTTCTGGGTTCAGTCTCTCTCTCTGGGTTCTCTCTGCCTCTCTTTCTGGGTTCTGTCTGTCTCTCTCTCTGGGTTCTGTCTGTCTCTCTCTCTGGGTTCTGTCTGTCTCTCTCTCTGGGTACAGTCTGTCTCTCTCTCTGGGTACAGTCTGTCTCTCTCTCTCTGGGTTCAGTCTGTCTCTCTTTCTGGGTTCAGTCAGTCTCTCTGAGTGCAGTCTGTCTCTCTCTCTGGGTTCATTCTGTCTCTCTCTCTGGGTTCAGTCTGTCTCTCTCACTCTGGGGTCAGTCTGTCTCTCTCACTCTGGGGTCAGTCGTTCTCTCTCACTCTGGGTACAGTCTGTCTCTCTCACTCTGGGTACTGTCTGTCTCTCTCTCTCTCTGGGTTCAGTCTCTCTCTCTCTCTCTCTGGGTACAGTCTGTCTCTCTCTCTCTCTGGGTACAGTCTGTCTCTCTCTCTGTCTGGGTTCAGTCTCTCTCTCTGGGTTCAGTCTGTCTCTCTCTCTTTCTGGGTTCAATCTGTCTCTCTGGGTTCAGTCTGTCTCTCTCTCTGGGTACAGTCTGTCTCTCTCTCTGGGTACAGTCTGTCTCTCTCTCTCTCTCTGTGTACAGTCTGTCTCTCTCTCTCTCTGGGTACAGTCTCTCTCTCTGGGTTCAGTCTGTCTGTCTCTCTCTCTCTGGGTTCAGTCTCTCTCTCTGGGTTCAGTCTGTCTCACTCTCGCTCTGGGTACAGTCTGTCTCTGTCTCTCTCTGGGTTCAGTCTGTCTCTCACTCTGGGTTCAGTCTCTCTTTCTTTTTGGGTTCGGTCTCTCTCTCTGGGTTCTGTCTGTCTCTCTTTCTGGGGTCTGTCTGTCTCTCTTTCTGGGTTATGTCTCTCTTTCTTTTTGGGTTCGGTCTCTCTCTCTGGGTTCTGTCTGTCTCTCTTTCTGGGGTCTGTCTGTCTCTCTTTCTGGGTTATGTCCCTCTCTCTGGGTTCAGTCTGTCTCTCTGTCTGGGTTCAGTCTGTCTCTCTCTCTCCGGGTTCAGTCTGTCTCTCTCTCTCCGGGTTCAGTCTGTCTCTCTCTCTGGGTACAGTCTGTCTCTCTCTCTGGGTACAGTCTGTCTCTCTCTCTCTGGGTTCAGTCTGTCTCTCTCTCTGTCTCTGGGTACAGTCTGTCTCTCTCTCTGTCTGCTTTCAGTCTCTCTCTCTGGGTTCAGTCTGTCTCTCTCTCTTTCTGGGTTCAGTCTGTCTCTCTGGGTTCAGTCTGTCTCTCTCTCTCTCTCTGGGTGCAATCTGTCTCTCTCTCTCTCTATGTACAGTCTGTCTCTCTCTCTGTCTGGGTTCAGTCTTTCTCTCTGGGTTCAGTCTGTCTCTGTGGGTTCAGTCTGTCTCTCTCTCTCTCTCTGGGTGCAGTCTGTCTCTCTCTCTCTCTGTGTACAGTCTGTCTCTCTCTCTGTCTGGGTTCAGTCTGTCTCTGTCTCTGGGTACAGTCTGTCTCTCTCTTTCTCTGGGTACAGTCTCGCTCTCTGGGTTCAGTCTTTCTGTCTGTCTCTCTCTCTCTGTGTTCAGTCTCTCTCTCTTTCTCTGAGTACAGTCTGTCTCTTTCTCTCTCTGGGTTCAGCCTGTCTCTCTCTCTGGGTTCAGTCTGTCCCTCTGTCTGTTTTCAGTCTGTCTCACTCTCTTTCTGGGTTCAGTCTCTCTCTCTCTCTTCGGGTTCAGTCGGCCTCTCTCTCTCGGTTCAGCCTGTCTCTCCATCTGGGTTCAGTCTGTCTCTCTGTCTTTGGGTTCAGTCTGTCTCTCACTCTGGGTTCAGTCTGTCTCTCTCTCTGGGTTCAGTCTGTCTCTCTTTCTGGGATCAGTCTGTCTCTCACTCTGGGTTCAGTCTGTCTCTCTTTCTGGGTTCAGTTTCTCCCTCTTTCTGGGTTCAGTTTCACTCTCTGGGTTCTGTCTGTCTCTCTTTCAGGGTTCTGACTGTCTCTCTTTCAGGGTTCTGTCTGTCCCTCTCTCTGGGTTCAGTCTGTCTCTCTCTCTGGGTTCAGTCTGTCTCTCTCACACTGGTTTCAGTCTGTCTCTCTCACTCTGGGTACAGTCTGTCTCTCTCTCTCTCTGGGTTCAGTCTGTCTCTCTCTCTCTCTGGGTACAGTCTGTCTCTCTCTCTCTCTGGGGTCAGTCTCTCTCTCTGGGTTCAGTCTGTCTCTCTCTCTCTCTCTGGGTGCAGTCTGTCTCTCTCTCTCTCTGGGTGCAGTCTGTCTCTCTCTCTCTCTGGGTGCCGTCTGTCTCTCTCTCTTTCTGGGTTCAGTCTCTCTCTCTCCTTCGGTTTCAGTCGGTCTCTCTCTCTGGGTTCAGCCTGTCGCTCTGTCTTTGGGATCAGTCTGTCTCTCACTCTGGGTTCAGTCTGTCTCTCTTTCTGGGTTCAGTCTGTCTCTCTTTCTGGGTTCAGTCTGTCTCTCTTTCTCTGAGTTCAATCTGTCTCTCTTTCTCTGGGTACAGTCTGTCTCTCTCTCTCTCTGGGTACAGTCTCTCTCTCTGGGTTCAGTCTGTCTGTCTCTCTCTCTGGGTTCAGTCTCTCTCTCTTTCTCTGAGTACAGTCTGTCTCTTTCTCTCACTGGGTACAGCCTGTCTCTCTCTCTGGGTTCAGTCTGTCTCTCTCTCTGGGTTCAGTCTGTCTCTCTCTTTCTGGGTTCAGTCTGTCTCGCTCTCTTTCTGGGTTCAGTCTGTCTCGCTCTCTCTCTCTGGGTTCAGTCTGTCTCTCGCTCTCTGGGTTCAGTCTGTCTCTCGCTCTCTGGGTTCAGTCTGTCTCTCGCTCTCTGGGTTCAGTCTGTCTCTCTCTCTGTCTGGGTTCAGTCTGTCGCTCTCTCTCTCTCTGGGTTCAGTCTGTCTCTTTCCCTCTCTCTCTGGGGACAGTGTGTGTGTGTGTGTGTCTCTCTGTCTCTCTGGGTTCAGTCTGTCTCTCTCTGGGTTCATTCTGTCTCTCTCTCTCTGGGTTCAGTCTGTCTCTCTCTCTTTCTGGGTTCAGTCTCTCTCTCTTTCTGGGTTTAGTCTGTCTCTCTCTCTGGGTTCAGTCTGTCTCTCTCTCTCTCTCTGGGTTCAGTCTGTCTCTCTCTCTCTCTCTCTGGGTTCAGTCTGTCTCTCTCCCTCTCTCTCTGGGTACAGTGTACGTGTGTGTCTCTCTCTGGGTTCAGTCTGTCAGTCTCTGTCTGGGTTCAGTCTGTCTCTCTCTCTTTCTGGGTTCAGTCTGTCTCTCTCTCTTTCTGGGTTCCGTCTGTCTCTCTCTGTCTGGGTTCAGTCTGTCCCTCTCTCATTCTGGGTACAGTCTGTCTCTCTCTCTTTCTGGGTTCAGTCTCTCTCTGTCTCTCTGGGTTCAGTTGGTCTCTCTCTCTCTCTGGGTTCAGTCTGTCTCTCTCTCTCTGGGTTCAGTCTGTCTCTCTCTGTCTGGGTACAGTCTGTCTATCTCTTTCTGGGTTCAGTCTGTCTCTCTCTGTCTGGGTACAGTCTGTCTATCTCTTTCTGGGATCAGTCTGTCTCTCTCTCTGTCTGGGGACAGTCTGTCTCACTCTCTCTGGGTTCAGTCTGTCTCTCTCTCTCTGGGTTCAGTCTGTCTCTCTCCAAGTTCAGTCTCTCTCTCTATCTGGGTTCAGTCTGTCTCTCTCTCTGGGTTCAGTCTGCCTCTCTTAGGGTTTCGTCTCCTTCTCTCTGGGTTCAGTCTGTCGCTCTCTCTGGGTTCAGTCTCTCTCCCTCTCTGGGTTCAGTCTCTCTCTCTCTCTGGGTTCAGTCTCTCTCTCTCTCTGGGTTCAGTCTGTCCCTCTCTCACTCTGGGTTCAGTCTGTCTCTCTCTGTCTGGGTTCAGTCTTTCTCTCTCTCTGTCTCTCTGGGTTCAGTCTGTCTGTCTGTCTTTCTCTCTCTCTCTCTCTGGGTACAGTGTGTGTGTGTGTGTGTATGTGTCTCTCTCTCTCTGGGTTCAGTCTGTCTGTCTGTCTCTCTCTCTGGGTTCAGTGTGTGTCTCTCTCTCTGGGTTCAGTCTGTCTCTCTCTCTCTCTGGGTTCCGTCTCTCTCTCTCTCTGGGTTCAGTCTGTCGTTCTCTCTCTCTCTGGGTTCAGTCAGTCTCCTACTCTCTCCGGGTACAGTGTATGTGTGAGTCTCTCTCTGGGTTCAGTCTGTCTGTCTCTGTCTGGTTCAGTCTGTCTCTCTCGTTCTGCGTTCAGTCTGTCTCTCTCACTCTGGGTTCAGTCTGTCTCTCTCTCTGGGTTCAGTCTGTCTCTCTCTCTGGGTTCAGTCTCTCTCTCTTTCTCTGAGTACAGTCTGTCTCTTTCTCTCACTGGGTACAGCCTGTCTCTCTCTCTGGGTTCAGTCTGTCTCTCTGTCTGTGTTCAGTCTGTCTCACTCTCTTTCTGGGTTCAGTCTCTCTCACTATCTTCGGGTTCAGTCGGTCTCCCTCTCTGGGTTCAGTCTGTCTCTCTGCCTTTGGGTTCAGTCTGTCTCCCACTCTGGGTTCAGTCTGTCTCTCTCTCTGGGTTCAGTCTGTCTCTCTCTCTGGGTTCAGTCTGTCTCTCTTTCTGTGTTCAGTCTCTCTCTCTTTCTGGGTTCAGTCTCTCTCTCTTTCTGGGTTCTCTCTGCCTCTCTTTCTGGGTTCTGTCTGTCTCTCTCTCTGGGTACAGTCTGTCTCTCTCTCTGGGTACAGTCTGTCTCTCTGTCTGGGTTCAGTCTGTCTCTCTCTCTCCGGGTTCATTCTGTCTCTCTTTCTGGGTTCAGTCAGTCTCTCTCTCTGGGTTCAGTCTGTCTCTCTCACTCTGCGGTCAGTCTGTCTCTCTCACTCTGGGGTCAGTCTGTCTCTCTCACTCTGGGGTCAGTCTGTCTCTCTCACTCTGGGTACAGTCTGTCTCTCTCTCTGGGTACAGTCTGTCTCTCTCTCTCTCTGGGTTCAGTCTCTCTCTCTCTCTCTCTGGGTACAGTCTGTCTCTCTCACTCTCTGGGTACAGTTTGTCTCCCTCTCTGTCTGGGTTCAGTCTCTCTCTCTGGGTTCAATCTGTCTCTCTCTCTTTCTGGGTTCAGTCTGTCTCTCTGGGTTCAGTCTGTCTCTCTCTCTCTCTCTTTGGGTACAGTCTGTCTCTCTGGGTTCAGTCTCTCTCTCTCTCTCTCTGGGTACAGTCTGTCTCTCTCACTCTCTGGGTACAGTTTGTCTCCCTCTCTGTCGGGGTTCAGTCTCTCTCTCTGGGTTCAATCTGTCTCTCTCTCTTTCTGGGTACAGTTTGTCTCTCTCTCTCTCTGGGTTCAGTCTGTCTCTCTCTCTCTCTGGGTACAGTCTGTCTCTCTCTCTCTCTGGGTTCAGTCTCTCTCTCTCTCTCTGGGTTCAGTCTCTCTCTCTGGGTTCAGTCTGTCTCTCTTTCTGGGTTCCGTCTCTCTGTCTGTCTGGGTTCAGTCTGTCTCTCTCTCTGGGTTCAGTCTGTCTCTCTTTCTGGGTTCAGTCTCTCTCTCTGGGTTCAGTCTGTCTCTCTCTGGGTTCAGTCTGTCTCTTTCTCTCTCTGGGTTTAGTCTGTCTCTCTCTCTCTGGGTTCAGTCTCTCTCTCTCTTTCTGGGTTCAGTCTCTCTCTCTCTCTCTCTCTCTGGGTTCAATCTGTCTCTCTCTTTCTGGGTTCAGTCTCTCTCTCTCTTTCTGGGTTCAGTCTCTCTCTCTGAGTGCAGTCTGTCTCTCTCTCTGGGTTCAGTCTTTCTCTCTCTGTCTGGGTTCAGTCTGTCTCTCTCTCTGGGTTCAGACTGTCTCTCTCTCTTTCTGGGTTCAGTCTGTCGCTCTCTCTTTCTGGGTTCAGTCTGTCGCTCTCTGTCTGGGTTCAGTCTGTCTCTCTCTGTCTGGGTTCAGTCTGTCTCCCTCTGTCTGGGTTCAGTCTGTCTCTCTCTCTGGTTTCAGTCTGTCTCTCTCTCTGGGTTCAGTCTGTCTCTCTCTCTGGGTTCAGTCTGTCTCTCTCTCTGGGTAACGTCTGTCTCTCTCTCTGGGTAACGTCTGTCTCTCTCTCTCTCTGGGTTCAGTCTGTCTCTCTCTCTCTCTGGGTACAGTCTGTCTCTCTCTCTGTTGGGTTCAGTCTCTCTCTCTCTGGGTTCAGTCTGTCTCTCTCTCTTTCAGGGTTCAGTCTTTCTCTCTGGGTTCTGTCTGTCTCTCTCTCTCTCTCTCTGGGTACAGTCTGTCACTCTCTCTCTATATATATACAGTCTGTCTCTCTCTCTCTGTCTGGGTTCAGTCTTTCTCTCTGGGTTCAGTCTGTCTCTCCCTCGCTCTGGGTACAGTCTGTCTCTCTCTCTTTCTGGGTGCAGTCTGTCTCTCTCTCTGTCTGGGTTCAGTCTCTCTCTCTGGGTTCAGTCTGTCTCTCTCTCTCTCGCTCTGGGTACAGTCTGTCTCTCTCTCTCTCTGGGTGCAGTCTGTCTCTCTCTCTGTCTGGGTTCAGTCTCTCTCTCTGGGTTCAGTCTGTCTCTCTTTCTCTGAGTTCAATCTGTCACTCTCTCTCTGGGTTCAGTCTGTCTCTCTCTCTTTCTGGGTTCAGTCTCTCTCTCTCTCTCTGGTTTCAGTCTCTCTCTCTCTCTCTGGGTTCAGTCTGTCTCTCTCTGTCTGGGTTCAGTCTCTCTCTCTCTGTCTGGGTTCAGTCTGTCTCTCTGTCTGGGTTCAGTCTGTCTCTCTCTCTTTCTGGGTTCAGTCTGTCTCTCTCTCTTTCTGGGTTCAGTATGTCTCTCTCTTTCTCTGGGTACAGTCTGTCTCTCTGTCTCTCTGGGTACAGTCTCTCTCTCTGGGTTCAGTCTGTCTGTCTCTCTCTCTCTGGGTTCAATCTGTCTCTCTCTCTGGGTACAGTCTCTCTCTCTCTTTCTCTGAGTACAGTCTGTCTCTTTCTCTCACTGGGTTCAGCCTGTCTCTCTCTCTGGGTTCAGTCTGTCTCTCTGTCTGTGTTCAGTCTGTCTCACTCTCTGTCTGGGTTCAGTCTCTCTCACTATCTTCGGGTTCAGTCGGTCTCTCTCTCTGGGTTCAGTCTGTCTCTCTGTCTTTGGGTTCAGTCTGTCTCTCTCTCTGGGTTCAGTCTGTCTCTCTCTCTGGGTTCAGTCTCTCTCTCTTTCTGGGTTCAGTCTCTCTCTCTTTCTGGGTTCAGTCTCTCTCTCTGGGTTCTCTCTGCCTCTCTTTCTGGGTTCTGTCTGTCTCTCTCTCTGGGTTCTGTCTGTCTCTCTCTCTGGGTTCTGTCTGTCTCTCTCTCTGGGTACAGTCTGTCTCTCTCTCTGGGTACAGTCTGTCTCTCTCTCTCTGGGTTCAGTCTGTCTCTCTTTCTGGGTTCAGTCAGTCTCTCTGAGTGCAGTCTGTCTCTCTCTCTGGGTTCATTCTGTCTCTCTCTCTGGGTTCATGTCTGTCTCTCTCACTCTGGGGTCAGTCTGTCTCTCTCACTCTGGGGTCAGTCGTTCTCTCTCACTCTGGGTACAGTCTGTCTCTCTCACTCTGGGTACTGTCTGTCTCTCTCTCTCTCTGGGTTCAGTCTCTCTCTCTCTCTCTCTGGGTACAGTCTGTCTCTCTCTCTGTCTGGGTTCAGTCTCTCTCTCTGGGTTCAGTCTGTCTCTCTCTCTTTCTGGGTTCAATCTGTCTCTCTGGGTTCAGTCTGTCTCTCTCTCTGGGTACAGTCTGTCTCTCTCTCTCTCTGTGTACAGTCTGTCTCTCTCTCTCTGGGTACAGTCTCTCTCTCTGGGTTCAGTCTGTCTGTCTCTCTCTCTCTGGGTTCAGTCTCTCTCTCTGGGTTCAGTCTGTCTCTCTCTCGCTCTGGGTACAGTCTGTCTCTGTCTCTCTCTGGGTTCAGTCTGTCTCTCACTCTGGGTTCAGTCTCTCTTTCTTTTTGGGTTCGGTCTCTCTCTCTGGGTTCTGTCTGTCTCTCTTTCTGGGGTCTGTCTGTCTCTCTTTCTGGGTTATGTCCCTCTCTCAGGGTTCAGTCTGTCTCTCTGTCTGGGTTCAGTCAGTCTCTCTCTCTCCGGGTTCAGTCTGTCTCTCTCACTCTGGGTTCAGTCTGTCTCTCTCTCTGGGTACAGTCTGTCTCTCTCTCTGGGTACAGTCTGTCTCTCTCTCTCTGGGTTCAGTCTGTCTCTCTCTCTCTCTCTGGGTACAGTCTGTCTCTCTCTCTCTGGGTTCAGTCTGTCTCTCTCTCTCTCTCTGGGTACAGTCTGTCTCTCTCTCTGTCTGGGTTCAGTCTCTCTCTCTGGGTTCAGTCTGTCTCTCTCTCTCTCTCTGGGTGCAGTCTGTCTCTCTCTCTCTCTATGTACAGTCTGTCTCTCTCTCTGTCTGGGTTCAGTCTTTCTCTCTGGGTTCAGTCTGTCTCTGTGGGTTCAGTCTGTCTCTCTCTCTCTCTCTCTGGGTGCAGTCTGTCTCTCTCTCTCTCTCTGTGTACAGTCTGTCTCTCTCTCTGTCTGGGTTCAGTCTGTCTCTGTCTCTGGGTACAGTCTGTCTCTCTCTTTCTCTGGGTACAGTCTCGCTCTCTGGGTTCAGTCTTTCTGTCTGTCTCTCTCTCTCTCTGTGTTCAGTCTCTCTCTCTTTCTCTGAGTACAGTCTGTCTCTTTCTCTCTCTGGGTTCAGCCTGTCTCTCTCTCTGGGTTCAGTCTGTCCCTCTGTCTGTTTTCAGTCTGTCTCACTCTCTTTCTGGGTTCAGTCTCTCTCTCTCTCTTCGGGTTCAGTCGGCCTCTCTCTCTCGGTTCAGCCTGTCTCTCCCTCTGGGTTCAGTCTGTCTCTCTGTCTTTGGGTACAGTCTGTCTCTCACTCTGGGTTCAGTCTGTCTCTCTCTCTGGGTTCAGTCTGTCTCTCTTTCTGGGATCAGTCTGTCTCTCACTCTGGGTTCAGTCTGTCTCTCTTTCTGGGTTCAGTTTCTCCCTCTTTCTGGGTTCAGTTTCACTCTCTGGGTTCTGTCTGTCTCTCTTTCAGGGTTCTGTCTGTCTCTCTTTCAGGGTTCTGTCTGTCCCTCTCTCTGGGTTCAGTCTGTCCCTCTCTCTGGGTTCAGTCTGTCTCTCTCACTCTGGTTTCAGTCTGTCTCTCTCACTCTGGGTACAGTCTGTCTCTCTCTCTCTCTGGGTTCAGTCTGTCTCTCTCTCTCTCTGGGTACAGTCTGTCTCTCTCTCTCTCTGGGGTCAGTCTCTCTCTCTGGGGTCAGTCTGTCTCTCTCTCTCTCAGGGTGCAGTCTGTCTCTCTCTCTTTCTGGGTACAGTTTGTCTCTCTCTCTCTCTGGGTTCAGTCTGTCTCTCTCTCTCTCTGGGTACAGTCTGTCTCTCTCTCTCTCTGGGTTCAGTCTCTCTCTCTCTCTCTGGGTTCAGTCTCTCTCTCTGGGTTCAGTCTGTCTCTCTTTCTGGGTTCCGTCTCTCTGTCTGTCTGGGTTCAGTCTGTCTCTCTCTCTGGGTTCAGTCTGTCTCTCTTTCTGGGTTCAGTCTCTCTCTCTGGGTTCAGTCTGTCTCTCTCTGGGTTCAGTCTGTCTCTTTCTCTCTCTGGGTTTAGTCTGTCTCTCTCTCTCTGGGTTCAGTCTCTCTCTCTCTTTCTGGGTTCAGTCTCTCTCTCTCTCTCTCTCTCTGGGTTCAATCTGTCTCTCTCTTTCTGGGTTCAGTCTCTCTCTCTCTTTCTGGGTTCAGTCTCTCTCTCTGAGTGCAGTCTGTCTCTCTCTCTGGGTTCAGTCTTTCTCTCTCTGTCTGGGTTCAGTCTGTCTCTCTCTCTGGGTTCAGACTGTCTCTCTCTCTTTCTGGGTTCAGTCTGTCGCTCTCTCTTTCTGGGTTCAGTCTGTCGCTCTCTCTTTCTGGGTTCAGTCTGTCTCTCTCTGTCTGGGTTCAGTCTGTCTCCCTCTGTCTGGGTTCAGTCTGTCTCTCTCTCTGGTTTCAGTCTGTCTCTCTCTCTGGGTTCAGTCTGTCTCTCTCTCTGGGTTCAGTCTGTCTCTCTCTCTGGGTAACGTCTGTCTCTCTCTCTGGGTAACGTCTGTCTCTCTCTCTCTCTGGGTTCAGTCTGTCTCTCTCTCTCTCTGGGTACAGTCTGTCTCTCTCTCTGTTGGGTTCAGTCTCTCTCTCTCTGGGTTCAGTCTGTCTCTCTCTCTTTCAGGGTTCAGTCTTTCTCTCTGGGTTCTGTCTGTCTCTCTCTCTCTCTCTCTGGGTACAGTCTGTCACTCTCTCTCTATATATATACAGTCTGTCTCTCTCTCTCTGTCTGGGTTCAGTCTTTCTCTCTGGGTTCAGTCTGTCTCTCCCTCGCTCTGGGTACAGTCTGTCTCTCTCTCTTTCTGGGTGCAGTCTGTCTCTCTCTCTGTCTGGGTTCAGTCTCTCTCTCTGGGTTCAGTCTGTCTCTCTCTCTCTCGCTCTGGGTACAGTCTGTCTCTCTCTCTCTCTGGGTGCAGTCTGTCTCTCTCTCTGTCTGGGTTCAGTCTCTCTCTCTGGGTTCAGTCTGTCTCTCTTTCTCTGAGTTCAATCTGTCACTCTCTCTCTGGGTTCAGTCTGTCTCTCTCTCTTTCTGGGTTCAGTCTCTCTCTCTCTCTCTGGTTTCAGTCTCTCTCTCTCTCTCTGGGTTCAGTCTGTCTCTCTCTGTCTGGGTTCAGTCTCTCTCTCTCTGTCTGGGTTCAGTCTGTCTCTCTGTCTGGGTTCAGTCTGTCTCTCTCTCTTTCTGGGTTCAGTCTGTCTCTCTCTCTTTCTGGGTTCAGTATGTCTCTCTCTTTCTCTGGGTACAGTCTGTCTCTCTGTCTCTCTGGGTACAGTCTCTCTCTCTGGGTTCAGTCTGTCTGTCTCTCTCTCTCTGGGTTCAATCTGTCTCTCTCTCTGGGTACAGTCTCTCTCTCTCTTTCTCTGAGTACAGTCTGTCTCTTTCTCTCACTGGGTTCAGCCTGTCTCTCTCTCTGGGTTCAGTCTGTCTCTCTGTCTGTGTTCAGTCTGTCTCACTCTCTGTCTGGGTTCAGTCTCTCTCACTATCTTCGGGTTCAGTCGGTCTCTCTCTCTGGGTTCAGTCTGTCTCTCTGTCTTTGGGTTCAGTCTGTCTCTCTCTCTGGGTTCAGTCTGTCTCTCTCTCTGGGTTCAGTCTCTCTCTCTTTCTGGGTTCAGTCTCTCTCTCTTTCTGGGTTCAGTCTCTCTCTCTGGGTTCTCTCTGCCTCTCTTTCTGGGTTCTGTCTGTCTCTCTCTCTGGGTTCTGTCTGTCTCTCTCTCTGGGTACAGTCTGTCTCTCTCTCTGGGTACAGTCTGTCTCTCTCTCTCTGGGTTCAGTCTGTCTCTCTTTCTGGGTTCAGTCAGTCTCTCTGAGTGCAGTCTGTCTCTCTCTCTGGGTTCATTCTGTCTCTCTCTCTGGGTTCATGTCTGTCTCTCTCACTCTGGGGTCAGTCTGTCTCTCTCACTCTGGGGTCAGTCGTTCTCTCTCACTCTGGGTACAGTCTGTCTCTCTCACTCTGGGTACTGTCTGTCTCTCTCTCTCTCTGGGTTCAGTCTCTCTCTCTCTCTCTCTGGGTACAGTCTGTCTCTCTCTCTGTCTGGGTTCAGTCTCTCTCTCTGGGTTCAGTCTGTCTCTCTCTCTTTCTGGGTTCAATCTGTCTCTCTGGGTTCAGTCTGTCTCTCTCTCTGGGTACAGTCTGTCTCTCTCTCTCTCTGTGTACAGTCTGTCTCTCTCTCTCTGGGTACAGTCTCTCTCTCTGGGTTCAGTCTGTCTGTCTCTCTCTCTCTGGGTTCAGTCTCTCTCTCTGGGTTCAGTCTGTCTCTCTCTCGCTCTGGGTACAGTCTGTCTCTGTCTCTCTCTGGGTTCAGTCTGTCTCTCACTCTGGGTTCAGTCTCTCTTTCTTTTTGGGTTCGGTCTCTCTCTCTGGGTTCTGTCTGTCTCTCTTTCTGGGGTCTGTCTGTCTCTCTTTCTGGGTTATGTCCCTCTCTCAGGGTTCAGTCTGTCTCTCTCACTCTGGGTTCAGTCTGTCTCTCTCTCTGGGTACAGTCTGTCTCTCTCTCTGGGTACAGTCTGTCTCTCTCTCTCTGGGTTCAGTCTGTCTCTCTCTCTCTCTCTCTGGGTACAGTCTGTCTCTCTCTCTCTGGGTTCAGTCTGTCTCTCTCTCTCTCTCTGGGTACAGTCTGTCTCTCTCTCTGTCTGGGTTCAGTCTCTCTCTCTGGGTTCAGTCTGTCTCTCTCTCTCTCTCTGGGTGCAGTCTGTCTCTCTCTCTCTCTATGTACAGTCTGTCTCTCTCTCTGTCTGGGTTCAGTCTTTCTCTCTGGGTTCAGTCTGTCTCTGTGGGTTCAGTCTGTCTCTCTCTCTCTCTCTCTGGGTGCAGTCTGTCTCTCTCTCTCTCTCTGTGTACAGTCTGTCTCTCTCTCTGTCTGGGTTCAGTCTGTCTCTGTCTCTGGGTACAGTCTGTCTCTCTCTTTCTCTGGGTACAGTCTCGCTCTCTGGGTTCAGTCTTTCTGTCTGTCTCTCTCTCTCTCTGTGTTCAGTCTCTCTCTCTTTCTCTGAGTACAGTCTGTCTCTTTCTCTCTCTGGGTTCAGCCTGTCTCTCTCTCTGGGTTCAGTCTGTCCCTCTGTCTGTTTTCAGTCTGTCTCACTCTCTTTCTGGGTTCAGTCTCTCTCTCTCTCTTCGGGTTCAGTCGGCCTCTCTCTCTCGGTTCAGCCTGTCTCTCCCTCTGGGTTCAGTCTGTCTCTCTGTCTTTGGGTACAGTCTGTCTCTCACTCTGGGTTCAGTCTGTCTCTCTCTCTGGGTTCAGTCTGTCTCTCTTTCTGGGATCAGTCTGTCTCTCACTCTGGGTTCAGTCTGTCTCTCTTTCTGGGTTCAGTTTCTCCCTCTTTCTGGGTTCAGTTTCACTCTCTGGGTTCTGTCTGTCTCTCTTTCAGGGTTCTGTCTGTCTCTCTTTCAGGGTTCTGTCTGTCCCTCTCTCTGGGTTCAGTCTGTCCCTCTCTCTGGGTTCAGTCTGTCTCTCTCACTCTGGTTTCAGTCTGTCTCTCTCACTCTGGGTACAGTCTGTCTCTCTCTCTCTCTGGGTTCAGTCTGTCTCTCTCTCTCTCTGGGTACAGTCTGTCTCTCTCTCTCTCTGGGGTCAGTCTCTCTCTCTGGGGTCAGTCTGTCTCTCTCTCTCTCAGGGTGCAGTCTGTCTCTCTCTCGCTCTGGGTACAGTCTGTCTCTCTCTCTCTCTGGGTGCCGTCTGTCTCTCTCTCTTTCTGGGTTCAGTCTCTCTCTCTCCTTCGGTTTCAGTCGGTCTCTCTCTCTGGGTTCAGCCTGTCGCTCTGTCTTTGGGATCAGTCTGTCTCTCACTCTGGGTTCAGTCTGTCTCTCTTTCTGGGTTCAGTCTCTCTCTCTTTCTGGGTTCAGTCACTCTCTCTGGGTTCTGTCTGTCTCTCTTTCAGGGTTCTGTCTGTCTGTCTTTCTGGGTTATGTCTCTCTCTCTGGGTTCAGTCTGTCTCTCTCTCTCTGGGTCAGTCTGTCTCTCTGGGGTCAGTTTGTCTCTCTCTCTATCTGGGTACAGTATGTCTCTCTCTCTATCTGGGTTCCGTCTCTCTCTCTGGGTTCAGTCTGTCTCTCTCTCTCTCTGGGTGCAGTCTGTCTCTCTCTCTCTCTCTGGGTTCAGTCTCTCTCTCTGGGTTCATTCTGTCTCTCTCTCTCACTCTGGGTACAGTCTGTCTCTCTCTCTCTCTGGGTGCAGTCTGTCTCTCTCTCTTTCTGGGTACAGTCTGTCTCTCTCTCTGTCTGGGTTCAGTCTCTCTCAGGGCTCAGTCTGTCTCTCTCTCTTTCTGGGTTCAGTCTGTCTCTCTCTGTCTGGGTTCAGTCGGTCTCACTTTCTCTGAGTTCAATCTGTCACTCTCTCTCTGGGTTCAGTCTGTCTCTCTCCCTTTCTGGGTTCAGTCTGTCTCTCTCTCTCTGGGTTCAGTCTCTCTCTCTCTCTGGGTTCAATCTGTCTCTCTCTTTCTGGGTTCAGTCTCTCTCTCTCTTTCTGGGTTCAGTCTCTCTCTCTCTCTTTCTGGGTTCAGTCTGTCTCTCTCTGTCTGGGTTCAGTCTGTCTCTCTTTCTCTGTGTTCAGTCTGTCTCATTCTCTTTCTGGGTTCAGTCTCTCTCTCTCTCTTCGGGTTCAGTCGGCCTCTCTCTCTGGGTTCAGCCTGTCTCTCCCTCTGGGTTCAGTCTGTCTCTCTGTTTTTGGGTTCAGTCTGTCTCTCACTCTGGTTTCAGTCTGTCTCTCACTCTGGTTTCAGTCTGTCTCTCTCTCTGGGTTCAGTCTGTCTCACTCTCTGGGTTCAGTCTGTCTCACTCTCTGGGTTCAGTCTGTCTCACTCTCTGGGTTCAGTCTGTCTCACTCTCTGGGATCAGTCTGTCTCTCTTTCTGGGATCAGTCTGTCTCTCACTCTGGGTTCAGTCTCTCTCTCTTTCTGGGTTCAGTCTCTCTCTTTTTCCGGGTTCAGTCTCTCTCTCTGGGTTCTATCTGTCTCTCTTTCAGGGTTCTGTCTGTCTCTCTTTCTGGGTTCAGTCTCTCTCTCTGAATGCAGTCTGTCTCTCTCTCTGAATGCAGTCTGTCTCACTCTGTCTGGGTTCAGTCTGTCTCTCTCTCTGGGTCCAGTCTGTCACTCTCTCTTTCAGGGTTCAGTCTGTCTCTCTCTCTTTCTGGGTTCAGTCTGTCTCTCTCTCTTTCTGGGTTCAGTCAGTCTCTCTTTCTCTGAGTTCAATCAGTCTCTCTCTCTGGCTACAGTCTGTCTCTCTCTCTCTGGGTACAGTCTCTCTCTCTCTGTCTCTCTGTGTGCAGTCTCTCTCTCTGGGTTCAGTCTGTCTATCTGTCTCTCTCTCTTTCTGGGTTCAGTCTCTCTCTCTCTCTTCGGGTTCAGTCGGTCTCTCTCTCTGGGATCAGTCTGTCTCTCTTTCTGGGATCAGTCTGTCTCTCACTCTGGGTTCAGTCTGTCTCTCACTCTGGGTTCAGTCTGTCTCTCACTCTGGGTTCAGTCTGTCTCTCACTCTGGGTTCAGTCTCTCACTCTTTCTGGGTTCAGTCTCTCACTCTTTCTGGGTTCAGTCTCTCTCTCTGGGTTCTGTCTGTCTCTCTTTCAGGGTTCTGTCTGTCTCTCTTTCTGGGTTCAGTCTCTCTCTCTCTCTTCGGGTTCAGTCTGTCTCTCTCTCTGGGTTCAGTCTGTCTCTCTCTGTCTGGGTTCAGTCTGTCTCTCTCTCTGGGTTCAGTCTGTCTCTCTCTCTTTCTGGTTTCAGTCTGTCTCTCTCTCTTTCTGGGTTCAGTCTGTCTCTCTCTCTTGCTGGGTTCTGTCTGTCTCTCTTTCTCTGAGTTCAATCTGTCTCTCTCTCTGGGTACAGTCTGTCTCTCTCTCTCTGGGTACAGTCTCTCTCTCTCTCTCTCTCTGTGTACAGTCTCTCTCTGGGTTCAGTCTGTCTGTCTGTCTCTCTCTCTTTCTGGGTTCAGTCTTTCTCTCTCTCTCTGTGTTCAGTCTTCTCTCTCTCTTTCTGGGTTCAGTCTGTCTCTCTCTCTCTGGCTACAGTCTGTCTCTCTCTCTGGGTACAGTCTGTCTCTCTCTCTGTCTGGGTTCAGTCTCTCTCAGGGCTCAATCTGTCTCTCTCTCTTTCTGGGTTCAGTCTGTCTCTCTCTGTCTGGGTTCAGTCGGTCTCACTTTCTCTGAGTTCAATCTGTCACTCTCTCTCTGGGTTCAGTCTGTCTCTCTCCCTTTCTGGGTTCAGTCTGTCTCTCTCTCTCTGGGTTCAGTCTCTCTCTCTCTCTGGGTTCAATCTGTCTCTCTCTTTCTGGGTTCAGTCTCTCTCTCTCTTTCTGGGTTCAGTCTCTCTCTCTCTCTTTCTGGGTTCAGTCTGTCTCTCTCTGTCTGGGTTCAGTCTGTCTCTCTTTCTCTGTGTTCAGTCTGTCTCATTCTCTTTCTGGGTTCAGTCTCTCTCTCTCTCTTCGGGTTCAGTCGGCCTCTCTCTCTGGGTTCAGCCTGTCTCTCCCTCTGGGTTCAGTCTGTCTCTCTGTTTTTGGGTTCAGTCTGTCTCTCACTCTGGTTTCAGTCTGTCTCTCACTCTGGTTTCAGTCTGTCTCTCTCTCTGGGTTCAGTCTGTCTCACTCTCTGGGTTCAGTCTGTCTCACTCTCTGGGTTCAGTCTGTCTCACTCTCTGGGTTCAGTCTGTCTCACTCTCTGGGATCAGTCTGTCTCTCTTTCTGGGATCAGTCTGTCTCTCACTCTGGGTTCAGTCTCTCTCTCTTTCTGGGTTCAGTCTCTCTCTTTTTCCGGGTTCAGTCTCTCTCTCTGGGTTCTATCTGTCTCTCTTTCAGGGTTCTGTCTGTCTCTCTTTCTGGGTTCAGTCTCTCTCTCTGAATGCAGTCTGTCTCTCTCTCTGAATGCAGTCTGTCTCACTCTGTCTGGGTTCAGTCTGTCTCTCTCTCTGGGTCCAGTCTGTCACTCTCTCTTTCAGGGTTCAGTCTGTCTCTCTCTCTTTCTGGGTTCAGTCTGTCTCTCTCTCTTTCTGGGTTCAGTCAGTCTCTCTTTCTCTGAGTTCAATCAGTCTCTCTCTCTGGCTACAGTCTGTCTCTCTCTCTCTGGGTACAGTCTCTCTCTCTCTGTCTCTCTGTGTGCAGTCTCTCTCTCTGGGTTCAGTCTGTCTATCTGTCTCTCTCTCTTTCTGGGTTCAGTCTCTCTCTCTCTCTTCGGGTTCAGTCGGTCTCTCTCTCTGGGATCAGTCTGTCTCTCTTTCTGGGATCAGTCTGTCTCTCACTCTGGGTTCAGTCTGTCTCTCACTCTGGGTTCAGTCTGTCTCTCACTCTGGGTTCAGTCTCTCCCTCTTTCTGGGTTCAGTCTCTCACTCTTTCTGGGTTCAGTCTCTCACTCTTTCTGGGTTCAGTCTCTCTCTCTGGGTTCTGTCTGTCTCTCTTTCAGGGTTCTGTCTGTCTCTCTTTCTGGGTTCAGTCTCTCTCTCTCTCTTCGGGTTCAGTCTGTCTCTCTCTCTGGGTTCAGTCTGTCTCTCTCTGTCTGGGTTCAGTCTGTCTCTCTCTCTGGGTTCAGTCTGTCTCTCTCTCTTTCTGGTTTCAGTCTGTCTCTCTCTCTTTCTGGGTTCAGTCTGTCTCTCTCTCTTGCTGGGTTCTGTCTGTCTCTCTTTCTCTGAGTTCAATCTGTCTCTCTCTCTGGGTACAGTCTGTCTCTCTCTCTCTGGGTACAGTCTCTCTCTCTCTCTCTCTCTGTGTACAGTCTCTCTCTGGGTTCAGTCTGTCTGTCTGTCTCTCTCTCTTTCTGGGTTCAGTCTCTCTCTCTCTCTGTCTGGGTTCAGTCTGTCTCTCTCTCCGGGTTCAGTCTGTCCCTCTCTCTGGGTTCAGTTTGTCTCTCTCTCTGGGTTCAGTCTGTCTCTCTCTCTGGGTTCAGTCTGTCTCTCTCACCCTGGGTTCAGTCTGTCTCTCTTACGGGTTACAATCTCTATATCTCTCTCTGGGTACAGTCTCTCTCTCTCTCTCTCTGTGTTCAGTCTGTCTGTCTGTCTCTCTCTCTCTGGGTTCAGTCTCTCTCTCTTTCTCTGAGTACAGTCTGTCTCTTTCTCTTTCTGGGTTCAGCCTGTCTCTCTCTCTGGGTTCAGTCTGTCTCTCTGTCTGTGTTCAGTCTGTCTCTCTCTCTTTCTGGGTTCAGTCACTCTCTCTCCTTCGGGTTCAGTCGGTCTCTCTCTCTGGGTTCAGCCTGTCGCTCTGTCTTTGGGTTCAGTCTGTCTCTCTTTCTGGGTTCAGTCTCTCTCTCTTTCTGGGTTCAGTTTCTCTCTCTGGGTTCTGTCTGTCTCTCTTTCTGGGTTCTGTCTGTATCTCTTTCTGGGTTCTGTCTGTATCTCTTTCTGGGTTATGTCTGTATCTCTTTCTGGGTTATGTCTCTCTCTCTGGCTACAGTCTGTCTCTCTGTCTGGGTTCAGTCTGTCTCTCTCTCTCCGGGTTCAGTCTGTCTCTCTTTCTGGGTTCAGACTGTCTCTCTCTCTCTCTGGGTTCAGTCTGTCTCTCACTCTCTCTGGGTACAGCGTGTCTCTCTCTCTGTCTGGGTTCAGTCTCTCTCTCTGGGTTCAGTCTGTCTCTCTCTCTCTGGGTTCAGTCTGTATCTCTGGGTTCAGTCTGTCTCTCTCTCTCCGGGTTCAGTCTGCCTCTCTTTCTGGGTTCAGTCTGTCTCTCTCTCTCTGGGTTCAGTCTGTCTCTCTCTCTCTCTGGGTACAGTCTGTCTCTCTCTCTCTCTGGGTACAGTCTGTCTCTCTCTCTGTCTGGGTTCAGTCTCTCTCTCTGGGTTCAGTCTGTCTCTCTCTCGCTCTGGGTACAGTCTGTCTCTCTCTCTCTCTGGGTTCAGTCTGTGTCTCTCTCTGTCTGGGTTCAGTCTGTCACTCTCTCTGGGTTCAGTCTGTCTCTCCATCTTTCTGGGTTCAGTCTCTCTCTCTCTGTCTGGGTTCAGTCTGTCACTCTCTCTGGGTTCAGTCTGTCTCTCTCTCTTTCTGGGTTCAGTCTCTCTCTCTCTGTCTGGGTTCAGTCTGTCTCTGTCTCTGGGTACAGTCTGTCTCTCTCTTTCTATGGGTAAAGTCTCGCACTCTGGGTTCAGTCTGTCTGTCTGTCTGTCTCTCTCTGTGTTCAGTCTCTCTCTCTTTCTCTGAGTACAGTCTGTCTCTTTCTCTCTCTGGGTTCAGCCTGTCTCTCTCTCTGGGTTCAGTCTGTCCCTCTGTCTGTGTTCAGTCTGTCTCACTCTCTTTCTGGGTTCAGTCTCTCTCTCTCTCTTCGGGTTCAGTCGGCCTCTCTCTCTCGGTTCAGCCTGTCTCTCCCTCTGGGTTCAGTCTGTCTCTCTGTCTTTGGGTTCAGTCTGTCTCTCACTCTGGGTTCAGTCTGTCTCTCACTCTGGGTTCAGTCTGTCTCTCTCTCTGGGTTCAGTCTGTCTCTCTCTCTGGGTTCAGTCTGTCTCTCTTTCTGGGATCTGTCTGTATCTCTTTCTGGGTTCTGTCTGTATCTCTTTCTGGGTTCTGTCTGTCTCTCTTTCTGGGTTCAGTCTGTCTCTCTGAGTGCAGTCTGTCTCTCTTTCTGGGTTCAGACTGTCTCTCTCTGGGTTCAGTCTGTCTGTCTCTCTCTCTGGGTACAGCGTGTCTCTCTCTCTGTCTGGGTTCAGTCTCTCTTTCTGGGTTCAGTCTGTCTCTCTGAGTGCAGTCTGTCTCTCTTTCTGGGTTCAGACTGTCTCTCTCTCTGGGTTCAGTCTGTCTCTCTCTCTCTCTGGGTACAGCGTGTCTCTCTCTCTCTCTGGGTTCAGTCTCTCTCTCTGGGTTCAGTCTGTCTCTCTCTCTCTGGGTTCAGTCTGTATCTCTGGGTTCAGTCTGTCTCTCTCTCTCCGGGTTCAGTCTGTCTCTCTTTCTGGGTTCAGACTGTCTCTCTCTCTCTGGGTTCAGTCTGTCTCTCTCTCTCTCTGGGTACAGTCTGTCTCTCTCTCTGTCTGGGTTCAGTCTCTCTCTGGGTTCAGTCTCTCTCTCTCTCGCTCTGGGTACAGTCTGTCTCTCTGTCTCTCTGGGTGCAGTCTGTCTCTCTCTCTCTGGGTGCAGTCTCTCTCTCTAGGTTCAGTCTGTCTCTCTCTCTCACTCTGGGTACAGTCTGTCTCTCTCTCTTTCTGGGTGCAGTCTGTCTCTCTCTCTGTCTGGGTTCAGTCTCTCTCTCTGGGTTCAGTCTGTCTCTCTCTCTTTCTGGGTTCAGTCTGTCTCTCATTCTCTGATTTCAATCTGTCACTCTCTCTCTGGGTTCAGTCTGTCTCTCTCTCTTTCTGGGTTCAGTCTGTCTCTCTCTCTGGGTTCAGTCTCTCTCTCTCTCTGGGTTCAATCTGCCTCTCTCTTTCTGGGTTCAGTCTCTCTCTCTCTTTCTGGGTTCAGTCTCTCTCTCTGAGTTGCAGTCTGTCTCTCTCTCTGGGTTCAGTCTGTCTCTCTCTGTCTGGGTTCAGTCTCTCTCTGTCTGGGTTCAGTCTGTCACTCTCTCTGGGTTCAGTCTGTCTCTCTCTCTTTCTGGGTTCAGTCTCTCTCTCTCTGTCTGGGTTCAGTCTGTCTCTGTCTCTGGGTACAGTCTGTCTCTCTCTTTCTCTGGGTACAGTCTCGCTCTCTGGGTTCAGTCATTCTGTCTGTCTCTCTCTCTCTGTGTTCAGTCTCTCTCTCTTTCTCTGAGTACAGTCTGTCTCTTTCTTTCTCTGGGTTCAGCCTGTCTCTCTCTCTGGGTTCAGTCTGTCTCACTCTCTTTCTGGGTTCAGTCTCTCTCTCTCTCTTCGTGTTCAGTCGGCCTCTCTCTCTCGGTTCAGCCTGTCTCTCCCTCTGGGTTCAGTCTGTCTCTCTGTCTTTGGGTTCAGTCTGTCTCTCACTCTGGGTTCAGTCTGTCTCTCTCTCTGGGTTCAGTCTGTCTCTCTTTCTGGGATCAGTCTGTCTCTCACTCTGGGTTCAGTCTGTCTCTCTTTCTGGGTTCAGTCTCTCCCTCTTTCTGGGTTCAGTTTCACTCTCTGGGTTCTGTCTGTCTCTCTTTCAGGGTTCTGTCTGTCTCTCTTTCAGGTTTCTGTCTGTCCCTCTCTCTGGGTTCAGTCTGTCTCTCTCTCTGGGTTCAGTCTGTCTCTCTCACTCTGGTTTCAGTCTGTCTCTCTCACTCTGGGTACAGTCTGTCTCTCTCACTCTGGGTACAGTCTGTCTCTCTCACTCTGGGTACAGTCTGTCTCTCTCTCTCTGGGTTCAGTCTGTCTCTCTCTCTCTCTGGGTACAGTCTGTCTCTCTCTCTCTCTGGGGTCAGTCTCTCTCTCTCTCTCTCTGGGGTCAGTCTCTCTCTCTGGGTTCAGTCTGTCTCTCTCTCTCTCTGGGTGCAGTCTGTCTCTCTCTCGCTCTGGGTACAGTCTGTCTCTCTCTCGCTCTGGGTACAGTCTGTCTCTCTCTCTCTCTGGGTGCCGTCTGTCTCTCTCTCTCTCTGGGTTCACTCTCTCTCTCTCCTTCGGTTTCAGTCGGTCTCTCTCTCTGGGTTCAGCCTGTCGCTCTGTCTTTGGGATCAGTCTGTCTCTCACTCTGGGTTCAGTCTGTCTCTCTTTCTGGGTTCAGTCTCTCTCTCTTTCTGGGTTCAGTCACTCTCTCTGGGTTCTGTCTGTCTCTCTTTCAGGGTTCTGTCTGTCTGTCTTTCTGGGTTATGTCTCTCTCTCTGGGTTCAGTCTGTCTCTCTTTCTGGGTTCAGACTGTCTCTCTCTCTCTCTGGGTTCAGTCTCTCTCTCTCTCTCTCTCTGGGTACAGTCTGTCTCTCTCTCTGTCTGGGTTCAGTCTCTCTCTCTGGGTTCAGTCTGTCTCTCTGTCTCTCTGGGTTCAGTCTGTCTCTCTTTCTGGGATCAGTTTGTCTCTCACTCTGGGTTCTGTCTGCATCTCTTTCTGGGTTCAGTCTGTCTCTCTTTCTGGGTTCAGTCTGTCTCTCTCTCTGGGTTCAGTCTGTCTCTCTCTCTCTCTGGGTACAGCGTGTCTCTCTCTCTCTCTGGGTTCAGTCTCTCTTTCTGGGTTCAGTCTGTCTCTCTGAGTGCAGTCTGTCTCCCTTTCTGGGTTCAGACTGTCTCTCTCTTTCTGGGTTCAGTCTCTCTCTCTCTCTCTGGGTACAGCGTGTCTCTCTCTCTGTCTGGGTTCAGTCTCTCTCTCTGGGTTCAGTCTGTCTCTCTCTCTCTGGGTTCAGGCTGTCTCTCTCTCTCTCTCTGGGTACAGTCTGTCTCTCTGAGTGCAGTCTGTCTCTCTTTCTGGGTTCAGACTGTCTCTCTCTCTCTGGGTTCAGGCTGTCTCTCTCTCTCCGGGTTCAGTCTGTCTCTCTTTCTGGGTTCAGTCTGTCTCTCTGAGTGCAGTCTGTCTCTCTTTCTGGGTTCAGACTGTCTCTCTCTCTCTGGGTTCAGTCTGTCTCTCTCTCTCTCTCTGGGTACAGTCTGTCTCTCTCTCTGTCTGGGTTCAGTCTCTCTCTCTGGGTTCAGTCTGTCTCTCTCTCTCTCTGGGTGCAGTCTGTCTCTCTTTCTGGGATCAGTTTGTCTCTCACTCTGGGTTCTGTCTGCATCTCTTTCTGGGTTCTGTCTGTCTCTCTTTCTGGGTTCAGTCTGTCTCTCTCTCTCTCTCTCTGGGTACAGTCTGTCTCTCTCTCTGTCTGTGTTCAGTCTCTCTCTCTGGGTTCTGTCTGTCTCTCTTTCAGGGTTCTGTCTGTCTCTCTATCAGGTTTCTGTCTGTCCCTCTCTCTGGGTTCAGTCTGTCTCTCTCTCTGGGTTCAGTCTGTCTCTCTCACTCTGGTTTCAGTCTGTCTCTCTCACTCTGGGTACAGTCTGTCTCTCTCTCTCTCTGGGTTCAGTCTGTCTCTCTCTCTCTCTGGGTACAGTCTGTC
Source organism: Heterodontus francisci (assembly GCF_036365525.1). Classification (NCBI taxonomy): domain Eukaryota; kingdom Metazoa; phylum Chordata; class Chondrichthyes; order Heterodontiformes; family Heterodontidae; genus Heterodontus; species Heterodontus francisci. The sequence goes on from NC_090376.1 coordinate 6,513,223, forward strand.
TCTCTCTCTCTCTGGGGTCAGTCTCTCTCTCTGGGTTCAGTCTGTCTCTCTCTCTCTCTGGGTGCAGTCTGTCTCTCTCTCTCGCTCTGGGTACAGTCTGTCTCTCTCTCTCTCTGGGTGCCGTCTGTCTCTCTCTCTTTCTGGGTTCAGTCTCTCTCTCTCCTTCGGTTTCAGTCGGTCTCTCTCTCTGGGTTCAGCCTGTCGCTCTGTCTTTGGGATCAGTCTGTCTCTCACTCTGGGTTCAGTCTGTCTCTCTTTCTGGGTTCAGTCTCTCACTCTTTCTGGGTTCAGTCTCTCACTCTTTCTGGGTTCAGTCACTCTCTCTGGGTTCTGTCTGTCTCTCTTTCAGGGTTCTGTCTGTCTGTCTTTCTGGGTTATGTCTCTCTCTCTGGGTTCAGTCTGTCTCTCTTTCTGGGTTCAGACTGTCTCTCTCTCTCTCTGGGTTCAGTCTGTCTCTCTCTCTCTCTGGGTTCAGTCTCTCTCTCTGGGTTCAGTCTGTCTCTCTCTCTCTGGGTTCAGTCTGTCTCTCTTTCTGGGATCAGTTTGTCTCTCACTCTGGGTTCTGTCTGCATCTCTTTCTGGGTTCTGTCTGTCTCTCTTTCTGGGTTCAGTCTGTCTCTCTGAGTGCAGTCTGTCTCTCTTTCTGGGTTCAGACTGTCTCTCTCTCTGGGTTCAGTCTGTCTCTCTCTCTCTCTGGGTACAGCGTGTCTCTCTCTCTGTCTGAGTTCAGTCTCTCTTTCTGGGTTCAGTCTGTCTCTCTGAGTGCAGTCTGTCTCTCTTTCTGGGTTCAGACTGTCTCTCTCTTTCTGGGTTCAGTCTCTCTCTCTCTCTCTGGGTACAGCGTGTCTCTCTCTCTGTCTGGGTTCAGTCTCTCTCTCTGGGTTCAGTCTGTCTCTCTCTCTCTGGGTTCAGGCTGTCTCTCTCTCTCTCTCTGGGTACAGTCTGTCTCTCTGAGTGCAGTCTGTCTCTCTTTCTGGGTTCAGACTGTCTCTCCCTCTCTGGGTTCAGGCTGTCTCTCTCTCTCCGGGTTCAGTCTGTCTCTCTCTCTCTGGGTTCAGTCTGTCTCTCTCTCTCTGGGTTCAGTCTTCTCTCTCTCTTTCTGGCTTCAGTCTGTCTCTCTCTCTCTGGCTACAGTCTGTCTCTCTCTCTGGGTACAGTCTGTCTCTCTCTCTCTCTGGGTACAGTCTGTCTCTCTCTCTTTCTGGGTTCAGTCTGTCTCTCTCTCTCTGGGTTCAGTCTGTCTCTCTCTCTCTCTGGGTTCAGTCTCTTTCTCTCTGTCTGGGTTCAGTCTGTCTCTCTCTCTCTCTGGGTTCAGTCTGTCTCTCTTTCTCTGAGTTCAATCTGTCACTCTCTCTCTGGGTTCAGTCTGTCTCTCTCTTTCTCTGGGTACAGTCTGTCTCTCTCTTTCTCTGGGTACAGTCTCTCTCTCTCTGGGTACAGTCTCACTCTCTGGGTTCATTCTGTCTGTCTGTCTCTCTCTCTCTCTGGGTTCAGTCTCTCTCTCTTTCTCTTAGCACAGTCTGTCTCTTTCTCTCTCTGGGTACAGCCTGTCTCTCTCTCTGGGTTCAGTCTGTCTCTCTCTCTGTGTTCGGTCTGTCTCACTCTCTTTCTAGGTTCAGTCTGTCTCTCTCTTTCTCTGGGTACAGTCTGTCCCTCTCTTTCTCTGGGTGCAGTCTCTCTCTCTCTGGGTTCAGTCTGTCTCTCTCTCTGGGTTCAGTCTGTCTCTCTCACTCTGGGTTCAGTCTGTCTGTCTCTTTGGGTACAGTCTGTCTCTCTCTCTCTCTGGGTTCAGTCTGTCTCTCTCTCTCTCTGGGTACAGTCTGTCTCTCTCTCTCTCTCTCTGGGTTCAGTCTCTCTCTCTGGGTTCAGTCTGTCTCTCTCTCTCTCTGGGTACTGTCTGTCTCTCTCTCTCTCTGGGTACAGTCTGTCTCTCGCTCTGTCTGGGTTCAGTCTCTCTCTCTGGGTTCACTCTGTCTCTCTCTCTTTCTGGGTACAGTCTGTCTCTCTCTCTCTCTGGGTACTGTCTGTCTCTCTCTCTCTCTCTCTCTGGGTGCAGTCTGTCTCTCACTCTGTCTGGATTCAGTCTCTCTCTCTGGGTTCAGTCTGTCTCTCTCTCTCGTTCTGGGTACAGTCTGTCTCTCTCTCTCTGTGGGTGCAGTCTGTCTCTCTGTCTTTCTGGGTACATTCTGTCTCTCTCTCTGTCTGGGTTCAGTCTCTCTCTCTGGGTTCAGTCTGTCTCTCTCTCGCTCTGGGTACAGTCTGTCTCTCTCTCTCTCTGGGTGCAGTCTGTCTCTCTCTCTTTCTGGGTACAGTCTGTCTCTCTCTCTCTCTGGGTACAGTCTGTCTCTCTCTCTCTCTGGGTGCAGTCTGTCTCTCTCTCTCTCTGGGTTCAGTCTCTCTCTCTGGGTTCAGTCTGTCTCTCTCTCTCGCTCTGGGTTCAGTCTGTCTCTCTCTCTCGCTCTGGGTACAGTCTGTCTCTCTCTCTCTCTGGGTGCAGTCTGTCTCTCTCTCTCTGGGCTCTTTCTGTCTCTCTCTCTGGGTTCAGTCTGTCTCTCTCTCTGGGTTCAGTCTGTCTCTCTCTCTGGGTTCAGTCTGTCTCTCTCTGTCTGGGTTCAGTCTCTCTCTCTCTATGGGTTCATTCAGTCTCTCTCTCTATGGGTTCATTCATTCTCTCTTTATGGGTTCAATCTGTCACTCTCTGGGTTCAGTCTGTCTCTCACACTGGGTTCAATCTGTCTCTCTCTTTCTGGGTTCAGTCTGTCTCTCTCTTTCTGGGTGCAGTCTGTCTCTCACTCTGGGTTCAGTCTCTCTCTCTTTCTGGGTTCAGTCTCTCTCTCTTTCTGGGTACAGTCTCTCTCTCTGGGTTCAGTCTGTCTGTCTGTCTCTCTCTCTCTGTGTTCAGTCTCCCTCTCTTTCTCTGAGTACAGTCTGTCTCTTTCCCTCTCTGGGTTCAGCCTGTCTCTCGCTCTGGGTTCAGTCTGTCTCTCTCTCTGGGTTCAGTCTGTCTCACTCTCTTTCTGGGTTCAGTCTCTCTCTCTCTTCGGGTTCAGTCGGCCTCTCTCTCTGGGTTCAGCCTGTCTCTCCCTCTGGGTTCAGTCTGTCTCTCTGTCTTTGGGTTCCGTCTGTCTCTCACTCTGGGTTCAGTCTGTCTCTCTCTCTGGGTTCAGTCTGTCTCTCTTTCTGGGATCAGTCTGTCTCTCACTCTGGGTTCAGTCTCTCTCTCTTTCTGGGTGCAGTCTCTCTCTCTTTCAGGGTTCTGTCTGTCTCTCTTTCTGGTATATCTCTCTCTCTGGGTGCAGTCTGTCTCTCTGTCTGGGTTCAGTCTGTCTCTCTCTCCGGGTTCAGTCTGTGTCTCTTTCTGGGTTCAGACTGTCTCCATCTCTCTGGGTTCAGTCTGTCTCTCTCACTCTGGGTTCAGTCTGTCTCTCTCTCTGGGTACAGTCTGTCTCTCTCTCTCTGGGTACAGTCTCCTTCTCTCTCTCTCTCTCTGTACAGTCTCTCTCTCTGGGTTCAGTCTGTCTGTTTGTCTCTATCTCTCTGGGTTCAGTCTCTCTCTCTTTCTCTGAGTACAGTCTGTCTCTTTCTCTTTCTGGGTTCAGCCTGTCTCTCTCTCTGGGTTCAGTCTGTCTCTCTGTCTCTGAGTTCAGTCTCTCTCTCTCTCTGGGTTCAATCTGTCTCTCTTTCTGGGTTCAGTCTGTCTCTCTCTCTTTCTGGGTTCAGTCTCTCTCTCTCTCTGTCTGGGTTCAGTCTGTCTCTCTCTTTGTCTGGGTTCAGTCTGTCTCTCTCTCTCTTTCTGGGTACAGTCGGTCTCTCTCTCTCTTTCTGGGTTCAGTCTGTCTCTCTCTGTCTGACTTCGTTCTCTCTCTCTCTCTGGGTTCAGTCTGTCTCTCTCTGGGTTCAATCTGTCTCTCTCTGGGTTCAATCTGTCTCTCTCTGGGTTCAGTCTGTCTCTCTCTCTGGGTTCAGTCTGTCTCTCTCTCTGGGTTCAGTCTGTCTCTCTCTCTGGGTTCAGTCTGTCTCTCTCTGTCTGGGTTCAGTCTCTCTCTCTCTGTGGGTTCATTCAGTCTCTCTCTCTATGGGTTCATTCATTCTCTCTTTATGGGTTCAATCTGTCTCTCTCTGGGTTCAGTCTGTCTCTCACACTGGGTTCAATCTGTCTCTCTCTTTCTGGGTTCAGTCTGTCTCTCTCTTTCTGGGTTCAGTCTGTCTCTCTCTTTCTGGGTTCAGTCTGTCTCTCTCTTTCTCTGGGTACAGTCTCTCTCTCTGGGTTCAGTCTGTCTCTTTCCCTCTCTGGGTTCAGCCTGTCTCTCGCTCTGGGTTCAGTCTGTCTCTCTCTCTGGGTTCAGTCTGTCTCACTCTCTTTCTGGGTTCAGTCTCTCTCTCTCTCTTCGGGTTCAGTCGGCCTCTCTCTCTGGGTTCAGCCTGTCTCTCCCTCTGGGTTCAGTCTGTCTCTCCCTCTGGGTTCAGTCTGTCTCTCTGTCTTTGGGTTCCGTCTGTCTCTCACTCTGGGTTCAGTCTCTCTCTCTGTCTGGGTTCAGTCTCTCTCTCTGGGTTCAGTCTGTCTCTCTCTCTCACTCTGGGTACAGTATGTCTCTCTCTCTCTCTGGGTGCAGTCTGTCTCTCTGTCTCTCTGGGTGCAGTCTGTCTCTCTCTCTCTCTCTGGGTGCAGTCTGTCTCTCTCTCTGTCTGGGTTCAGTCTCTCTCTCTGGGTACAGTCTGTCTCTCTCTCTCTCTGGGTGCAGTCTGTCTCTCTCTCTCTCTTTCTGGGTACAGACTGTCTCTCTCTCTCTCTTTCTGGGTACGGTCTGTCTCTCTCTCTCTCTGGGTTCAGTCTCTCTCTCTCTCTTTCTGGGTTCAGTCTGTCTCTCTCTGTCTGGGCTCTGTCTGTCTCTCTCTCTCTGGGTTCAGTCTGTCTCTCTCTCTGGGTTCAGTCTGTCTCTCTCTCGCTCTGGGTACAGTCTCTCTCTCTCTCTTTCTGTGTTCAGTCTGTCCCTCTCTGTCTGGGCTCTGTCTCTCTCTCTCTCTCTGTGTTCAGTCTGTCTCTCTCTCTCTGGGTTCAGTCTGTCACTCTCTCTTTCTGGGTTCAGTCTTCTCTCTCTCTCTGGGTTCAGTCTGTCTCTCTCTCTCTGGCTACAGTCTGTCTCTCTCTCTCTCTGGCTACAGTCTGTCTCTCTCTCTCTCTGGGTACAGTCTGTCTCTCTCTCTTTCTGGGTTCAGTCTGTTTCTCTCTCTTTCTGGGTTCAGTCTGTCTCTCTCTCTCTGGGTTCAGTCTGTCTCAGTCTCTCTCTGGGTTCAGTCTGTCTCTCTCTCTTTCTGGGTTCAGTCTGTCTCTCTCTGTCTGGGCTCAGTCTGTCGCTCTCTGTCTGGGTTCAGTCTGTCGCTCTCTGTCTGGGTTCAGTCTGTCGCTCTCTGTCTGGGTTCAGTCTGTCGCTCTCTGTCTGGGTTCAGTCTGTCGCTCTCTCTCTGGGTTCAGTCTCTCTCTCTCTCTCTCTGGGTTCAGTCAGTCTCTATCTCTTTCTGTGTTCAGTCTGTCTCTCTCTCTCTGGGTTCAGTCTGTCTCTCTCTCTTTCTGGGTTCAGTCTGTCTCTCTCTCTGTCAGGGTTCAGTCTGTCTCTCTCTCTGTCAGGGTTCAGTCTGTCTCTCTCTGTCTGAGTTCATTCTCTCTCTCTCTCTGGGATTAGTCTGTCTCTCTCTCTTTCTGGGTTCAGTCTGTCTCTCTCTGTCTGGGTTCAGTCCCTCTCTCTCTCTGGGTTCAATATGTCTCTGTCTGGGTTCAGTCTGTCTCTCTCTCTGGGTTCAGTCTGTCTCTCTCTGTCTGGGTTCAGTCTCTCTCTCTCTATGGGTTCAATCAGTCTCTCTCTCTGGGTTCAGTCTGTCTCTCTTTAAGGGTTCAATCTGTCTCTCTCTGGGTTCAGTCTGTCTCTCTCTGGGTTCAGTCTGTCTGTCTGTCTCTCTTTCTCTGGGTTCAATCTGTCTCTCTCTCTGGGTTCAGTCTGTCTCTCTGTATTTCTGGGTTCAGTCTCTTTCTCTCTTTCTGGGTTCAGTGTCTCTCTCTGAGTGCAGTCTGTATCTCTCTGGGTTCAGTCTGCCTCTTTCTCTGAGTTCAATCTGTCTCTCTCTGTCTGGGTTCAGTCTGTCTCTCTCTGTCTGGGTTCAGTCTGTCTCTCTCTCTCTGGGTTCAGTCTGTCTCTCTCTCTCTGGGTTCAGTCTGTCTCTCTCTTTCTCTGGGTACAGTCTGTCTCTCTATCTCTCTGGGTACAGTCTCTCTCTCTCTCTCTCTCTCTCTGGGTACAGTCTCTCTCTCTCTCTCTCTCTCTGGGTACAGTCTCTCTCTCTGGGTTCAGTCTGTCTGTCGTCTCTCTCTCTCTGGGTTCAGTCTCTCTCTCTTTCTCTGAGTCCAGTCTGTCTCTTTCTCTCTCTGGGTACGGCCTGTCTCTCTCTCTCTCTGGGTTCAGTCTGTCTCGCTGTCTGTGTTCGGTCTGTCTCACTCTCTGGGTTCAGTCTCTCTCTCTCTTTTCGGGTTCAGTCGGTCTCTCTCTCTGGGTTCAGCCTGTCTCTCTCTCTGGGTTCAGTCTGTCTCTCGGTCTTTGGGTTCAGTCTGTCTCTCTCTCTGGGTTCAGTCTGTCTGTCTGTCTCTCTCTCTGGGTTCACTCTCTCTCTCTTTCTCTGAGTACAGTCTGTCACTTTCTCTTTCTGGGTTCAGCCTGTCTCTCTCTCTGGGTTCAGTCTGTCTCTCTGTCTGTGTTCAGTCTGTCTCTCTGTCTGTGTTCAGTCTGTCTGTCTCTCTTTCTGGGTTCTGTCTGTCTCTCTTTCTGGGTTATGTCTCTCTCTCAGGGTCCAGTCTGTCTCTCTGTCTGGGTTCAGTCTGTCTCTCTCTCTGGGTTCAGTCTGTCTGTCTCTCTGGGTTCAGTCTGTCTGTCTGTCTCTCTTTCTCTGGGTTCAATCTGTCTCTCTCTCTGGGTTCAGTCTGTCTCTCTGTCTTTCTGGGTTCAGTCTCTTTCTCTCTTTCTGGTTTCAGTCTCTCTCTCTGAGTGCAGTCTGTATCTCTCTCTGGGTTCAGTCTGGCTCTTTCTCTGAGTTCAATCTGTCTCTCTCTTTGGGAACATTCTGTCTCTCTCTCTGTCTCTGGGTTCAGTCTGTCTCTCTTTGTTTGGGTTCAGTCTGTCTCTCTCTCTTTCTGGGTTCAGTCTGTCTCTCTCTGTCTGGGTTGAGTCTGTCTCTCTCTGTCTGGGTTGAGTCTGTCTCTCTCTCTCTGGGTTCAGTCTGTCTCTCTTTCTCTGAGCTCAATCTGTCACTCTCTCTCTGGGTTCAGTCTGTCTCTGTCTTTCTCTGGGTACAGTCTGTCTCTCTATCTCTCTGGGTACAGTCTCTCTCTCTCTGGGTACAGTCTCTCTCTCTCTGGGTTCATTCTGTCTGTCTGTCTCTCTCTCTCTGGGTTCAGTCTCTCTCTCTTTCTCTGAGTACAGTCTGTCTCTTTCTCTCTGGGTACAGCCTGTCTCTCTCTGGGTTCAGTCTGTCTCTCTCTCTGGGTTCAGTCTGTCTCTCGGTCTTTGGGTTCAGTCTGTCTCTCACTCTGGGTTCAGTCTGTCTCTCTCTCTGGGTTCAGTCTGTCTCTCTTTCTGGGATCAGTCTGTCTCTCACTCGGGGTTCAGTCTGTCTCTCTTTCTGGGTTCAGTCTCTGTCTCTGGGTTCAGTCTCTCTCTCTGGGTTCTGTCTCTCTCTCTGGGTTCTGTCTCGCTTTCTGGGTTCTGTCTGTTTCTCTTTCTGGGTTATGTCTCTCTCTCTGGGTACAGTCTGTCTCTCTGTCTGGGTTCAGTCTGTCTCTGTCTCTCTCTGGGTACAGCGTGTCTCTCTCTCTGTCTGGGTTCAGTCTCTCTCTCTGGGTTCGGTCTGTCTCACTCTCTTTCTGGGTTCAGTCTCTCTCTCTCTTTTCGGGTTCAGTCGGTCTCTCTCTCTGGGTTCAGCCTGTCTCTCTCTCTGGGTTCAGTCTGTCTCTCAGTCTTTGGGTTCAGTCTGTCTCTCTCTCTGGGTTCAGTCTGTCTCTCTTTCTGGGATCAGTCTGTCTCTCACTCGGGGTTCAGTCTGTCTCTCTTTCTGGGTTCAGTCTCTCTCTCTGGGTTATGTCTCTCTCTCTGGGTACAGTCTGTCTCTCTATCTCTCTGGGTACAGTCTGTCTCTGTCTCTCTCTCTCTCTCTCTCTCTCTCTGGGTACAGTCTCTCTCTCTGGGTTCAGTCTGTCTGTCGTCTCTCTCTCTCTGGGTTCAGTCTCTCTCTCTTTCTCTGAGTCCAGTCTGTCTCTTTCTCTCTCTGGGTACGGCCTGTCTCGCTGTCTGTGTTCGGTCTGTCTCACTCTCTGGGTTCAGTCTCTCTCTCTCTTTTCGGGTTCAGTCGGTCACTCTCTCTGGGTTCAGCCTGTCTCTCTCTCTGGGTTCAGTCTGTCTCTCGGTCTTTGGGTTCAGTCTGTCTCTCTCTCTGGGTTCAGTCTGTCTGTCTGTCTGTCTCTCTCTGGGTTCAGTCTCTCTCTCTTTCTCTGAGTACAGTCTGTCACTTTCTCTTTCTGGGTTCAGCCTGTCTCTCTCTCTGGGTTCAGTCTGTCTCTCTGTCTGTGTTCAGTCTGTCTGTCTCTCTTTCTGGGTTCTGTCTGTCTCTCTTTCTGGGTTATGTCTCTCTCTCTGGGTCCAGTCTGTCTCTCTGTCTGGGTTCAGTCTGTCTCTCTCTCTGGGTTCAGTCTGTCTGTCTCTCTGGGTTCAGTCTGTCTGTCTGTCTCTCTTTCTCTGGGTTCAATCTGTCTCTCTCTCTGGGTTCAGTCTGTCTCTCTGTCTTTCTGGGTTCAGTCTCTTTCTCTCTTTCTGGGTTCAGTCTCTCTCTCTCTTTTCGGGTTCAGTCGGTCTCTCTCTGGGTTCAGCCTGTCTCTCTCTCTGGGTTCAGTCTGTCTCTCAGTCTTTGGGTTCAGTCTGTCTCTCTCTCTGGGTTCAGTCTGTCTCTCTTTCTGGGATCAGTCTGTCTCTCACTCGGGGTTCAGTCTGTCTCTCTTTCTGGGTTCAGTCTCTCTCTCTGGGTTATGTCTCTCTCTCTGGGTACAGTCTGTCTCTCTATCTCTCTGGGTACAGTCTGTCTCTGTCTCTCTCTCTCTCTCTCTCTCTCTCTGGGTTCAGTCTGGCTCTTTCTCTGAGTTCAATCTGTCTCTCTCTTTGGGAACAGTCTGTCTCTCTCTGTCTCTGGGTTCAGTCTGTCTCTCTTTGTTTGGGTTCAGTCTGTCTCTCTCTCTTTCTGGGTTCAGTCTGTCTCTCTCTGTCTGGGTTGAGTCTGTCTCTCTCTGTCTGGGTTGAGTCTGTCTCTCTCTGTCTGGGTTCAGTCTGTCTCTCTCTGTCTGGGTTCAGTCTGTCTCTCTCTGTCTGGGTTCAGTCTGTCTCTCTCTGTCTGGGTTCAGTCTGTCTCTCTCTCTGGGTTCAGTCTGTCTCTCTTTCTCTGAGCTCAATCTGTCACTCTCTCTCTGGGTTCAGTCTGTCTCTCTCTTTCTCTGGGTACAGTCTGTCTCTCTATCTCTCTGGGTACAGTCTCTCTCTCTCTGGGTACAGTCTCTCTCTCTCTGGGTTCATTCTGTCTGTCTGTCTCTCTCTCTCTGGGTTCAGTCTCTCTCTCTTTCTCTGAGTACAGTCTGTCTCTTTCTCTCTCTGGGTACAGCCTGTCTCTCTCTCTGGGTTCAGTCTGTCTCTCGGTCTTTGGGTTCAGTCTGTCTCTCACTCTGGGTTCAGTCTGTCTCTCTCTCTGGGTTCAGTCTGTCTCTCTTTCTGGGATCAGTCTGTCTCTCACTCGGGGTTCAGTCTGTCTCTCTTTCTGGGTTCAGTCTCTGTCTCTGGTTTCAGTCTCTGTCTCTGGTTTCAGTCTCTCTCTCTGGGTTCTGTCTCTCTCTCTGGGTTCTGTCTCTCTCTCTGGGTTCTGTCTCTCTCTCTGGGTTCTGTCTCGCTTTCTGGGTTCTGTCTGTTTCTCTTTCTGGGTTATGTCTCTCTCTCTGGGTACAGTCTGTCTCTCTGTCTGGGTTCATTCTGTCTCTGTCTCTCTCTGGGTACAGCGTGTCTCTCTCTCTGTCTGGGTTCAGTCTCTCTCTCTGGGTTCAGTCTGTCTCTCTCTCTCTGGGTTCGGTCTGTCTCACTCTCTTTCTGGGTTCAGTCTCTCTCTCTCTTTTCGGGTTCAGTCGGTCTCTCTCTCTGGGTTCAGCCTGTCTCTCTCTCAGGGTTCAGTCTGTCTCTCGGTCTTTGGGTTCAGTCTGTCTCTCACTCTGGGTTCAGTCTGTCTCTCTCTCTGGGTTCAGTCTGTCTCTCTTTTCGGGTTCAGTCGGTCTCTCTCTCTGGGTTCAGCCTGTCTCTCTCTCTGGGTTCAGTCTGTCTCTCCGTCTTTGGGTTCAGTCTGTCTCTCACTCTGGGTTCAGTCTGTCTCTCTCTCTGGGTTCAGTCTGTCTCTCTCTCTGGGTTCAGTCTGTCTCTCACTCGGGGTTCAGTCTGTCTCTCACTCTGGGTTCAGTCTGTCTCTCTCTCTGGGTTCAGTCTGTCTCTCTTTTCGGGTTCAGTCGGTCTCTCTCTCTGGGTTCAGCCTGTCTCTCTCTCTGGGTTCAGTCTGTCTCTCCGTCTTTGGGTTCAGTCTGTCTCTCACTCTGGGTTCAGTCTGTCTCTCTCTCTGGGTTCAGTCTGTCTCTCTCTCTGGGTTCAGTCTGTCTCTCACTCGGGGTTCAGTCTGTCTCTCACTCGGGGTTCAGTCTCTCTCTCTGGGTTCAGTCTCTCTCTCTGGGTTCTGTCTCTCTCTCTGGGTTCTGTCTCTCTCTCTGGGTTCTGTCTCTCTCTCTGGGTTCAGTCTCGCTTTCTGGGTTCTGTCTGTTTCTCTTTCTGGGTTATGTCTCTCTCTCTGGGTACAGTCTGTCTCTCTGTCTGGGTTCAGTCTGTCTCTGTCTCCGGGTTCAGTCTGTCTCTCTTTCTGGGTTCAGTCTGTCTCTCTGAGTGCAGTCTGTCTCTCTCTCTCTGGGTTCAGTCTGTCTCTCTCTCTGGGTTCAGTCTGTCTCTCTCACTCTGGGTTCAGTCTGTCTGTCTCTTTGGGTACAGTCTGTCTCTCTCTCTCTGGGTTCAGTCTTTCTCTCTCTCTCTGGGTTCAGTCTTCTCTCTCTCTTTCTGGGTTCAGTCTGTCTCTCTCTCTCTGGCTACAGTCTGTCTCTCTCTATGGGTACAGTCTGTCTCTCTCTCTCTCTGGGTACAGTCTGTCTCTCTCTCTCTCTGGGTACAGTCTGTCTCTCTCTTTCTCTGGGTACAGTCTCTCTCTCTGGGTTCAGTCTGTCTGTCTGTCTCTCTCTCTCTGTGTTCAGTCTCCCTCTCTTTCTCTGAGTACAGTCTGTCTCTTTCCCTCTCTGGGTTCAGCCTGTCTCTCTCTCTGGGTTCAGTCTGTCTGTCTGTCTCTCTCTCTCTGTGTTCAGTCTCCCTCTCTTTCTCTGAGTACAGTCTGTCTCTCTCTCTCTGGGTTCAGTCTGTCTCCCTCTCTTTCTCTGAGTACAGTCTGTCTCTTTCCCTCTCTGGGTTCAGCCTGTCTCTCGCTCTGGGTTCAGTCTGTCTCTCTCTCTGGGTTCAGTCTGTCTCACTCTCTGGGTTCAGTCTGTCTCACTCTCTTTCTGGGTTCAGTCTCTCTCTCTCTCTTCGGGTTCAGTCGGCCTCTCTCTCTGGGTTCAGCCTGTCTCTCCCTCTGGGTTCAGTGTCTCTCCCTCTGGGTTCAGTCTGTCTCTCTGTCTTTGGGTTCCGTCTGTCTCTCACTCTGGGTTCAGTCTGTCTCTCTCTCTGGGTTCAGTCTGTCTCTCTTTCTGGGATCAGTCTGTCTCTCTCTCTGGGTTCGGTCTGTCTCTCTCTCTTTCTGGGTTCAGTCTGTCTCTCTCTCTGGGTACAGCCTGTCTCTCTCTCTGGGTTCAGTCTGTCTCTCTCTCTGGGTTCGGTCTGTCTCACTCTCTTTCTGGGTTCAGTCTCTCTCTCTCTTTTCGGGTTCAGTCGGTCTCTCTCTCTGGGTTCAGCCTGTCTCTCTCTCTGGGTTCAGTCTGTCTCTCTCTCTGGGTTCAGTCTGTCTCTCTCTCTGGGTTCAGTCTGTCTCTCGGTCTTTGGGTTCAGTCTGTCTCTCACTCTGGGTTCAGTCTGTCTCTCTCTCTGGGTTCAGTCTGTCTCTCTCTCTGGGTTCAGTCTGTCTCTCTTTCTGGGATCAGTCTGTCTCTCACTCGGGGTTCAGTCTGTCTCTCTTTCTGGGTTCAGTCTCTCTCTCTGGGTTCAGTCTCTCTCTCTGGGTTCTGTCTCTCTCTCTGGGTTCTGTCTCGCTTTCTGGGTTCTGTCTGTTTCTCTTTCTGGGTTATGTCTCTCTCTCTGGGTACAGTCTGTCTCTCTGTCTGGGTTCAGTCTGTCTCTCTGTCTCCGGGTTCAGTCTGTCTCTCTTTCTGGGTTCAGTCTGTCTCTCTGAGTGCAGTCTGTCTCTCTCTCTCTGGGTTCAGTCTGTCTCTCTCTCTGGGTTCAGTCTGTCTCTCTCACTCTGGGTTCAGTCTGTCTGTCTCTTTGGGTACAGTCTGTCTCACTCTCTCTGGGTTCAGTCTTCTCTCTCTCTTTCTGGGTTCAGTCTGTCTCTCTCTCTCTGGCTACAGTCTGTCTCTCTCTCTGGGTACAGTCTGTCTCTCTCTCTCTCTCTCTGGGTACAGTCTGTCTCTCTCTCTCTCTGGGTACAGTCTGTCTCTCTCTCTCTGGGTTCAGTCTGTCTCTCTCTCTTTCTGGGTTCAGTCTGTCTCTCTCTCTCTGGGTTCAGTCTGTCTCTGTCTCTCTCTGGGTTCAGTCTGTCTCTCTCTCTTTCTGGGTTCAGTCTGTCTCTCTCTGTCTGGGCTCAGTCTGTCTCTCCATGTCTGGGTTCAGTCTGTCTCTCTCCCTCTCTGGGTACAGTCTGTCTCTCTCTCTCTCTGGGTACAGTCTCTCTCTCTGGGTACAGTCTCTCTCTCTGGGTTCATTCTGTCTGTCTGTCTCTCTCTCTCTGGGTTCAGTCTCTCTCTCTTTCTCTGAGTACAGTCTGTCTCTTTCTCTCTCTGGGTACAGCCTGTCTCTCTCTCTGGGTTCAGTCTGTCTCTCTCTCTGGGTTCGGTCTGTCTCTCTCTCTTTCTGGGTTCAGTCTCTCTCTCTCTTTTCGGGTTCAGTCGGTCTCTCTCTCTGGGTTCAGCCTGTCTCTCTCTCTGGGTTCAGTCTGTCTCTCGGTCTTTGGGTTCAGTCTGTCTCTCGGTCTTTGGGTTCAGTCTGTCTCTCTCTCTGGGTTCAGTCTGTCTCTCTCTCTGGGTTCAGTCTGTCTCTCTTTCTGGGTTCAGTCTCTGTCTCTCTTTCTGGGTTCAGTCTCTGTCTCTCTTTCTGGGTTCAGTCTCTGTCTCTGGGTTCAGTCTCTCTCTCTGGGTTCAGTCTCTCTCTCTGGGTTCTGTCTCTCTCTCTGGGTTCTGTCTCTCTCTCTGGGTTCTGTCTCTCTTTCTGGGTTTTCTCTGTTTCTCTTTCTGGGTTATGTCTCTCTCTCTGGGTACAGTCTGTCTCTCTGTCTGGGTTCAGTCTGTCTCTGTCTCCGGGTTCAGTCTGTCTCTCTTTCTGGGTTCAGTCTGTCTCTCTCACTCTGGGTTCAGTCTGTCTGTCTCTTTGGGTACAGTCTGTCTCTCTCTCTCTGGGTTCAGTCTTTCTCTCTCTCTCTGTGTTCAGTCTTCTCTCTCTCTTTCTGGGTTCAGTCTGTCTCTCTCTCTCTGGCTACAGTCTGTCTCTCTCTCTGGGTACAGTCTGTCTCTCTCTCTCTCTCTCTCTGGGTACAGTCTGTCCCTCTCTCTCGCTGGGTACAGTCTGTCTCTCTCTCTCTGGGTTCAGTCTGTCTCTCTCTCTTTCTGGGTTCAGTCTGTCTCTGTCTCTCTCTGGGTTCAGTCTGTCTCTCTCTCTTTCTGGGTTCAGTCTGTCTCTCTCTCTTTCTGGGTTCAGTCTGTCTCTCTCTGTCTGGGCTCAGTCTGTCTCTCTCTCTCTGGGTACAGTCTGTCTCTCTCTCTCTCTGGGTACAGTCTGTCTCTCTCTCTCTCTGGGTTCAGTCTCTCTCTCTGGGTTCAGTCTGTCTCTCTCTCTTTCTGGGTTCAGTCTGTCTCTCTGGGTTCAGTCTGTCTCTCTCTCTCTCTGGGTACTGTCTGTCTTTCTCTCTCTCTGGGTACAATCTGTCTCTCGCTCTGTCTGGGTTCAGTCTCTCTCTCTGGGTTCACTCTGTCTCTCTCTCTTTCTGGGTACAGTCTGTCTCTCTCTCTCTCTGGGTACAGTCTGTCTCTCTCTCTGTGTGCAGTCTGTCTCTCACTCTGTCTGGATTCAGTCTCTCTCTCTGGGTTCAGTCTGTCTCTCTCTCTCGTTCTGGGTACAGTCTGTCTCTCTCTCTCTGTGGGTGCAGTCTGTCTCTCTGTCTTTCTGGGTACATTCTGTCTCTCTCTCTGTCTGGGTTCAGTCTCTCTCTCTGGGTTCAGTCTGTCTCTCTCTCGCTCTGGGTACAGTCTGTCTCTCTCTCTTTCTGGGTGCAGTCTGTCTCTCTCTCTCTCTGGGTACAGTCTGTCTCTCTCTCTCTCTCTGGGTGCAGTCTGTCTCTCTCTCTCTCTGGGTGCAGTCTGTCTCTCACTCTGTCTGGGTTCAGTCTCTCTCTCTGGGTTCAGTCTGTCTCTCTCTCTCTCGCTCTGGGTACAGTCTGTCTCTCTCTCTCAGGGTTCAGTCTGTCTCTCTCTGTCTGGGTTCAGTCTGTCTCTCTTTCTGGGTTCAGTCTGTCTCTCTGAGTGCAGTCTGTCTCTCTCTCTCTGGGTTCAGTCTGTCTCTCTCTCTGGGTTCAGTCTGTCTCTCTCACTCTGGGTTCAGTCTGTCTGTCTCTTTGGGTACAGTCTGTCTCTCTCTCTCTGGGTTCAGTCTTTCTCTCTCTCTCTGGGTTCAGTCTTCTCTCTCTCTTTCTGGGTTCAGTCTGTCTCTCTCTCTCTGGCTACAGTCTGTCTCTCTCTATGGGTACAGTCTGTCTCTTTCTCTCTCTGGGTACAGTCTGTCTCTCTCTCTCTCTGGGTACAGTCTGTCTCTCTCTCTTTCTGGGTTCAGTCTGTCTCTCTCTTTCTCTGGGTACAGTCTCTCTCTCTGGGTTCAGTCTGTCTGTCTGTCTCTCTCTCTCTCTGTTCAGTCTCCCTCTCTTTCTCTGAGTACAGTCTGTCTCTTTCCCTCTCTGGGTTCAGCCTGTCTCTCGCTCTGGGTTCAGTCTGTCTCTCTCTCTGGGTTCAGTCTGTCTCACTCTCTGGGTTCAGTCTGTCTCACTCTCTTTCTGGGTTCAGTCTCTCTCTCTCTCTTCGGGTTCAGTCGGCCTCTCTCTCTGGGTTCAGCCTGTCTCTCCCTCTGGGTTCAGTCTGTCTCTCTGTCTTTGGGTTCCGTCTGTCTCTCACTCTGGGTTCAGTCTGTCTCTCTCTCTGGGTTCAGTCTGTCTCTCTTTCTGGGATCAGTCTGTCTCTCTTTCTGGGATCAGTCTGTCTCTCTCTCTGGGTTCGGTCTGTCTCACTCTCTTTCTGGGTTCAGTCTGTCTCTCTCTCTGGGTACAGCCTGTCTCTCTCTCTGGGTTCAGTCTGTCTCTCTCTCTGGGTTCGGTCTGTCTCACTCTCTTTCTGGGTTCAGTCTCTCTCTCTCTTTTCGGGTTCAGTCTCTCTCTCTCTTTTCGGGTTCAGTCTGTCTCTCTCTCTGGGTTCAGTCTGTCTCTCTCACTCTGGGTTCAGTCTGTCTGTCTCTTTGGGTACAGTCTGTCTCTCACTCTGGGTTCAGTCTGTCTCTCTCTCTGGGTTCAGTCTGTCTCTCTCTCTGGGTTCAGTCTGTCTCTCTTTCTGGGATCAGTCTGTCTCTCACTCGGGGTTCAGTCTGTCTCTCTTTCTGGGTTCAGTCTGTCTCTCTCTCTGGGTTCAGTCTGTCTCTCTCACTCTGGGTTCAGTCTGTCTGTCTCTTTGGGTTCAGTCTGTCTCTCACTCTGGGTTCAGTCTGTCTCTCTCTCTGGGTTCAGTCTGTCTCTCTCTCTGGGTTCAGTCTGTCTCTCTTTCTGGGATCAGTCTGTCTCTCACTCGGGGTTCAGTCTGTCTCTCTTTCTGGGTTCAGTCTCTCTCTCTGGGTTCAGTCTCTCTCTCTGGGTTCTGTCTCTCTCTCTGGGTTCTGTCTCGCTTTCTGGGTTCTGTCTGTTTCTCTTTCTGGGTTATGTCTCTCTCTTTGGGTACAGTCTGTCTCTCTGTCTGGGTTCAGTCTGTCTCTCTGTCTCCGGGTTCAGTCTGTCTCTCTTTCTGGGTTCAGTCTGTCTCTCTGAGTGCAGTCTGTCTCTCTCTCTCTGGGTTCAGTCTGTCTCTCTCTCTCTGGGTTCAGTCTGTCTCTCTCTCTCTGGGTTCAATCTGTCTCTCTCTCTTTCTGGGTTCAGTCTGTCTCTCTCTGTCTGGGCTCAGTCTGTCTCTCCATGTCTGGGTTCAGTCTGTCTCTCTCCCTCTCTGGGTACAGTCTGTCTCTCTCTCTCTCTGGGTACAGTCTCTCTCTCTGGGTACAGTCTCTCTCTCTGGGTTCATTCTGTCTGTCTGTCTCTCTCTCTCTGGGTTCAGTCTCTCTCTCTTTCTCTGAGTACAGTCTGTCTCTTTCTCTCTCTGGGTACAGCCTGTCTCTCTCTCTGGGTTCAGTCTGTCTCTCTCTCTGGGTTCGGTCTGTCTCTCTCTCTTTCTGGGTTCAGTCTCTCTCTCTCTTTTCGGGTTCAGTCGGTCTCTCTCTCTGGGTTCAGCCTGTCTCTCTCTCTGGGTTCAGTCTGTCTCTCGGTCTTTGGGTTCAGTCTGTCTCTCGGTCTTTGGGTTCAGTCTGTCTCTCTCTCTGGGTTCAGTCTGTCTCTCTCTCTGGGTTCAGTCTGTCTCTCTTTCTGGGTTCAGTCTCTGTCTCTCTTTCTGGGTTCAGTCTCTGTCTCTCTTTCTGGGTTCAGTCTCTGTCTCTGGGTTCAGTCTCTCTCTCTGGGTTCAGTCTCTCTCTCTGGGTTCTGTCTCTCTCTCTGGGTTCTGTCTCTCTCTCTGGGTTCTGTCTCTCTTTCTGGGTTTTCTCTGTTTCTCTTTCTGGGTTATGTCTCTCTCTCTGGGTACAGTCTGTCTCTCTGTCTGGGTTCAGTCTGTCTCTGTCTCCGGGTTCAGTCTGTCTCTCTTTCTGGGTTCAGTCTGTCTCTCTCACTCTGGGTTCAGTCTGTCTGTCTCTTTGGGTACAGTCTGTCTCTCTCTCTCTGGGTTCAGTCTTTCTCTCTCTCTCTGTGTTCAGTCTTCTCTCTCTCTTTCTGGGTTCAGTCTGTCTCTCTCTCTCTGGCTACAGTCTGTCTCTCTCTCTGGGTACAGTCTGTCTCTCTCTCTCTCTCTCTCTGGGTACAGTCTGTCCCTCTCTCTCGCTGGGTACAGTCTGTCTCTCTCTCTCTGGGTTCAGTCTGTCTCTCTCTCTTTCTGGGTTCAGTCTGTCTCTGTCTCTCTCTGGGTTCAGTCTGTCTCTCTCTCTTTCTGGGTTCAGTCTGTCTCTCTCTCTTTCTGGGTTCAGTCTGTCTCTCTCTGTCTGGGCTCAGTCTGTCTCTCTCTCTCTGGGTACAGTCTGTCTCTCTCTCTCTCTGGGTACAGTCTGTCTCTCTCTCTCTCTGGGTTCAGTCTCTCTCTCTGGGTTCAGTCTGTCTCTCTCTCTTTCTGGGTTCAGTCTGTCTCTCTGGGTTCAGTCTGTCTCTCTCTCTCTCTGGGTACTGTCTGTCTTTCTCTCTCTCTGGGTACAATCTGTCTCTCGCTCTGTCTGGGTTCAGTCTCTCTCTCTGGGTTCACTCTGTCTCTCTCTCTTTCTGGGTACAGTCTGTCTCTCTCTCTCTCTGGGTACAGTCTGTCTCTCTCTCTGTGTGCAGTCTGTCTCTCACTCTGTCTGGATTCAGTCTCTCTCTCTGGGTTCAGTCTGTCTCTCTCTCTCGTTCTGGGTACAGTCTGTCTCTCTCTCTCTGTGGGTGCAGTCTGTCTCTCTGTCTTTCTGGGTACATTCTGTCTCTCTCTCTGTCTGGGTTCAGTCTCTCTCTCTGGGTTCAGTCTGTCTCTCTCTCGCTCTGGGTACAGTCTGTCTCTCTCTCTTTCTGGGTGCAGTCTGTCTCTCTCTCTCTCTGGGTACAGTCTGTCTCTCTCTCTCTCTCTGGGTGCAGTCTGTCTCTCTCTCTCTCTGGGTGCAGTCTGTCTCTCACTCTGTCTGGGTTCAGTCTCTCTCTCTGGGTTCAGTCTGTCTCTCTCTCTCTCGCTCTGGGTACAGTCTGTCTCTCTCTCTCAGGGTTCAGTCTGTCTCTCTCTGTCTGGGTTCAGTCTGTCTCTCTTTCTGGGTTCAGTCTGTCTCTCTGAGTGCAGTCTGTCTCTCTCTCTCTGGGTTCAGTCTGTCTCTCTCTCTGGGTTCAGTCTGTCTCTCTCACTCTGGGTTCAGTCTGTCTGTCTCTTTGGGTACAGTCTGTCTCTCTCTCTCTGGGTTCAGTCTTTCTCTCTCTCTCTGGGTTCAGTCTTCTCTCTCTCTTTCTGGGTTCAGTCTGTCTCTCTCTCTCTGGCTACAGTCTGTCTCTCTCTATGGGTACAGTCTGTCTCTCTCTCTCTCTGGGTACAGTCTGTCTCTCTCTCTCTCTGGGTACAGTCTGTCTCTCTCTCTTTCTGGGTTCAGTCTGTCTCTCTCTTTCTCTGGGTACAGTCTCTCTCTCTGGGTTCAGTCTGTCTGTCTGTCTCTCTCTCTCTCTGTTCAGTCTCCCTCTCTTTCTCTGAGTACAGTCTGTCTCTTTCCCTCTCTGGGTTCAGCCTGTCTCTCGCTCTGGGTTCAGTCTGTCTCTCTCTCTGGGTTCAGTCTGTCTCACTCTCTGGGTTCAGTCTGTCTCACTCTCTTTCTGGGTTCAGTCTCTCTCTCTCTCTTCGGGTTCAGTCGGCCTCTCTCTCTGGGTTCAGCCTGTCTCTCCCTCTGGGTTCAGTCTGTCTCTCTGTCTTTGGGTTCCGTCTGTCTCTCACTCTGGGTTCAGTCTGTCTCTCTCTCTGGGTTCAGTCTGTCTCTCTTTCTGGGATCAGTCTGTCTCTCTTTCTGGGATCAGTCTGTCTCTCTCTCTGGGTTCGGTCTGTCTCACTCTCTTTCTGGGTTCAGTCTGTCTCTCTCTCTGGGTACAGCCTGTCTCTCTCTCTGGGTTCAGTCTGTCTCTCTCTCTGGGTTCGGTCTGTCTCACTCTCTTTCTGGGTTCAGTCTCTCTCTCTCTTTTCGGGTTCAGTCTCTCTCTCTCTTTTCGGGTTCAGTCTGTCTCTCTCTCTGGGTTCAGTCTGTCTCTCTCACTCTGGGTTCAGTCTGTCTGTCTCTTTGGGTACAGTCTGTCTCTCACTCTGGGTTCAGTCTGTCTCTCTCTCTGGGTTCAGTCTGTCTCTCTCTCTGGGTTCAGTCTGTCTCTCTTTCTGGGATCAGTCTGTCTCTCACTCGGGGTTCAGTCTGTCTCTCTTTCTGGGTTCAGTCTGTCTCTCTCTCTGGGTTCAGTCTGTCTCTCTCACTCTGGGTTCAGTCTGTCTGTCTCTTTGGGTTCAGTCTGTCTCTCACTCTGGGTTCAGTCTGTCTCTCTCTCTGGGTTCAGTCTGTCTCTCTCTCTGGGTTCAGTCTGTCTCTCTTTCTGGGATCAGTCTGTCTCTCACTCGGGGTTCAGTCTGTCTCTCTTTCTGGGTTCAGTCTCTCTCTCTGGGTTCAGTCTCTCTCTCTGGGTTCTGTCTCTCTCTCTGGGTTCTGTCTCGCTTTCTGGGTTCTGTCTGTTTCTCTTTCTGGGTTATGTCTCTCTCTTTGGGTACAGTCTGTCTCTCTGTCTGGGTTCAGTCTGTCTCTCTGTCTCCGGGTTCAGTCTGTCTCTCTTTCTGGGTTCAGTCTGTCTCTCTGAGTGCAGTCTGTCTCTCTCTCTCTGGGTTCAGTCTGTCTCTCTCTCTGGGTTCAGTCTGTCTCTCTCACTCTGGGTTCAGTCTGTCTGTCTCTTTGGGTACAGTCTGTCTCACTCTCTCTGGGTTCAGTCTTCTCTCTCTCTTTCTGGGTTCAGTCTGTCTCTCTCTCTCTGGCTACAGTCTGTCTCTCTCTCTGGGTACAGTCTGTCTCTCTCTCTCTCTCTCTGGGTACAGTCTGTCTCTCTCTCTCTCTGGGTACAGTCTGTCTCTCTCTCTCTGGGTTCAGTCTGTCTCTCTCTCTTTCTGGGTTCAGTCTGTCTCTCTCTCTCTGGGTTCAGTCTGTCTCTGTCTCTCTCTGGGTTCAGTCTGTCTCTCTCTCTTTCTGGGTTCAGTCTGTCTCTCTCTGTCTGGGCTCAGTCTGTCTCTCTCTGTCTGGGCTCAGTCTGTCTCTCCATGTCTGGGTTCAGTCTGTCTCTCTCCCTCTCTGGGTACAGTCTGTCTCTCTCTCTCTCTGGGTACAGTCTCTCTCTCTCTGGGTACAGTCTCTCTCTCTGGGTTCATTCTGTCTGTCTGTCTCTCTCTCTCTGGGTTCAGTCTCTCTCTCTTTCTCTGAGTACAGTCTGTCTCTTTCTCTCTCTGGGTACAGCCTGTCTCTCTCTCTGGGTTCGGTCTGTCTCTCTCTCTGGGTTCGGTCTGTCTCTCTCTCTTTCTGGGTTCAGTCTCTCTCTCTCTTTTCGGGTTCAGTCGGTCTCTCTCTCTGGGTTCAGCCTGTCTCTCTCTCTGGGTTCAGTCTGTCTCTCGGTCTTTGGGTTCAGTCTGTCTCTCGGTCTTTGGGTTCAGTCTGTCTCTCTCTCTGGGTTCAGTCTGTCTCTCTCTCTGGGTTCAGTCTGTCTCTCTTTCTGGGATCAGTCTGTCTCTCTTTCTGGGTTCAGTCTCTGTCTCTCTTTCTGGGTTCAGTCTCTGTCTCTGGGTTCAGTCTCTGTCTCTGGGTTCAGTCTCTCTCTCTGGGTTCTGTCTCTCTCTCTGGGTTCTGTCTCTCTCTCTGGGTTCTGTCTCTCTCTCTAGGTTCTGTCTCTCTCTCTGGGTTCTGTCTCTCTCTCTGGGTTCTGTCTCTCTCTCTGGGTTTTCTCTGTTTCTCTTTCTGGGTTATGTCTCTCTCTCTGGGTACAGTCTGTCTCTCTGTCTGGGTTCAGTCTGTCTCTGTCTCCGGGTTCAGTCTGTCTCTCTTTCTGGGTTCAGTCTGTCTCTCTCACTCTGGGTTCAGTCTGTCTGTCTCTTTGGGTACAGTCTGTCTCTCTCTCTCTGGGTTCAGTCTTTCTCTCTCTCTCTGTGTTCAGTCTTCTCTCTCTCTTTCTGGGTTCAGTCTGTCTCTCTCTCTCTGGCTACAGTCTGTCTCTCTCTCTGGGTACAGTCTGTCTCTCTCTCTCTCTCTCTCTGGGTACAGTCTGTCCCTCTCTCTCGCTGGGTACAGTCTGTCTCTCTCTCTCTGGGTTCAGTCTGTCTCTCTCTCTTTCTGGGTTCAGTCTGTCTCTGTCTCTCTCTGGGTTCAGTCTGTCTCTGTCTCTCTCTGGGTTCAGTCTGTCTCTCTCTGTCTGGGCTCAGTCTGTCTCTCTCTGTCTGGGTTCAGTCTCTCTCTCTCTCTCTCTCTGGGTACAGTCTGTCTCTCTCTCTCTCTGGGTACAGTCTGTCTCTCTCTCTCTCTGGGTTCAGTCTCTCTCTCTGGGTTCAGTCTGTCTCTCTCTCTTTCTGGGTTCAGTCTGTCTCTCTGGGTTCAGTCTGTCTCTCTCTCTCTCTGGGTACTGTCTGTCTTTCTCTCTCTCTGGGTACAATCTGTCTCTCGCTCTGTCTGGGTTCAGTCTCTCTCTCTGGGTTCACTCTGTCTCTCTCTCTCGTTCTGGGTACAGTCTGTCTCTCTCTCTCTGTGGGTGCAGTCTGTCTCTCTGTCTTTCTGGGTACATTCTGTCTCTCTCTCTGTCTGGGTTCAGTCTCTCTCTCTGGGTTCAGTCTGTCTCTCTCTCGCTCTGGGTACAGTCTGTCTCTCTCTCTTTCTGGGTGCAGTCTGTCTCTCTCTCTCTCTGGGTACAGTCTGTCTCTCTCTCTCTCTCTGGGTGCAGTCTGTCTCTCTCTCTCTCTGGGTGCAGTCTGTCTCTCACTCTGTCTGGGTTCAGTCTCTCTCTCTGGGTTCAGTCTGTCTCTCTCTCTCTCGCTCTGGGTACAGTCTGTCTCTCTCTCTCTGGGTTCAGTCTGTCTCTCTCTGTCTGGGTTCAGTCTGTCTCTCTCTCTCTCTGGGTTCAGTCTGTCTCTCTCTCGCTCTGGGAACAGTCTCCCTCTCTCTCTTTCTGGGTTCAGTCTGTCTCTCTCTCTCTGGGCTCTGTCTGTCTCTCTCTCTGTGGGTTCAGTCTGTCTCTCTCTCTCTGGGTTCAGTCTTTCTCTCTCTCTCTGGGTTCAGTCTTCTCTCTCTCTTTCTGGGTTCAGTCTGTCTCTCTCTCTCTGGCTACAGTCTGTCTCTCTCTCTGGGTACAGTCTGTCTCTCTCTCTCTGGGTTCCGTCTGTCTCTCTCTATTTCTGGGTTCAGTCTGTCTCTCTCTATTTCTGGGTTCAGTCTGTCTCTCTCTATTTCTGGGTTCAGTCTGTCTCTCTCTCTCTGGGTTCAGTCTGTCTCTGTCGCTCTCTGGGTTCAGTCTGTCTCTGTCTCTCTCTGGGTTCAGTCTGTCTCTCTCTCTTTCTGGGTTCAGTCTGTCTCTCTCTGTCTGGGCTCAGTCTGTCTCTCTCTGTCTGGGCTCAGTCTGTCGCTCTCTCTCTGGGTTCAGTCTGTCTCTAACTCTTTCTGGGTTCAGTCTGTCTCTCTCTTTTTCTGGGTTCAGTCTGTCTCTCTCTCTTTCTGGGTTCAGTCTGTCTCTCTGTCTGAGTTCAGTCTCTCTCTCTCTCTGTCTGGGTTCAGTCTGTCTCTCTCTCTTGTTCTGGGTACAGTCGGTCTCTCTCTCTTTCTGGGTTCAGTCTGTCTCTCTCTGTCTGAGTTCATTCTCTCTCTCTCTGGGTTCAGTCTGTCTCTGTCTGGGTTCAGTCTGTCTCTCTCTCTGGGTTCAGTCTGTGTCTCTCTCTCTGGGTTCAGTCTGTCTCTCTCTCTGGGTTCAGTCTGTCTCTCTCTCTGGGTTCAGTCTGTCTCTCTCTCTGGGTTCAGTCTGTCTCTCTCTGTCTGGGTTCAGTCTCTCTCTCTCTATGGGTTCATTCAGTCTCTCACTCTATGGGTTCTTTCATTCTCTCCTTATGGGTTCAATCTGTCTCTCACACTGGGTTCAGTCTGTCTCTCACACTGGGGTCAGTCTGTCTCTCTCTGTCTGGGTTCAGTCTCTCTCTCTTTATGGGTTCAATCTATCTCTTTCTCTGGGTTCAGTCTGTCTCTCTCTCTGGGTTCAGTCTGTCTCTCTCTGTCTGGGTTCAGTCTGTCTCTCTCTGTCTGGGTTCAGTCTCTCTCTCTTTCTGGTTTCAGTCTGTCTCTCTCTGTCTGGGTTCAGTCTCTCTCTTTCTGGGTTCAGACTCTCTCTCTCTGTGGGTTCAGTCTGTCTCTCTCTCTGGGTTCAATCTGTCTCTCTCTGTCTGGGTTCAGTCTCCCTCTCTTTCTGGTTTCAGTCTGTCTCTCTTTCTCTGGGTTCAATCTGTCTCTCTTTCTCTGGGTTCAGTCTGTCTCTCTCTCTTTCCTGGTTCAGTCTCTCTCTTTCTTTCTGGGTTCAGTCTCTCTCTCTGAGTGCAGTCTGTATGTCTCTCTGGGTTCAGTCTGTCTCTCTTTCTCTGAGTTCAATCTGTCTCTCTCTTTGGGAACAGTCTGTCTCTCTCTGTCTCTGGGTTCAGTCTGTCTCTGTCTGTCTGGGTTCAGTCTGTCTCTCTGTCTTTCTGGGTTCAGTCTGTCTCTCTCTGTCTGGTTTCAGTCTGTCTCTCTCTCTCTGGGTTCAGTCTGTCTCTCTCTCTTTCTGGGTTCAGTCTGTCTCTCTCTTTCTCTGGGTACAGTCTGTCTCTCTCTCTCTCTCTGGGTACAGTCTCTGTCTGTCTCTCTCTGGGTACAGTCTCTATCTCTGAGTACAGTCTGTCTCATTCTCTCTCTGGGTTCAGCCTGTCTCTCTCTCTGGGTTCAGTCTGTCTCTCTGTCTTTGGGTTCAGTCTGTCTCTCACTCTGGGTTCAGTCTGTCTCTCTCCCTGGGTTCAGTCTGTCTCTCTTTCTGGGATCAGTCTTTCTCTCTTTCTGGGATCAGTCTTTCTCTCTTTCTGGGTTCAGTCTGTCTCTCTTTCTGGGTTCAGTCTCTCTCTCTTTCTGGGTTCAGTCTCTCTCTCTTTCTGGGTTCAGTCTCTCTCTCTTTCTGGGTTCAGTCTCTCTCTCTGGGTTCTGTCTGTCTCTCTTTCTGGGTTCTGTCTGTCTCTCTTTCTGGGTTCAGTCTGTCTCTCTCTCCGTGTTCAGTCTGTCTCTCTTTCTGGGTTCAGTCTGTCTCTCTGAGTGCAGTCTGTCTCTCTCTCTGGGTTCAGTCTGTCTCTCTCACTCTGGGTTCAGTCTGTCTCTCTCTCTGGGTACAGTCTGTCTCTCTCTCTCTCTGGGTGCAGTCTGTCTCTCTCTCTCTCTGGGTACAGTCTGTCTCTCTCTCTCTGGGTTCAGACTCTCTCTCTGGGTTCAGTCTGTCTCTCTGGGTTCAGTCTGTCTCTCACTCTGGGTTCAGTCTGTCTCTCTCTCTGGGTTCAGTCTGTCTCTCTTTCTGGGATCAGTCTGTCTCTCACTCGGGGTTCAGTCTGTCTCTCTTTCTGGGTTCAGTCTCTGTCTCTGGGTTCAGTCTCTGTCTCTGGGTTCAGTCTCTGTCTCTGGGTTCAGTCTCTCTCTCTGGGTTCTGTCTCTCTCTCTGGGTTCTGTCTCGCTTTCTGGGTTCTGTCTGTTTCTCTTTCTGGGTTATGTCTCTCTCTCTGGGTACAGTCTGTCTCTCTGTCTGGGTTCAGTCTGTCTCTGTCTCTCTCTGGGTACAGCGTGTCTCTCTCTCTGTCTGGGTTCAGTCTCTCTCTCTGGGTTCAGTCTGTCTCTCTCTCTCTGGGTTCGGTCTGTCTCACTCTCTTTCTGGGTTCAGTCTCTCTCTCTCTTTTCGGGTTCAGTCGGTCTCTCTCTCTGGGTTCAGCCTGTCTCTCTCTCTGGGTTCAGTCTGTCTCTCGGTCTTTGGGTTCAGTCTGTCTCTCACTCTGGGTTCAGTCTGTCTCTCTCTCTGGGTTCAGTCTGTCTCTCTTTTCGGGTTCAGTCGGTCTCTCTCTCTGGGTTCAGCCTGTCTCTCTCTCTGGGTTCAGTCTGTCTCTCGGTCTTTGGGTTCAGTCTGTCTCTCACTCTGGGTTCAGTCTGTCTCTCACTCTGGGTTCAGTCTGTCTCTCTCTCTGGGTTCAGTCTGTCTCTCACTCGGGGTTCAGTCTGTCTCTCTTTCTGGGTTCAGTCTCTCTCTCTGGGTTCAGTCTCTCTCTCTGGGTTCAGTCTCTCTCTCTGGGTTCTGTCTCTCTCTCTGGGTTCAGTCTCGCTTTCTGGGTTCTGTCTGTTTCTCTTTCTGGGTTATGTCTCTCTCTCTGGGTACAGTCTGTCTCTCTGTCTGGGTTCAGTCTGTCTCTGTCTCCGGGTTCAGTCTGTCTCTCTTTCTGGGTTCAGTCTGTCTCTCTGAGTGCAGTCTGTCTCTCTCTCTCTGGGTTCAGTCTGTCTCTCTCTCTGGGTTCAGTCTGTCTCTCTCACTCTGGGTTCAGTCTGTCTGTCTCTTTGGGTACAGTCTGTCTCTCTCTCTCTGGGTTCAGTCTTTCTCTCTCTCTCTGGGTTCAGTCTTCTCTCTCTCTTTCTGGGTTCAGTCTGTCTCTCTCTCTCTGGCTACAGTCTGTCTCTCTCTATGGGTACAGTCTGTCTCTCTCTCTCTCTGGGTACAGTCTGTCTCTCTCTCTCTCTGGGTACAGTCTGTCTCTCTCTCTCTCTCTGGGTACAGTCTGTCTCTCTCTCTCTGGGTTCAGTCTGTCTCTCTCTCTTTCTGGGTTCAGTCTGTCTCTCTCTCTTTCTGGGTTCAGTCTCTCTCTCTGGGTTCAGTCTGTCTGTCTGTCTCTCTCTCTCTGTGTTCAGTCTCCCTCTCTTTCTCTGAGTACAGTCTGTCTCTTTCCCTCTCTGGGTTCAGCCTGTCTCTCGCTCTGGGTTCAGTCTGTCTGTCTGTCTCTCTCTCTCTGTGTTCAGTCTCCCTCTCTTTCTCTGAGTACAGTCTGTCTCTTTCCCTCTCTGGGTTCAGCCTGTCTCTCGCTCTGGGTTCAGTCTGTCTCTCTCTCTGGGTTCAGTCTGTCTCACTCTCTGGGTTCAGTCTGTCTCACTCTCTTTCTGGGTTCAGTCTCTCTCTCTCTCTTCGGGTTCAGTCGGCCTCTCTCTCTGGGTTCAGCCTGTCTCTCCCTCTGGGTTCAGTCTGTCTCTCTCTCTGGGTTCGGTCTGTCTCACTCTCTTTCTGGGTTCAGTCTGTCTCTCTCTCTGGGTACAGCCTGTCTCTCTCTCTGGGTACAGCCTGTCTCTCTCTCTGGGTTCGGTCTGTCTCACTCTCTTTCTGGGTTCAGTCTCTCTCTCTCTTTTCGGGTTCAGTCGGTCTCTCTCTCTGGGTTCAGCCTGTCTCTCTCTCTGGGTTCAGTCTGTCTCTCTCTCTGGGTTCAGTCTGTCTCTCTCTCTGGGTTCAGTCTGTCTCTCTCTCTGGGTTCAGTCTGTCTCTCACTCGGGGTTCAGTCTGTCTCTCTTTCTGGGTTCAGTCTCTCTCTCTGGGTTCAGTCTCTCTCTCTGGGTTCAGTCTCTCTCTCTGGGTTCAGTCTCTCTCTCTGGGTTCTGTCTCTCTCTCTGGGTTCTGTCTCGCTTTCTGGGTTCTGTCTGTTTCTCTTTCTGGGTTATGTCTCTCTCTCTGGGTACAGTCTGTCTCTCTGTCTGGGTTCAGTCTGTCTCTCTGTCTCCGGGTTCAGTCTGTCTCTCTTTCTGGGTTCAGTCTGTCTCTCTGAGTGCAGTCTGTCTCTCTCTCTCTGGGTTCAGTCTGTCTCTCTCTCTGGGTTCAGTCTGTCTCTCTCACTCTGGGTTCAGTCTGTCTGTCTCTTTGGGTACAGTCTGTCTCACTCTCTCTGGGTTCAGTCTTCTCTCTCTCTTTCTGGGTTCAGTCTGTCTCTCTCTCTCTGGCTACAGTCTGTCTCTCTCTCTGGGTACAGTCTGTCTCTCTCTCTCTCTCTCTGGGTACAGTCTGTCTCTCTCTCTCTCTGGGTACAGTCTGTCTCTCTCTCTCTGGGTTCAGTCTGTCTCTCTCTCTTTCTGGGTTCAGTCTGTCTCTCTCTCTCTGGGTTCAGTCTGTCTCTCTCTCTTTCTGGGTTCAGTCTGTCTCTCTCTCTTTCTGGGTTCAGTCTGTCTCTCTCTGTCTGGGCTCAGTCTGTCTCTCCATGTCTGGGTTCAGTCTGTCTCTCTCCCTCTCTGGGTACAGTCTGTCTCTCTCTCTCTCTGGGTACAGTCTCTCTCTCTGGGTTCATTCTGTCTGTCTGTCTCTCTCTCTCTGGGTTCAGTCTCTCTCTCTTTCTCTGGGTACAGTCTGTCTCTTTCTCTCTCTGGGTACAGCCTGTCTCTCTCTCTGGGTTCAGTCTGTCTCTCTCTCTGGGTTCGGTCTGTCTCTCTCTCTTTCTGGGTTCAGTCTCTCTCTCTCTTTTCGGGTTCAGTCGGTCTCTCTCTCTGGGTTCAGCCTGTCTCTCTCTCTGGGTTCAGTCTGTCTCTCGGTCTTTGGGTTCAGTCTGTCTCTCGGTCTTTGGGTTCAGTCTGTCTCTCTCTCTGGGTTCAGTCTGTCTCTCTCTCTGGGTTCAGTCTGTCTCTCTTTCTGGGTTCAGTCTCTGTCTCTCTTTCTGGGTTCAGTCTCTGTCTCTGGGTTCAGTCTCTCTCTCTGGGTTCTGTCTCTCTCTCTGGGTTCTGTCTCTCTCTCTGGGTTTTCTCTGTTTCTCTTTCTGGGTTATGTCTCTCTCTCTGGGTACAGTCTGTCTCTCTGTCTGGGTTCAGTCTGTCTCTGTCTCCGGGTTCAGTCTGTCTCTCTTTCTGGGTTCAGTCTGTCTCTCTCACTCTGGGTTCAGTCTGTCTGTCTCTTTGGGTACAGTCTGTCTCTCTCTCTCTGGGTTCAGTCTTTCTCTCTCTCTCTGTGTTCAGTCTTCTCTCTCTCTTTCTGGGTTCAGTCTGTCTCTCTCTCTCTGGCTACAGTCTGTCTCTCTCTCTGGGTACAGTCTGTCTCTCTCTCTCTCTCTCTCTGGGTACAGTCTGTCCCTCTCTCTCGCTGGGTACAGTCTGTCTCTCTCTCTCTGGGTTCAGTCTGTCTCTCTCTCTTTCTGGGTTCAGTCTGTCTCTCTCTCTGGGTTCAGTCTGTCTCTGTCTCTCTCTGGGTTCAGTCTGTCTCTCTCTCTTTCTGGGTTCAGTCTGTCTCTCTCTGTCTGGGCTCAGTCTGTCTCTCTCTGTCTGGGTTCAGTCTGTCTCTCTCTCTCTCTCTGGGTACAGTCTGTCTCTCTCTCTCTCTCTGGGTACAGTCTGTCTCTCTCTCTCTCTGGGTTCAGTCTCTCTCTCTGGGTTCAGTCTGTCTCTCTCTCTTTCTGGGTTCAGTCTGTCTCCCTGGGTTCAGTCTGTCTCTCTCTCTCTCTGGGTACTGTCTGTCTTTCTCTCTCTCTGGGTACAGTCTGTCTCTCGCTCTGTCTGGGTTCAGTCTCTCTCTCTGGGTTCACTCTGTCTCTCTCTCTTTCTGGGTACAGTCTGTCTCTCTCTCTCTCTGGGTACAGTCTGTCTCTCTCTCTCTCTGGGTACAGTCTGTCTCTCTCTCTGTGTGCAGTCTGTCTCTCACTCTGTCTGGATTCAGTCTCTCTCTCTGGGTTCAGTCTGTCTCTCTCTCTCGTTCTGGGTACAGTCTGTCTCTCTCTCTCTGTGGGTGCAGTCTGTCTCTCTGTCTTTCTGGGTACATTCTGTCTCTCTCTCTGTCTGGGTTCAGTCTCTCTCTCTGGGTTCAGTCTGTCTCTCTCTCGCTCTGGGTACAGTCTGTCTCTCTCTCTTTCTGGGTGCAGTCTGTCTCTCTCTCTCTCTGGGTACAGTCTGTCTCTCTCTCTCTCTCTGGGTGCAGTCTGTCTCTCTCTCTCTCTGGGTGCAGTCTGTCTCTCACTATGTCTGGGTTCAGTCTCTCTCTCTGGGTTCAGTCTGTCTCTCTCTCTCTCGCTCTGGGTACAGTCTGTCTCTCTCTCTCTGGGTTCAGTCTGTCTCTCTCTCTGTCTGGGTTCAGTCTGTCTCTCTCTCTCTCTGGGTTCAGTCTGTCTCTCTCTCGCTCTGGGAACAGTCTCCCTCTCTCTCTGGGTTCAGTCTGTCTCTCTCTCTCTGGGCTCTGTCTGTCTCTCTCTCTCTGGGTTCAGTCTGTCTCTCTCTCTCTGGGTTCAGTCTTTCTCTCTCTCTCTGGGTTCAGTCTTCTCTCTCTCTTTCTGGGTTCAGTCTGTCTCTCTCTCTCTGGCTACAGTCTGTCTCTCTCTCTGGGTACAGTCTGTCTCTCTCTCTCTCTGGGTACAGTCTGTCTCTCTCTCTCTGGGTTCCGTCTGTCTCTCTCTATTTCTGGGTTCAGTCTGTCTCTCTCTCTCTGGGTTCAGTCTGTCTCTGTCGCTCTCTGGGTTCAGTCTGTCTCTGTCTCTCTCTGGGTTCAGTCTGTCTCTCTCTCTTTCTGGGTTCAGTCTGTCTCTCTCTCTTTCTGGGTTCAGTCTGTCTCTCTCTGTCTGGGCTCAGTCTGTCTCTCTCTCTCTGGGTTCCGTCTGTCTCTCTCTATTTCTGGGTTCAGTCTGTCTCTCTCTCTCTGGGTTCAGTCTGTCTCTGTCGCTCTCTGGGTTCAGTCTGTCTCTGTCTCTCTCTGGGTTCAGTCTGTCTCTCTCTCTTTCTGGGTTCAGTCTGTCTCTCTCTGTCTGGGCTCAGTCTGTCGCTCTCTCTCTGGGTTCAGTCTGTCTCTAACTCTTTCTGGGTTCAGTCTGTCTCTCTCTTTTTCTGGGTTCAGTCTGTCTCTCTCTCTTTCTGGGTTCAGTCTGTCTCTCTCTGTCTGAGTTCAGTCTCTCTCTCTGGGTTCAATCTGTCTCTCTTTCTGGGTTCAGTCTGTCTCTCTCTCTGGGTTCAGTCTCTCTCTCTCTCTGTCTGGGTTCAGTCTGTCTCTCTCTCTCTTTCTGGGTACAGTCGGTCTCTCTCTCTTTCTGGGTTCAGTCTGTCTCTCTCTGTCTGAGTTCATTCTCTCTCTCTCTGGGTTCAGTCTGTCTCTGTCTGGGTTCAGTCTGTCTCTCTCTCTGGGTTCAGTCTGTGTCTCTCTCTCTGGGTTCAGTCTGTCTCTCTCTCTGGGTTCAGTCTGTCTCTCTCTCTGGGTTCAGTCTGTCTCTCTCTCTGGGTTCAGTCTGTCTCTCTCTGTCTGGGTTCAGTCTCTCTCTCTCTATGGGTTCATTCAGTCTCTCTCTCTATGGGTTCTTTCATTCTCTCCTTATGGGTTCAATCTGTCTCTCACACTGGGTTCAGTCTGTCTCTCACACTGGGGTCAGTCTGTCTCTCACACTGGGGTCAGTCTGTCTCTCTCTGTCTGGGTTCAGTCTCTCTCTCTTTATGGGTTCAATCTATCTCTCTCTCTGGGTTCAGTCTGTCTCTCTCTCTGGGTTCAGTCTGTCTCTCTCTGTCTGGGTTCAGTCTCTCTCTCTTTCTGGTTTCAGTCTGTCTCTCTCTGTCTGGGTTCAGTCTCTCTCTTTCTGGGTTCAGACTCTCTCTCTCTGTGGGTTCAGTCTGTCTCTCTCTCTGGGTTCAATCTGTCTCTCTCTGTCTGGGTTCAGTCTCCCTCTCTTTCTGGTTTCAGTCTGTCTCTCTTTCTCTGGGTTCAATCTGTCTCTCTCTCTGGGTTCAGTCTGTCTCTCTCTCTTTCTTGGTTCAGTCTCTCTCTTTCTTTCTGGGTTCAGTCTCTCTCTCTGAGTGCAGTCTGTATGTCTCTCTGGGTTCAGTCTGTCTCTCTTTCTCTGAGTTCAATCTGTCTCTCTCTTTGGGAACAGTCTGTCTCTCTCTGTCTCTGGGTTCAGTCTGTCTCTGTCTGTCTGGGTTCAGTCTGTCTCTCTGTCTTTCTGGGTTCAGTCTGTCTCTCTGTCTTTCTGGGTTCAGTCTGTCTCTCTCTGTCTGGTTTCAGTCTGTCTCTCTCTCTCTGGGTTCAGTCTGTCTCTCTCTCTTTCTGGGTTCAGTCTGTCTCTCTCTTTCTCTGGGTACAGTCTGTCTCTCTCTCTCTCTCTGGGTACAGTCTCTGTCTGTCTCTCTCTCAGGGTACAGTCTCTATCTCTGAGTACAGTCTGTCTCATTCTCTCTCTGGGTTCAGCCTGTCTCTCTCTCTGGGTTCAGTCTGTCTCTCTGTCTTTGGGTTCAGTCTGTCTCTCACTCTGGGTTCAGTCTGTCTCTCTCCCTGGGTTCAGTCTGTCTCTCTTTCTGGGATCAGTCTTTCTCTCTTTCTGGGATCAGTCTTTCTCTCTTTCTGGGTTCAGTCTGTCTCTCTTTCTGGGTTCAGTCTCTCTCTCTTTCTGGGTTCAGTCTCTCTCTCTTTCTGGGTTCAGTCTCTCTCTCTGGGTTCTGTCTGTCTCTCTTTCTGGGTTCTGTCTGTCTCTCTTTGTGGGTTCAGTCTGTCTCTCTTTCTGGGTTCAGTCTGTCTCTCTCTCCGTGTTCAGTCTGTCTCTCTTTCTGGGTTCAGTCTGTCTCTCTGAGTGCAGTCTGTCTCTCTCTCTGGGTTCAGTCTGTCTCTCTCACTCTGGGTTCAGTCTGTCTCTCTCTCTGGGTACAGTCTGTCTCTCTCTCTGGGTACAGTCTGTCTCTCTCTCTCTCTGGGTGCAGTCTGTCTCTCTCTCTCTCTGGGTACAGTCTGTCTCTCTCTCTCTGGGTTCAGACTCTCTCTCTGGGTTCAGTCTGTCTCTCTGGGTTCAGTCTGTCTCTCTCTCTGGGTTCAGTCTGTCTCTCTCTCTGGGTTCAGTCTGTCTCTCGGTCTTTGGGTTCAGTCTGTCTCTCACTCTGGGTTCAGTCTGTCTCTCTCTCTGGGTTCAGTCTGTCTCTCTCTCTGGGTTCAGTCTGTCTCTCTTTCTGGGTTCAGTCTCTGTCTCTGGGTTCAGTCTCTGTCTCTGGGTTCAGTCTCTGTCTCTGGGTTCAGTCTCTCTCTCTGGGTTCTGTCTCTCTCTCTGGGTTCTGTCTCTCTCTCTGGGTTCTGTCTCTCTCTCTGGGTTCTGTCTCGCTTTCTGGGTTCTGTCTGTTTCACTTTCTGGGTTATGTCTCTCTCTCTGGGTACAGTCTGTCTCTCTGTCTGGGTTCAGTCTGTCTCTCTGTCTCTCTCTGGGTACAGCGTGTCTCTCTCTCTGTCTGGGTTCAGTCTCTCTCTCTGGGTTCAGTCTGTCTCTCTCTCTCTGGGTTCGGTCTGTCTCACTCTCTTTCTGGGTTCAGTCTCTCTCTCTCTTTTCGGGTTCAGTCGGTCTCTCTCTCTGGGTTCAGCCTGTCTCTCTCTCTGGGTTCAGTCTGTCTCTCGGTCTTTGGGTTCAGTCTGTCTCTCACTCTGGGTTCAGTCTGTCTCTCTCTCTGGGTTCAGTCTGTCTCTCTTTTCGGGTTCAGTCGGTCTCTCTTTTCGGGTTCAGTCGGTCTCTCTCTCTGGGTTCAGCCTGTCTCTCTCTCTGGGTTCAGCCTGTCTCTCGGTCTTTGGGTTCAGTCTGTCTCTCACTCTGGGTTCAGTCTGTCTCTCTCTCTGGGTTCAGTCTGTCTCTCTCTCTGGGTTCAGTCTGTCTCTCACTCGGGGTTCAGTCTGTCTCTCTTTCTGGGTTCAGTCTCTCTCTCTGGGTTCAGTCTGTCTCTCTGGGTTCTGTCTCTCTCTCTGGGTTCTGTCTCTCTCTCTGGGTTCAGTCTCGCTTTCTGGGTTCTGTCTGTTTCTCTTTCTGGGTTATGTCTCTCTCTCTGGGTACAGTCTGTCTCTCTGTCTGGGTTCAGTCTGTCTCTCTTTCTGGGTTCAGTCTGTCTCTCTGAGTGCAGTCTGTCTCTCTCTCTCTGGGTTCAGTCTGTCTCTCTCTCTGGGTTCAGTCTGTCTCTCTCACTCTGGGTTCAGTCTGTCTGTCTCTTTGGGTACAGTCTGTCTCTCTCTCTCTGGGTTCAGTCTTTCTCTCTCTCTCTGGGTTCAGTCTTCTCTCTCTCTCTGGGTTCAGTCTTCTCTCTCTCTTTCTGGGTTCAGTCTGTCTCTCTCTCTCTGGCTACAGTCTGTCTCTCTCTATGGGTACAGTCTGTCTCTCTCTCTCTCTGGGTACAGTCTGTCTCTCTCTCTCTCTGGGTTCAGTCTGTCTCTCTCTCTTTCTGGGTTCAGTCTGTCTCTCTCTTTCTCTGGGTACAGTCTCTCTCTCTGGGTTCAGTCTGTCTGTCTGTCTCTCTCTCTCTGTGTTCAGTCTCCCTCTCTTTCTCTGAGTACAGTCTGTCTCTTTCCCTCTCTGGGTTCAGCCTGTCTCTCGCTCTGGGTTCAGTCTGTCTCTCTCTCTGGGTTCAGTCTGTCTCACTCTCTGGGTTCAGTCTGTCTCACTCTCTTTCTGGGTTCAGTCTCTCTCTCTCTCTTCGGGTTCAGTCGGCCTCTCTCTCTGGGTTCAGTCTGTCTCTCCCTCTGGGTTCAGTCTGTCTCTCTGTCTTTGGGTTCCGTCTGTCTCTCACTCTGGGTTCAGTCTGTCTCTCTCCCTGGGTTCAGTCTGTCTCTCTTTCTGGGATCAGTCTGTCTCTCTTTCTGGGATCAGTCTTTCTCTCTTTCTGGGATCAGTCTTTCTCTCTTTCTGGGATCAGTCTTTCTCTCTTTCTGGGTTCAGTCTGTCTCTCTTTCTGGGTTCAGTCTCTCTCTCTTTCTGGGTTCAGTCTCTCTCTCTTTCTGGGTTCAGTCTCTCTCTCTGGGTTCTGTCTGTCTCTCTTTCTGGGTTCTGTCTGTCTCTCTTTCTGGGTTCAGTCTGTCTCTCTCTCCGTGTTCAGTCTGTCTCTCTTTCCGGGTTCAGTCTGTCTCTCTGAGTGCAGTCTGTCTCTCTCTCTGGGTTCAGTCTGTCTCTCTCACTCTGGGTTCAGTCTGTCTCTCTCTCTGGGTACAGTCTGTCTCTCTCTCTGGGTACAGTCTGTCTCTCTCTCTCTCTGGGTGCAGTCTGTCTCTCTCTCTCTCTGGGTACAGTCTGTCTCTCTCTCTCTGGGTTCAGACTCTCTCTCTGGGTTCAGTCTGTCTCTCTGGGTTCAGTCTGTCTCTCTCTCTGGGTTCAGTCTGTCTCTCGGTCTTTGGGTTCAGTCTGTCTCTCACTCTGGGTTCAGTCTGTCTCTCTCTCTGGGTTCAGTCTGTCTCTCTTTCTGGGATCAGTCTGTCTCTCTCTCCGTGTTCAGTCTGTCTCTCTTTCCGGGTTCAGTCTGTCTCTCTGAGTGCAGTCTGTCTCTCTCTCTGGGTTCAGTCTGTCTCTCTCACTCTGGGTTCAGTCTGTCTCTCTCTCTGGGTACAGTCTGTCTCTCTCTCTGGGTACAGTCTGTCTCTCTCTCTCTCTGGGTGCAGTCTGTCTCTCTCTCTCTCTGGGTACAGTCTGTCTCTCTCTCTCTGGGTTCAGACTCTCTCTCTGGGTTCAGTCTGTCTCTCTGGGTTCAGTCTGTCTCTCTCTCTGGGTTCAGTCTGTCTCTCGGTCTTTGGGTTCAGTCTGTCTCTCACTCTGGGTTCAGTCTGTCTCTCTCTCTGGGTTCAGTCTGTCTCTCTTTCTGGGATCAGTCTGTCTCTCACTCGGGGTTCAGTCTGTCTCTCTTTCTGGGTTCAGTCTCTGTCTCTGGTTTCAGTCTCTGTCTCTGGTTTCAGTCTCTCTCTCTGGGTTCTGTCTCTCTCTCTGGGTTCTGTCTCTCTCTCTGGGTTCTGTCTCTCTCTCTGGGTTCTGTCTCTCTCTCTGGGTTCTGTCTGTTTCTCTTTCTGGGTTATGTCTCTCTCTCTGGGTACAGTCTGTCTCTCTGTCTGGGTTCAGTCTGTCTCTGTCTCTCTCTGGGTACAGCGTGTCTCTCTCTCTGTCTGGGTTCAGTCTCTCTCTCTGGGTTCAGTCTGTCTCTCTCTCTCTGGGTTCGGTCTGTCTCACTCTCTTTCTGGGTTCAGTCTCTCTCTCTCTTTTCGGGTTCAGTCGGTCTCTCTCTCTGGGTTCAGCCTGTCTCTCTCTCTGGGTTCAGTCTGTCTCTCGGTCTTTGGGTTCAGTCTGTCTCTCACTCTGGGTTCAGTCTGTCTCTCTCTCTGGGTTCAGTCGGTCTCTCTCTCTGGGTTCAGCCTGTCTCTCTCTCTGGGTTCAGTCTGTCTCTCGGTCTTTGGGTTCAGTCTGTCTCTCACTCTGGGTTCAGTCTGTCTCTCTCTCTGGGTTCAGTCTGTCTCTCTCTCTGGGTTCAGTCTGTCTCTCACTCGGGGTTCAGTCTGTCTCTCTTTCTGGGTTCAGTCTCTCTCTCTGGGTTCAGTCTCTCTCTCTGGGTTCTGTCTCTCTCTCTGGGTTCTGTCTCTCTCTCTGGGTTCAGTCTCGCTTTCTGGGTTCTGTCTGTTTCTCTTTCTGGGTTATGTCTCTCTCTCTGGGTACAGTCTGTCTCTCTGTCTGGGTTCAGTCTGTCTCTGTCTCCGGGTTCAGTCTGTCTCTCTTTCTGGGTTCAGTCTGTCGCTCTGAGTGCAGTCTGTCTCTCTCTCTCTGGGTTCAGTCTGTCTCTCTCTCTGGGTTCAGTCTGTCTCTCTCACTCTGGGTTCAGTCTGTCTGTCTCTTTGGGTACAGTCTGTCTCTCTCTCTCTGGGTTCAGTCTTGCTCTCTCTCTCTGGGTTCAGTCTTCTCTCTCTCTTTCTGGGTTCAGCCTGTCTCTCTCTCTCTGGCTACAGTCTGTCTCTCTCTATGGGTACAGTCTGTCTCTCTCTCTCTCTGGGTACAGTCTGTCTCTCTCTCTCTCTGGGTACAGTCTGTCTCTCTCTCTCTGGGTTCAGTCTGTCTCTCTCTCTTTCTGGGTTCAGTCTGTCTCTCTCTTTCTCTGGGTACAGTCTCTCTCTCTGGGTTCAGTCTGTCTGTCTGTCTGTCTCTCTCTGTGTTCAGTCTCCCTCTCTTTCTCTGAGTACAGTCTGTCTCTTTCCCTCTCTGGGTTCAGCCTGTCTCTCGCTCTGGGTTCAGTCTGTCTCTCTCTCTGGGTTCAGTCTGTCTCACTCTCTGGGTTCAGTCTGTCTCACTCTCTTTCTGGGTTCAGTCTCTCTCTCTCTCTTCGGGTTCAGTCGGCCTCTCTCTCTGGGTTCAGCCTGTCTCTCCCTCTGGGTTCAGTCTGTCTCTCCCTCTGGGTTCAGTCTGTCTCTCTGTCTTAGGGTTCCGTCTGTCTCTCACTCTGGGTTCAGTCTGTCTCTCTTTCTGGGATCAGTCTGTCTCTCTCTCTGGGTTCGGTCTGTCTCACTCTCTTTCTGGGTTCAGTCTGTCTCTCTCTCTGGGTACAGCCTGTCTCTCTCTCTGGGTTCAGTCTGTCTCTCTCTCTGGGTTCGGTCTGTCTCACTCTCTTTCTGGGTTCAGTCTCTCTCTCTCTTTTCGGGTTCAGTCGGTCTCTCTCTCTGGGTACAGCCTGTCTCTCTCTCTGGGTTCAGTCTGTCTCTCTCTCTGGGTTCAGTCTGTCTCTCTCTGTCTGGGTTCAGTCTGTCTCTCTCTGTCTGGGTTCAGTCTGTCTCTCTCTGTCTGGGTTCAGTCTCTCTCTCTCTATGGTTTCATTCAGTCTCTCTCTCTATGGGTTCTTTCATTCTCTCCTTATGGGTTCAATCTGTCTCTCACACTGGGTTCAGTCTGTCTCTCACACTGGGGTCAGTCTGTCTCTCACACTGGGGTCAGTCTGTCTCTCTCTGTCTGGGTTCAGTCTCTCTCTCTTTATGGGTTCAATCTATCTCTCTCTCTGGGTTCAGTCTGTCTCTCTCTCTGGGTTCAGTCTGTCTCTCTCTGTCTGGGTTCAGTCTCTCTCTCTTTCTGGTTTCAGTCTGTCTCTCTCTGTCTGGGTTCAGTCTCTCTCTTTCTGGGTTCAGACTCTCTCTCTCTGTGGGTTCAGTCTGTCTCTCTCTCTGGGTTCAATCTGTCTCTCTCTGTCTGGGTTCAGTCTCCCTCTCTTTCTGGTTTCAGTCTGTCTCTCTTTCTCTGGGTTCAATCTGTCTCTCTCTCTGGGTTCAGTCTGTCTCTCTCTCTTTCCTGGTTCAGTCTCTCTCTTTCTTTCTGGGTTCAGTCTCTCTCTCTGAGTGCAGTCTGTATGTCTCTCTGGGTTCAGTCTGTCTCTCTTTCTCTGAGTTCAATCTGTCTCTCTCTTTGGGAACAGTCTGTCTCTCTCTGTCTCTGGGTTCAGTCTGTCTCTGTCTGTCTGGGTTCAGTCTGTCTCTCTGTCTTTCTGGGTTCAGTCTGTCTCTCTCTGTCTGGTTTCAGTCTGTCTCTCTCTCTCTCT
The DNA here is from genome assembly GCF_036365525.1 of Heterodontus francisci. Taxonomy (NCBI): domain Eukaryota; kingdom Metazoa; phylum Chordata; class Chondrichthyes; order Heterodontiformes; family Heterodontidae; genus Heterodontus; species Heterodontus francisci. The sequence goes on from NC_090376.1 coordinate 6,550,641, forward strand.
GGGTTCAGTCTGTCTCTCTCTCTTTCTGGGTTCAGTCTGTCTCTCTCTTTCTCTGGGTACAGTCTGTCTCTCTCTCTCTCTCTGGGTACAGTCTCTGTCTGTCTCTCTCTGGGTACAGTCTCTATCTCTGAGTACAGTCTGTCTCATTCTCTCTCTGGGTTCAGCCTGTCTCTCTCTCTGGGTTCAGTCTGTCTCTCTGTCTTTGGGTTCAGTCTGTCTCTCTGTCTTTGGGTTCAGTCTGTCTCTCTCCCTGGGTTCAGTCTGTCTCTCTTTCTGGGATCAGTCTTTCTCTCTTTCTGGGATCAGTCTTTCTCTCTTTCTGGGTTCAGTCTGTTTCTCTTTCTGGGTTCAGTCTCTCTCTCTTTCTGGGTTCAGTCTCTCTCTCTTTCTGGGTTCAGTCTCTCTCTCTGGGTTCTGTCTGTCTCTCTTTCTGGGTTCAGTCTGTCTCTCTGAGTGCAGTCTGTCTCTCTCTCTGGGTTCAGTCTGTCTCTCTCACTCTGGGTTCAGTCTGTCTCTCTCTCTGGGTACAGTCTGTCTCTCTCTCTGGGTACAGTCTGTCTCTCTCTCTGGGTACAGTCTGTCTCTCTCTCTCTCTGGGTGCAGTCTGTCTCTCTCTCTCTCTGGGTACAGTCTGTCTCTCTCTCTCTGGGTTCAGACTCTCTCTCTGGGTTCAGTCTGTCTCTCTCTCTTTCTGGGTTCAGTCTGTCTCTCTCTCTCTCTGGGTACAGTCTGTCTCTCTCTCTCTCTGGGTACAGTCTCTCTCTGGGTTCAGTCTGTCTCTGTCTCGCTCTGTGTACAGTCTGTCTCTCTCTCTCTCTGGGTGCAGTCTGTCTCTCTCTCTCTCTGGGTGCAGTCTGTCTCTCACTCTGTCTGGGTTCAGTCTCTCTCTCTGGGTTCACTCTGCCTCTCTCTCGCTCTGGGTACAGTCTGTCTCTCTCTCTCTCTGGGTGCAGTCTGTCTCTCTCTCTCTCTGGGTGCAGTCTCTCTCTCTGGGTTCAATCTGTCTCTCTCTCGCTCTGGGTACAGTCTGTCTCTCTCTCTCTCTGGGTGCAGTCTGTCTCTCTCTCTGTCTGGGTTCAGTCTCTCTCTCTGGGTTCAGTCTGTCTCTCTCTCGCTCTGGGTACAGTCTGTCTCTCTCTCTCTGGGTACAGTCTGTCTCTCTCTCTCTCTCTGGGTGCAGTCTGTCTCTCTCTCTCTCTGGGTGCAGTCTGTCTCTCTCTCTCTGGGTTCAGTTTCTCTCTCTGGGTTCAGTCTGTCTCTCTCTCTGGGTTCAGTCTGTCTCTCTTTCTCTGAGTTCAATCTGTCTCTCTCTTTGGGAACAATCTGTCTCTCTCTGTCTCTGGGTTCATTCTGTCTCTGTCTGTCTGGGTTCAGTCTGTCTCTCTGTCTTTCTGGGTTCAGTCTGTCTCTCTCTGTCTGGGTTCAGTCTGTCTCTCTCTGTCTGGGTTCAGTCTGTCTCTCTCTCTGGGATCAGTCTGTCTCTCTCCCTGGGATCAGTCTGTCTCTCTTTCTGGGTTCAGTCTGTCTCTCACTCTGGGTTCAGTCTCTCTCTCTTTCTGGGTTCAGTTTCTCTCTCTTTCTGGGTTCAGTCTCACTCTCTGGGTTCTGTCTGTCTCTCTTTCTGGGTTCTGTCTGTCTCTCTCTCCGTGTTCAGTCTGTCTCTCTTTCTGGGTTCAGTCTGTCTCTCTGAGTGCAGTCTGTTTCTCTCTCTGGGTGCAGTCTGTCTCTCTCTCTGTCTGGGTTCAGTCTCTCACTCTGGGTTCACTCTGCCTCTGTCTCGCTCTGGCTGCAGTCTGTCTCTCTCTCTCTCTGGGTGCAGTCTGTCTCTCTCTCTCTCTGGGTTCAGTCTCTATCTCTGGGTTCAATCTGTCTCTCTCTCGCTCTGGGTACAGTCTGTCTCTCTCTCTCTCTGGGTGCAGTCCGTCTCTCTGTCTGTCTGGGTACAGTCTGTCTCTCTCTCTGTCTGGGTTCAGTCTCTCTCTCTGGGTTCAGTATGTCTCACTCGCTCTGGGTGCAGTCTGTCTCTCTCTCTTTCTGGGTACAGTCTGTCTCTCTCTCTCTCTTGGAACAGTCTGTCTCTCTCTCTCTCTGGATGCAGTCTGTCTCTCTCTCTCTCTGGGTGCAGTCTGTCTCTCCGGGTTTAGTCTGTCTCTCTCTCGCTCTGGGTACAGTCTGTCTCTCTCTCTCTCTGGGTGCAGTCTGTCTCTCTTTCTGGGTACAGTCTGTATCTCTCTCTGGGTTCAGTCTGTCTCTCTCTCGCTCTGGGTACAGTCTCTCTCTCTCTCTTTCTGGGTTCAGTCTGTCTCTCTCTGTCTGGGCTCTGTCTGTCTGTCTCTCTCTGGGTTCAGTCTGTCTCTCTCTCTCTGGCTTCAGTCTGTCTCTCTCTCTCTGGGTTCAGTCTGTCTCTCTCTCTCTGGGTTCAGTCTGTCTCTCTCTCTTTCTGGGTTCAGTCTGTCGCTCTCTCGCTGGCTACAGTCTGTCTCTCTCTCTGGGTACAGTCTCTCTCTTTCTGGGTTCAGACTCTCTCTCTCTGTGGGTTCAGTCTGTCTCTCTCTCTGGGTTCAATCTGTCTCTCTCTGTCTGGGTTCAGTCTCCCTCTCTTTCTGGTTTCAGTCTGTCTCTCTTTCTCTGGGTTCAATCTGTCTCTCTCTCTGGGTTCAGTCTGTCTCTCTCTCTGGGTTCAGTCTGTCTCTCTCTCTTTCCTGGTTCAGTCTCTCTCTTTCTTTCTGGGTTCAGTCTCTCTCTCTGAGTGCAGTCTGTATGTCTCTCTGGGTTCAGTCTGTCTCTCTTTCTCTGAGTTCAATCTGTCTCTCTCTTTGGGAACAGTCTGTCTCTCTCTGTCTCTGGGTTCAGTCTGTCTCTGTCTGTCTGGGTTCAGTCTGTCTCTCTGTCTTTCTGGGTTCAGTCTGTCTCTCTCTGTCTGGTTTCAGTCTGTCTCTCTCTCTCTGGGTTCAGTCTGTCTCTCTCTCTTTCTGGGTTCAGTCTGTCTCTCTCTTTCTCTGGGTACAGTCTGTCTCTCTCTCTCTCTCTGGGTACAGTCTCTGTCTGTCTCTCTCTGGGTACAGTCTCTATCTCTGAGTACAGTCTGTCTCATTCTCTCTCTGGGTTCAGCCTGTCTCTCTCTCTGGGTTCAGTCTGTCTCTCTGTCTTTGGGTTCAGTCTGTCTCTCACTCTGGGTTCAGTCTGTCTCTCTCCCTGGGTTCAGTCTGTCTCTCTTTCTGGGATCAGTCTTTCTCTCTTTCTGGGATCAGTCTTTCTCTCTTTCTGGGTTCAGTCTGTCTCTCTTTCTGGGTTCAGTCTCTCTCTCTTTCTGGGTTCAGTCTCTCTCTCTGGGTTCTGTCTGTCTCTCTTTCTGGGTTCAGTCTGTCTCTCTGAGTGCAGTCTGTCTCTCTCTCTGGGTTCAGTCTGTCTCTCTCACTCTGGGTTCAGTCTGTCTCTCTCTCTGGGTACAGTCTGTCTCTCTCTCTGGGTACAGTCTGTCTCTCTCTCTCTCTGGGTGCAGTCTGTCTCTCTCTCTCTCTGGGTACAGTCTGTCTCTCTCTCTCTGGGTTCAGACTCTCTCTCTGGGTTCAGTCTGTCTCTCTGGGTTCAGTCTGTCTCTCTCTCTTTCTGGGTTCAGTCTGTCTGTCTCTCTCTCTGGGTACAGTCTGTCTCTCTCTCTCTCTGGGTACAGTCTCTCTCTGGGTTCAGTCTGTCTCTGTCTCGCTCTGTGTACAGTCTGTCTCTCTCTCTCTCTGGGTGCAGTCTGTCTCTCTCTCTCTCTGGGTGCAGTCTGTCTCTCACTCTGTCTGGGTTCAGTCTCTCTCTCTGGGTTCACTCTGCCTCTCTCTCGCTCTGGGTACAGTCTGTCTCTCTCTCTCTCTGGGTGCAGTCTGTCTCTCTCTCTCTCTGGGTGCAGTCTCTCTCTCTAGGTTCAATCTGTCTCTCTCTCGCTCTGGGTACAGTCTGTCTCTCTCTCTCTCTGGGTGCAGTCTGTCTCTCTCTCTGTCTGGGTTCAGTCTCTCTCTCTGGGTTCAGTCTGTCTCTCTCTCGCTCTGGGTACAGTCTGTCTCTCTCTCTCTGGGTACAGTCTGTCTCTCTCTCTCTCTGGGTGCAGTCTGTCTCTCTCTCTCTCTGGGTGCAGTCTGTCTCTCTCTCTCTGGGTTCAGTTTCTCTCTCTGGGTTCAGTCTGTCTCTCTCTCTGGGTTCAGTCTGTCTCTCTTTCTCTGAGTTCAATCTGTCTCTCTCTTTGGGAACAATCTGTCTCTCTCTGTCTCTGGGTTCATTCTGTCTCTATCTGTCTGGGTTCAGTCTGTCTCTCTGTCTTTCTGGGTTCAGTCTGTCTCTCTCTGTCTGGGTTCAGTCTGTCTCTCTCTGTCTGGGTTCAGTCTGTCTCTCTCTCTGGGATCAGTCTGTCTCTCTCCCTGGGATCAGTCTGTCTCTCTTTCTGGGTTCAGTCTGTCTCTCACTCTGGGTTCAGTCTCTCTCTCTTTCTGGGTTCAGTTTCTCTCTCTTTCTGGGTTCAGTCTCACTCTCTGGGTTCTGTCTGTCTCTCTTTCTGGGTTCTGTCTGTCTCTCTCTCCGTGTTCAGTCTGTCTCTCTTTCTGGGTTCAGTCTGTCTCTCTCTCTGTCTGGGTTCAGTCTCTCACTCTGGGTTCACTCTGCCTCTCTCTCGCTCTGGCTGCAGTCTGTCTCTCTCTGGGTGCAGTCTGTCTCTCTCTCTCTCTGGGTTCAGTCTCTATCTCTGGGTTCAATCTGTCTCTCTCTCGCTCTGGGTACAGTCTGTCTCTCTCTCTCTCTGGGTGCAGTCCGTCTCTCAGTCTGTCTGGGTACAGTCTGTCTCTCTCTCTGTCTGGGTTCAGTCTCTCTCTCTGGGTTCAGTATGTCTCACTCGCTCTGGGTGCAGTCTGTCTCTCTCTCTTTCTGGGTACAGTCTGTCTCTCTCTCTCTCTTGGAACAGTCTGTCTCTCTCTCTCTCTGGATGCAGTCTGTCTCTCTCTCTCTCTGGGTGCAGTCTGTCTCTCCGGGTTTAGTCTGTCTCTCTCTCGCTCTGGGTACAGTCTGTCTCTCTCTCTCTCTGGGTGCAGTCTGTCTCTCTTTCTGGGTACAGTCTGTATCTCTCTCTGGGTTCAGTCTGTCTCTCTCTCGCTCTGGGTACAGTCTCTCTCTCTCTCTTTCTGGGTTCAGTCTGTCTCTCTCTGTCTGGGCTCTGTCTGTCTGTCTCTCTCTGGGTTCAGTCTGTCTCTCTCTCTCTGGCTTCAGTCTGTCTCTCTCTCTCTGGGTTCAGTCTGTCTCTCTCTCTTTCTGGGTTCAGTCTGTCGCTCTCTCGCTGGCTACAGTCTGTCTCTCTCTCTGGGTACAGTCTGACTCTCTCTCTCGCTGGGTACAGTCTGTCTCTCTCTCTCTGGGTTCAGTCTGTCTCTCTCTCTTTCTGCGTTCAGTCTGTCTCTCTCTCTTTCTGGGTTCAGTCTGTCTCTCTCTCTCTGGGTTCAGTCTGTCTCTGTCTCTCTCTGGGTTCAGTTTGTCTCTGTCTCTCTCTGGGTTCTGTCTGTCTCTCTCTCTTTCTGGGTTCATTCTGTCTCTCTGTGTCTGAGCTCAGTCTGTCTCTCTCTCTCTGGGTGCAGTCTGTCTCTCTTTCTGGGTACAGTCTGTATCTCTCTCTGGGTTCAGTCTGTCTCTCTCTCGCTCTGGGTACAGTCTCTCTCTCTCTCTTTCTGGGTTCAGTCTGTCTCTCTCTGTCTGGGCTCTGTCTGTCTGTCTCTCTCTGGGTTCAGTCTGTCTCTCTCTCTCTGGCTTCAGTCTGTCTCTCTCTCTCTGGGTTCAGTCTGTCTCTCTCTCTTTCTGGGTTCAGTCTGTCGCTCTCTCGCTGGCTACAGTCTGTCTCTCTCTCTGGGTACAGTCTGACTCTCTCTCTCGCTGGGTACAGTCTGTCTCTCTCTCTCTGGGTTCAGTCTGTCTCTCTCTCTTTCTGCGTTCAGTCTGTCTCTCTCTCTTTCTGGGTTCAGTCTGTCTCTCTCTCTCTGGGTTCAGTCTGTCTCTGTCTCTCTCTGGGTTCAGTTTGTCTCTGTCTCTCTCTGGGTTCTGTCTGTCTCTCTCTCTTTCTGGGTTCATTCTGTCTCTCTGTGTCTGAGCTCAGTCTGTCTCTCTCTCTCTGGGTTCAGTCTGTCGCTCTCTCTCTGGGTTCAGTCTGTCTCTCTCTCTCTGGGTTCAGTCAGTCTATCTCTTTCTGGGTTCAGTCTGTCTCTCTCTCTTTCTGGGTTCAGTCTGTCTCTCTCTCTCTCTGGGTTCAGTCTCTCTCTCTCTCTCTGGGTTCAATCTGTCTCTCTTTCTGGGTTCAGTCTGTCTCTCTCTCTTTCTGGGTTCAGTCTGTCTCTCTCTCTCTCTGGGTTCAGTCTCTCTCTCTCTCTGTCTGGGTTCAGTCTGTCTCTCTCTCGCTGGCTACAGTCTTTCTCTCTCTCTGGGTACAGTCTGACTCTCTCTCTCGCTGGGTACAGTCTGTCACTCTCTCTCTGGGTTCAGTCTGTCTCTCTCTCTTTCTGGGTTCATTCTGTCTCTCTGTGTCTGAGCTCAGTCTATCTCTCTCTCTCTGGGTTCAGTCTGTCGCTCTCTCTCTGGGTTCAGTCTGTCTCTCTCTCTTTCTGGGTTCAGTCTGTCTCTCTCTCTTTCTGGGTTCAGTCTGTCTCTCTCTCTCTTTCTGGGTTCAGTCTGTCTCTCTCTCTCTTTCTGGGTTCAGTCTGTCTCTCTCTCTTTCTGGGTTCAGTCTGTCTCTCTCTCTCTGGGTTCAGTCTCTCTCTCTCTCTCTGGGTTCAGTCTCTCTCTCTCTCTCTGGGTTCAGTCTCTCTCTCTCTTTCTGGGTTCAATCTGTCTCTCTCTCTGTATGGGTTCAGTCTGTCTCTCTCTCTGTATGGGTTCAGTCTGTCTCTCTCTCTTTCTGGGTTCAGTCTGTCTCTCTCTGTCTGGGTTCAGTCTCTCTCTCTCTCTGGGTTCAATCTGTCTCTGGCTGGGTTCAGTCTGTCTCTCTCTCTGGGTTCAGTCTGTCTCTCTCTCTATGGGTTCAATCAGTCTCTCTCTGGGTTCAGTCTGTCTCTCTTTATGGCTTCAGTCTGTCTCTCTCTCTGGGTTCAGTCTGTCTCTCTCTGTCTGGGTTCAGTCTGTCTCTCTCTGTCTGGGTTCAGTCTCTCTCTCTTTATGGGGTCAGTCTGTCTCTCTCTCTGGGTTCAGTCTGTCTCTCTCTCTGGGTTCAGTCTGTCTCTCTCTGTCTTGGTTCAGTCTCTCTCTCTTACTGGTTTCAGTCTGTCTCTCTCTGTCTGGGTTCAGTCTGTCTCTCTCTGTCTGGGTTCAGTCTCTCTCTCTTTCTGGTTTCAGTCTGTCTCTCTTTCTCTGGGTTCAATCTGTCTCTCTCTCTAGGTTCAGTCTGTCTCTCTCTCTTTCTGGGTTCAGTCTCTCTCTCTTTCTGGGTTCAGTCTCTCTCTCTGACTGCAGTCTGTATCTCTCTCTGGGTTCAGTCTGTCTCTCTTTCTCTGAGTTCAATCTGTCTCTCTCTTTGGGAACAGTCTGTCTCTCTCTCTTTCTGGGTTCAGTCTGTCTCTCTCTCGCTGGCTACAGTCTGTCTCTCTCTCTGGGTACAGTCTGACTCTCTCTCTGGGTACAGTCTGACTCTCTCTCTCGCTGGGTTCAGTCTGTCTCTCTCTCTGGGTTCAGTCTGTCTCTCTCTCTTTCTGAGCTCAGTCGTGTCTCTCTCACTCTGGGTTCAGTCTGTCGCTCTCCCTCTGGGTTCAGTCTGTCTCTCTTTCTCTGGGTTCAGTCTGTCTATCTCTTTCTGCGTTCAGTCTGTCTCTCTCTCTTTCTGGGCTCAGTCTGTCTCTCTCTCTGTCTGGGTTCAGTCTGTCTCTCTCTCTGTCTCTGTTCAGTCTTTCTCTCTCTCTGTCTGTGTTCAGTCTGTCTCTCTCTCTTTCTGGGTACAGTCTGTCTCTCTCTCTTTCTGGGTTCAGTCTGTCTCTCTCTGTCTGAGTTCATTCTCTCTCTCTCTCTGGGTTCAGTCTGTCTCTCTCTCTTTCTGGGTTCAGTCTGTCTATCTCTCTTTCTGGGTTCAGTCTGTCTCTCTCTCTTTCTGGGTTCAGTCTCTCTCTCTCTCTGGGTTCAATCTGTCTCTGTCTGGGTTCAGTCTGTCTCTGTCTCTGGGTTCAGTCTGTCTCTCTCTCTGGGTTCAGTCTGTCTCTCTCTCTCTGGGTTCTGTCTCTCTCTCTCTATGTGTTCAATCAGTCTCTCTCTGGGTTCATGTCTGTCTCTCTTTATGGCTTCAATCTGTCTCTCTCTCTGGGTTCAGTCTGTCTCTCTCTCTGGGTTCAGTCTGTCTCTCTCTCTGGGTTCAGTCTGTCTCTCTCTCTTTCTGGGTTCAGTCTCTCTCTCTTTCTTGGTTCAATCTGTCTCTGTCTGGGTTCAGTCTGTCTCTCTCTCTGGGTTCAGTCTGTCTCTCTCTCTGGGTTCAGTCTGTCTCTCTCTCTGGGTTCAGTCTGTCGCTCTTTCTGGTTTCAGTCTGGCTCTCTCTGTCTGGCTTCAGTCTCTCTCTCTTTCTGGTTTCAGTCTGTCTCTCTTTCTCTGGGTTCAATCTGTCTCTCTCTGTCAGGGTTCAGTCTCTCTCTCTTTCTGGTTTCAGTCTGTCTCTCTTTCTCTGGGTTCAATCTGTCTCTCTCTCTTTCTGGGTTCAGTCTCTCTCTCTGACTGCAGTCTCTATCTCTCTTTCTGGTTTCAGTCTGTCTCTCTTTCTCTGAGTTCAATATGTCTCTCTCTTTGGGAACAGTCTGTCTCTCTCTCTTTCTGGGTTCAGTCTATCTCTCTTTGTCTGGGTTCAGTCTGTCTCTCTCTGTCTGGGCTCAGTCTGTCTCTCTCTCTTTCTGGGTTCAATCTGTCTCTCTCTGTCTGGGTTCAGTCTGTTTCTCTGTCTTTCTGGGTACAGTCTCTCTCTCTCTCTCTGTCTGGGTTCAGTCTTTCTCTCTGGGTTCAGTCTGTCTCTCTCTCGCTCTGGGTACAGTCTGTCTCTCTCTCTCTCTGGGTTCAGTCTGTCTCTCTCTCTCTCTGGGTTCAGTCTGTCTCTCTCTCTGGGTTCAATCTGTCTCTCTGTGTCAGGGTTCAGTTTCTCTCTCTTTCTGGATTCAGTCTGTCTCTCTTTCTCTGGGTTCAATCTGTCTCTCCCTCTAGGTTCAGTCTGTCTCTCTCTCTTTCTGGGTTCAGTCTCTCTCTCTCTTTCTGGGTTCAGTCTCTCTCTCTGACTGCAGTCTGTATCTCTCTCTGGGTTCAGTCTGTCTCTCTTTCTCTGAGTTCAATCTGTCTCTCTCTTTGGGAACAGTCTGTCTCTCTCTGTGTCTGGGTTCAGTCTGTCTCTCTCTGTCTGGGTTCAGTCTGTCTCTCTCTCTTTCTGGCTTCAGTCTGTCTCTCTCTCTTTCTGGGTTCAGTCTGTCTCTCTCTCTTTCTGGGTTCAATCTGTCTCTCTCTCTTTCTGGGTTCAGTCTGTTTCTCTCTCGCTCTGCGTCCAGTCTGTCTGTCTCTCTCTCTGGGTACAGTCTGTCTCTCTCTCTGTCTGGGTTAAGTCTCTCTCTCTGGGTTCAGTCTGTCTCTCACTCGCTCTGGGTACAGTCTGTCTCTCTCTCTCTGGGTGCAGTCTGTCTCTCTCTCGCTCTGGGTACAGTCTCTCTCTCTCTCGCTCTGGGTTCAGTCTGTCTCTGTCTGGGTTCAGTCTCTCTCTCTGTCTGGGTTCAGAATCTCTCTCTCTATGGGTTCAGTCTGTTTCTATCTGTTTGGTTCAATCTGTCTCTCTCTGTCTGGGTTCAGTCTCTCTCTCTTTCTGGTTTCAGTCTGTCTCTCTTTCTCTGGGTTCAATCTATCTCTCTCTGGGTTCAGTCTGTCTCTCTCTCTTTCTGGGTTCAGTCTCTCTCTCTTTCTCGGTTCAGTCTCTCTCTCTCTTTCTGGGTTCAGTCTCTCTCTCTCTTTCTGGGTTCAGTCTCTCTCTCTAGGTGCAGTCTGTATCTCTCTCTGGGTTCAGGCTGTCTCTCTTTCTGTGAGTTCAATCTGTCTCTCTCTTTGGGTACAGTCTGTCTCTCTCTGTCTCTGGGTTCAGTCTGTCTCTCTCTGTCTGGGTTCAGTCTGTCACTCTCTCTTTCTGGGTTCAGTCTTTCTCTCTCTGTCTGGGTTCAGTCTGTCTCTCTCTGTCTGGGTTCAGTCTGTCTCTCTCTCTCTGGGTTCAGTCTGTCTCTGTCTCTCTCTGGGTTCAGTCTGTCTCTCTCTCTTTCTGGGTTCAGTCTGTCTCTTTCTGTCTGAGCTCAGTCTGTCTCTTTCTCTCTGCGTTCAGTCTGTCGCTCTCTCTCTGGGTTCAGTCTGTCTCTCTCTCGCTGGGTTCAGTCTGTCTCTCTCTCTTTCTGGGTTCAGTCTGTCTCTCTCTCTCTGGGTTCAGTCTCTCCCTCTCTCTCTGGGTTCAGTCTGTCTCTCTTTCTGGGTTCAGTCTGTCTCTCTCTCTTTCGAGGTTCAGTCTGTCTCTCTCTCTGTCTGGGTTCAGTCTGTCTCTCTCTCTGTCTGGGTACAGTCTGTCTCTCTCTCTTTCTGGGTACAGTCTGTCTCTCTCTCTTTTTGGGTTCAGTCTGACTCTCTCCGTCTGATTTCAATCTCTCTCTCTCTCTGGGTTCAGTCTGTCTCTCTCTGGGTACTGTCTGTCTCTCTCTCTCTCTCTGGGTTCAGTCTGTCTCTCTCTCTCTCTGGGTACAGTCTCTCTCTCTCTCTCTCTGGGTTCAGTCTGTCTCTCTCTCTCTCTGGGTTCAGTCTGTCTCTCTCTCTCCGGGTTCAGTCTGTCTCTCTCTCTTTCTGGGTTCAGTCTGTCTCTCTCTCGCTGGCTACAGTCTGTCTCTCTCTCTGGGTACAGTCTGACTCTCTCTCTGGGTACAGTCTGACTCTCTCTCTCGCTGGGTTCAGTCTGTCTCTCTCTCTGGGTTCAGTCTGTCTCTCTCTCTTTCTGAGCTCAGTCGTGTCTCTCTCACTGTGGGTTCAGTCTGTCGCTCTCTCTCTGGGTTCAGTCTGTCTCTCTTTCTCTGGGTTCAGTCTGTCTATCTCTTTCTGGGTTCAGTCTGTCTCTCTCTCTTTCTGGGTTCAGTCTGTCTCTCTCTCTGTCTGGGTTCAGTCTGTCTCTCTTTCTGGGTACAGTCTGTATCTCTCTCTGGGTTCAGTCTGTCTCTCTCTCGCTCTGGGTACAGTCTCTCTCTCTCTCTTTCTGGGTTCAGTCTGTCTCTCTCTCTGTCTGGGCTCTGTCTGTCTGTCTCTCTCTGGGTTCAGTCTGTCTCTCTCTCTCTGGCTTCAGTCTGTCTCTCTCTCTCTGGGTTCAGTCTGTCTCTCTCTCTTTCTGGGTTCAGTCTGTCGCTCTCTCGCTGGCTACAGTCTGTCTCTCTCTCTGGGTACAGTCTGACTCTCTCTCTCGCTGGGTACATTCTGTCTCTCTCTCTCTGGGTTCAGTCTGTCTCTCTCTCTTTCTGCGTTCAGTCTGTCTCTCTCTCTTTCTGGGTTCAGTCTGTCTCTCTCTCTCTGGGTTCAGTCTGTCTCTGTCTCTCTCTGGGTTCAGTTTGTCTCTGTCTCTCTCTGGGTTCAGTTTGTCTCTGTCTCTCTCTGGGTTCTGTCTGTCTCTCTCTCTTTCTGGGTTCATTCTGTCTCTCTGTGTCTGAGCTCAGTCTGTCTCTCTCTCTCTGGGTTCAGTCTGTCGCTCTCTCTCTGGGTTCAGTCTGTCTCTCTCTCTCTGGGTTCAGTCAGTCTATCTCTTTCTGGGTTCAGTCTGTCTCTCTCTCTTTCTGGGTTCAGTCTGTCTCTCTCTCTCTCTGGGTTCAGTCTCTCTCTCTCTCTCTGGGTTCAATCTGTCTCTCTTTCTGGGTTCAGTCTGTCTCTCTCTCTTTCTGGGTTCAGTCTGTCTCTCTCTCTCTCTGGGTTCAGTCTCTCTCTCTCTCTGTCTGGGTTCAGTCTGTCTCTCTCTCGCTGGCTACAGTCTTTCTCTCTCTCTGGGTACAGTCTGACTCTCTCTCTCGCTGGGTACAGTCTGTCACTCTCTCTCTGGGTTCAGTCTGTCTCTCTCTCTTTCTGGGTTCATTCTGTCTCTCTCTCTCTTTCTGGGTTCAGTCTGTCTCTCTCTCTTTCTGGGTTTAGTCTGTCTCTCTCTCTCTGGGTTCAGTCTCTCTCTCTCTCTCTGGGTTCAGTCTCTCTCTCTCTCTCTGGGTTCAGTCTCTCTCTCTCTTTCTGGGTTCAATCTGTCTCTCTCTCTGTATGGGTTCAGTCTGTCTCTCTCTCTGTATGGGTTCAGTCTGTCTCTCTCTCTTTCTGGGTTCAGTCTGTCTCTCTCTGTCTGGGTTCAGTCTCTCTCTCTCTCTGGGTTCAATCTGTCTCTGGCTGGGTTCAGTCTGTCTCTCTCTCTGGGTTCAGTCTGTCTCTCTCTCTGGGTTCAGTCTGTCTCTCTCTCTGGGTTCAGTCTGTCGCTCTTTCTGGTTTCAGTCTGGCTCTCTCTGTCTGGCTTCAGTCTCTCTCTCTTTCTGGTTTCAGTCTGTCTCTCTTTCTCTGGGTTCAATCTGTCTCTCTCTGTCAGGGTTCAGTCTCTCTCTCTTTCTGGTTTCAGTCTGTCTCTCTTTCTCTGGGTTCAATCTGTCTCTCTCTCTTTCTGGGTTCAGTCTCTCTCTCTGACTGCAGTCTCTATCTCTCTTTCTGGTTTCAGTCTGTCTCTCTTTCTCTGAGTTCAATATGTCTCTCTCTTTGGGAACAGTCTGTCTGTCTCTCTTTCTGGGTTCAGTCTATCTCTCTTTGTCTGGGTTCAGTCTGTCTCTCTCTGTCTGGGCTCAGTCTGTCTCTCTCTCTTTCTGGGTTCAATCTGTCTCTCTCTGTCTGGGTTCAGTCTGTTTCTCTGTCTTTCTGGGTACAGTCTCTCTCTCTCTCTCTGTCTGGGTTCAGTCTTTCTCTCTGGGTTCAGTCTGTCTCTCTCTCGCTCTGGGTACAGTCTGTCTCTCTCTCCCTCTGGGTTCAGTCTGTCTCTCTCTCTCTCTGGGTTCAGTCTGTCTCTCTCTCTGGGTTCAATCTGTCTCTCTGTGTCAGGGTTCAGTTTCTCTCTCTTTCTGGATTCAGTCTGTCTCTCTTTCTCTGGGTTCAATCTGTCTCTCCCTCTAGGTTCAGTCTGTCTCTCTCTCTTTCTGGGTTCAGTCTCTCTCTCTCTTTCTGGGTTCAGTCTCTCTCTCTGACTGCAGTCTGTATCTCTCTCTGGGTTCAGTCTGTCTCTCTTTCTCTGAGTTCAATCTGTCTCTCTCTTTGGGAACAGTCTGTCTCTCTCTGTGTCTGGGTTCAGTCTGTCTCTCTCTGTCTGGGTTCAGTCTGTCTCTCTCTCTTTCTGGCTTCAGTCTGTCTCTCTCTCTTTCTGGGTTCAGTCTGTCTCTCTCTCTTTCTGGGTTCAATCTGTCTCTCTCTCTTTCTGGGTTCAGTCTGTTTCTCTCTCGCTCTGCGTCCAGTCTGTCTGTCTCTCTCTCTGGGTACAGTCTGTCTCTCTCTCTGTCTGGGTTAAGTCTCTCTCTCTGGGTTCAGTCTGTCTCTCACTCGCTCTGGGTACAGTCTGTCTCTCTCTCTCTGGGTGCAGTCTGTCTCTCTCTCGCTCTGGGTACAGTCTCTCTCTCTCTCGCTCTGGGTTCAGTCTGTCTCTGTCTGGGTTCAGTCTCTCTCTCTGTCTGGGTTCAGAATCTCTCTCTCTATGGGTTCAGTCTGTTTCTATCTGTTTGGTTCAATCTGTCTCTCTCTGTCTGGGTTCAGTCTCTCTCTCTTTCTGGTTTCAGTCTGTCTCTCTTTCTCTGGGTTCAATCTATCTCTCTCTGGGTTCAGTCTGTCTCTCTCTCTTTCTGGGTTCAGTCTCTCTCTCTTTCTCGGTTCAGTCTCTCTCTCTCTTTCTGGGTTCAGTCTCTCTCTCTCTTTCTGGGTTCAGTCTCTCTCTCCAGGTGCAGTCTGTATCTCTCTCTGGGTTCAGGCTGTCTCTCTTTCTGTGAGTTCAATCTGTCTCTCTCTTTGGGTACAGTCTGTCTCTCTCTGTCTCTGGGTTCAGTCTGTCTCTCTCTGTCTGGGTTCAGTCTGTCACTCTCTCTTTCTGGGTTCAGTCTTTCTCTCTCTGTCTGGGTTCAGTCTGTCTCTCTCTGTCTGGGTTCAGTCTGTCTCTCTCTCTCTGGGTTCAGTCTGTCTCTGTCTCTCTCTGGGTTCAGTCTGTCTCTCTCTCTTTCTGGGTTCAGTCTGTCTCTTTCTGTCTGAGCTCAGTCTGTCTCTTTCTCTCTGCGTTCAGTCTGTCGCTCTCTCTCTGGGTTCAGTCTGTCTCTCTCTCGCTGGGTTCAGTCTGTCTCTCTCTCGCTGGGTTCAGTCTGTCTCTCTCTCGCTGGGTTCAGTCTGTCTCTCTCTCTTTCTGGGTTCAGTCTGTCTCTCTCTCTCTGGGTTCAGTCTCTCCCTCTCTCTCTGGGTTCAATCTGTCTCTCTTTCTGGGTTCAGTCTGTCTCTCTCTCTTTCGAGGTTCAGTCTGTCTCTCTCTCTGTCTGGGTTCAGTCTGTCTCTCTCTCTGTCTGGGTACAGTCTGTCTCTCTCTCTTTCTGGGTACAGTCTGTCTCTCTCTCTTTTTGGGTTCAGTCTGACACTCTCCGTCTGATTTCAATCTCTCTCTCTCTCTGGGTTCAGTCTGTCTCTCTCTGGGTACTGTCTGTCTCTCTCTCTCTCTCTGGGTTCAGTCTGTCTCTCTCTCTCTCTGGGTACAGTCTCTCTCTCTCTCTTTCTGGGTTCAGTCTGTCTCTTTCTGTCTGGGCTCTGTCTCTCTCTCTCTGGGTTCAGTCTGTCTCTCTCTCTCTGGGTTCAGTCTGTCTCTCTCTCTCCGGGTTCAGTCTGTCTCTCTCTCTCCGGGTTCAGTCTGTCTCTCTCTCTTTCTGGGTTCAGTCTGTCTCTCTCTCGCTGGCTACAGTCTGTCTCTCTCTCTGGGTACAGTCTGACTCTCTCTCTGGGTACAGTCTGACTCTCTCTCTCGCTGGGTTCAGTCTGTCTCTCTCTCTGGGTTCAGTCTGTCTCTCTCTCTTTCTGAGCTCAGTCGTGTCTCTCTCACTCTGGGTTCAGTCTGTCGCTCTCTCTCTGGGTTCAGTCTGTCTCTCTTTCTCTGGGTTCAGTCTGTCTATCTCTTTCTGGGTTCAGTCTGTCTCTCTCTCTTTCTGGGTTCAGTCTGTCTCTCTCTCTGTCTGGGTTCAGTCTGTCTCTCTTTCTGGGTACAGTCTGTATCTCTCTCTGGGTTCAGTCTGTCTCTCTCTCGCTCTGGGTACAGTCTCTCTCTCTCTCTTTCTGGGTTCAGTCTGTCTCTCTCTCTGTCTGGGCTCTGTCTGTCTGTCTCTCTCTGGGTTCAGTCTGTCTCTCTCTCTCTGGCTTCAGTCTGTCTCTCTCTCTCTGGGTTCAGTCTGTCTCTCTCTCTTTCTGGGTTCAGTCTGTCGCTCTCTCGCTGGCTACAGTCTGTCTCTCTCTCTGGGTACAGTCTGACTCTCTCTCTCGCTGGGTACAGTCTGTCTCTCTCTCTCTGGGTTCAGTCTGTCTCTCTCTCTTTCTGCGTTCAGTCTGTCTCTCTCTCTTTCTGGGTTCAGTCTGTCTCTCTCTCTCTGGGTTCAGTCTGTCTCTCTCTCTCTGGGTTCAGTCTGTCTCTGTCTCTCTCTGGGTTCAGTTTGTCTCTGTCTCTCTCTGGGTTCAGTTTGTCTCTGTCTCTCTCTGGGTTCTGTCTGTCTCTCTCTCTTTCTGGGTTCATTCTGTCTCTCTGTGTCTGAGCTCAGTCTGTCTCTCTCTCTCTGGGTTCTGTCTGTCGCTCTCTCTCTGGGTTCAGTCTGTCTCTCTCTCTCTGGGTTCAGTCTGTCTCTCTCTCTCTGGGTTCAGTCTGTCTCTCTCTCTTTCTGGGTTCAGTCTGTCTCTCTCTCTCTCTGGGTTCAGTCTCTCTCTCTCTCTCTGGGTTCAATCTGTCTCTCTTTCTGGGTTCAGTCTGTCTCTCTCTCTTTCTGGGTTCAGTCTGTCTCTCTCTCTCTCTGGGTTGAGTCTCTCTCTCTCTCTGTCTGGGTTCAGTCTGTCTCTCTCTCGCTGGCTACAGTCTTTCTCTCTCTCTGGGTACAGTCTGACTCTCTCTCTCGCTGGGTACAGTCTGTCACTCTCTCTCTGGGTTCAGTCTGTCTCTCTCTCTTTCTGGGTTCAGTCTGTCTCTCTCTCTCTGGGTTCAGTCTCTCTCTCTCTCTCTGGGTTCAGTCTCTCTCTCTCTCTCTGGGTTCAGTCTCTCTCTCTCTTTCTGGGTTCAATCTGTCTCTCTCTCTGTATGGGTTCAGTCTGTCTCTCTCTGTATGGGTTCAGTCTGTCTCTCTCTCTTTCTGGGTTCAGTCTGTCTCTCTCTGTCTGGGTTCAGTCTCTCTCTCTCTCTGGGTTCAATCTGTCTCTGGCTGGGTTCAGTCTGTCTCTCTCTCTGGGTTCAGTCTGTCTCTCTCTGTCTGGGTTCAGTCTCTCTCTCTCTATGGGTTCAATCAGTCTCTCTCTGGGTTCAGTCTGTCTCTCTCTCTGGGTTCAGTCTGTCTCTCTCTGTCTGGGTTCAGTCTGTCTCTCTCTGTCTGGGTTCAGTCTGTCTCTCTCTGTCTGGGTTCAGTCTCTCTCTCTTTATGGGTTCAGTCTGTCTCTCTCTCTGGGTTCAGTCTGTCTCTCTCTCTGGGTTCAGTCTGTCTCTCTCTGTCTTGGTTCAGTCTCTCTCTCTTACTGGTTTCAGTCTGTCTCTCTCTGTCTGGGTTCAGTCTGTCTCTCTCTGTCTGGGTTCAGTCTCTCTCTCTTTCTGGTTTCAGTCTGTCTCTCTTTCTCTGGGTTCAATCTGTCTCTCTCTCTAGGTTCAGTCTGTCTCTCTCTCTTTCTGGGTTCAGTCTCTCTCTCTTTCTGGGTTCAGTCTCTCTCTCTGACTGCAGTCTGTATCTCTCTCTGGGTTCAGTCTGTCTCTCTTTCTCTGAGTTCAATCTGTCTCTCTCTTTGGGAACAGTCTGTCTCTCTCTCTTTCTGGGTTCAGTCTGTCTCTCTCTCGCTGGCTACAGTCTGTCTCTCTCTCTGGGTACAGTCTGACTCTCTCTCTGGGTACAGTCTGACTCTCTCTCTCGCTGGGTTCAGTCTGTCTCTCTCTCTGGGTTCAGTCTGTCTCTCTCTCTTTCTGAGCTCAGTCGTGTCTCTCTCACTCTGGGTTCAGTCTGTCGCTCTCCCTCTGGGTTCAGTCTGTCTCTCTTTCTCTGGGTTCAGTCTGTCTATCTCTTTCTGCGTTCAGTCTGTCTCTCTCTCTTTCTGGGCTCAGTCTGTCTCTCTCTCTGTCTGGGTTCAGTCTGTCTCTCTCTCTGTCTCTGTTCAGTCTTTCTCTCTCTCTGTCTGTGTTCAGTCTGTCTCTCTCTCTTTCTGGGTACAGTCTGTCTCTCTCTCTTTCTGGGTTCAGTCTGTCTCTCTCTGTCTGAGTTCATTCTCTCTCTCTCTCTCTGGGTTCAGTCTGTCTCTCTCTCTTTCTGGGTTCAGTCTGTCTATCTCTCTTTCTGGGTTCAGTCTGTCTCTCTCTCTTTCTGGGTTCAGTCTCTGTCTCTGTCTGGGTTCAGTCTGTCTCTGTCTGGGTTCAGTCTGTCTCTGTCTCTGGGTTCAGTCTGTCTCTCTCTCTGGGTTCAGTCTGTCTCTCTCTCTGGGTTCAGTCTGTCTCTCTCTCTGGGTTCAGTCTGTCTCTCTCTCTCTGGGTTCTGTCTCTCTCTCTCTATGTGTTCAATCAGTCTCTCTCTGGGTTCATGTCTGTCTCTCTTTATGGCTTCAATCTGTCTCTCTCTCTGGGTTCAGTCTCTCTCTCTTTCTGAGCTCAGTCGTGTCTCTCTCACTCTGGGTTCAGTCTGTCGCTCTCCCTCTGGGTTCAGTCTGTCTCTCTTTCTCTGGGTTCAGTCTGTCTATCTCTTTCTGCGTTCAGTCTGTCTCTCTCTCTTTCTGGGCTCAGTCTGTCTCTCTCTCTGTCTGGGTTCAGTCTGTCTCTCTCTCTGTCTCTGTTCAGTCTTTCTCTCTCTCTGTCTGTGTTCAGTCTGTCTCTCTCTCTTTCTGGGTACAGTCTGTCTCTCTCTCTTTCTGGGTTCAGTCTGTCTCTCTCTGTCTGAGTTCATTCTCTCTCTCTCTCTGGGTTCAGTCTGTCTCTCTCTCTTTCTGGGTTCAGTCTGTCTATCTCTCTTTCTGGGTTCAGTCTGTCTCTCTCTCTTTCTGGGTTCAGTCTCTCTCTCTCTCTGGGTTCAATCTGTCTCTGTCTGGGTTCAGTCTGTCTCTGTCTCTGGGTTCAGTCTGTCTCTCTCTCTGGGTTCAGTCTGTCTCTCTCTCTGGGTTCAGTCTGTCTCTCTCTCTCTGGGTTCAGTCTCTCTCTCTCTATGTGTTCAATCAGTCTCTCTCTGGGTTCATGTCTGTCTCTCTTTATGGCTTCAATCTGTCTCTCTCTCTGGGTTCAGTCTGTCTCTCTCTCTGGGTTCAGTCTGTCTCTCTCTCTGGGTTCAGTCTGTCGCTCTTTCTGGTTTCAGTCTGGCTCTCTCTGTCTGGCTTCAGTCTCTCTCTCTTTCTGGTTTCAGTCTGTCTCTCTTTCTCTGGGTTCAATCTGTCTCTCTCTGTCAGGGTTCAGTCTCTCTCTCTTTCTGGTTTCAGTCTGTCTCTCTTTCTCTGGGTTCAATCTGTCTCTCTCTCTTTCTGGGTTCAGTCTCTCTCTCTGACTGCAGTCTCTATCTCTCTTTCTGGTTTCAGTCTGTCTCTCTTTCTCTGAGTTCAATATGTCTCTCTCTTTGGGAACAGTCTGTCTCTCTCTCTTTCTGGGTTCAGTCTATCTCTCTTTGTCTGGGTTCAGTCTGTCTCTCTCTGTCTGGGCTCAGTCTGTCTCTCTCTCTTTCTGGGTTCAATCTGTCTCTCTCTGTCTGGGTTCAGTCTGTTTCTCTGTCTTTCTGGGTACAGTCTCTCTCTCTCTCTCTGTCTGGGTTCAGTCTTTCTCTCTGGGTTCAGTCTGTCTCTCTCTCGCTCTGGGTACAGTCTGTCTCTCTCTCTCTCTGGGTTCAGTCTGTCTCTCTCTCTCTCTGGGTTCAGTCTGTCTCTCTCTCTGGGTTCAATCTGTCTCTCTGTGTCAGGGTTCAGTTTCTCTCTCTTTCTGGATTCAGTCTGTCTCTCTTTCTCTGGGTTCAATCTGTCTCTCCCTCTAGGTTCAGTCTGTCTCTCTCTCTTTCTGGGTTCAGTCTCTCTCTCTCTTTCTGGGTTCAGTCTCTCTCTCTGACTGCAGTCTGTATCTCTCTCTGGGTTCAGTCTGTCTCTCTTTCTCTGAGTTCAATCTGTCTCTCTCTTTGGGAACAGTCTGTCTCTCTCTGTGTCTGGGTTCAGTCTGTCTCTCTCTGTCTGGGTTCAGTCTGTCTCTCTCTCTTTCTGGCTTCAGTCTGTCTCTCTCTCTTTCTGGGTTCAGTCTGTCTCTCTCTCTTTCTGGGTTCAATCTGTCTCTCTCTCTTTCTGGGTTCAGTCTGTTTCTCTCTCGCTCTGCGTCCAATCTGTCTGTCTCTCTCTCTGGGTACAGTCTGTCTCTCTCTCTGTCTGGGTTAAGTCTCTCTCTCTGGGTTCAGTCTGTCTCTCACTCGCTCTGGGTACAGTCTGTCTCTCTCTCTCTGGGTGCAGTCTGTCTCTCTCTCGCTCTGGGTACAGTCTCTCTCTCTCTCGCTCTGGGTTCAGTCTGTCTCTGTCTGGGTTCAGTCTCTCTCTCTGTCTGGGTTCAGACTCTCTCTCTCTATGGGTTCAGTCTGTTTCTATCTGTTTGGTTCAATCTGTCTCTCTCTGTCTGGGTTCAGTCTCTCTCTCTTTCTGGTTTCAGCCTGTCTCTCTTTCTCTGGGTTCAATCTATCTCTCTCTGGGTTCAGTCTGTCTCTCTCTCTTTCTGGGTTCAGTCTCTCTCTCTTTCTCGGTTCAGTCTCTCTCTCTCTTTCTGGGTTCAGTCTCTCTCTCTAGGTGCAGTCTGTATCTCTCTCTGGGTTCAGGCTGTCTCTCTTTCTGTGAGTTCAATCTGTCTCTCTCTTTGGGTACAGTCTGTCTCTCTCTGTCTCTGGGTTCAGTCTGTCTCTCTCTGTCTGGGTTCAGTCTGTCACTCTCTCTTTCTGGGTTCAGTCTTTCTCTCTCTGTCTGGGTTCAGTCTGTCTCTCTCTGTCTGGGTTCAGTCTGTCTCTCTCACTCTGGGTTCAGTCTGTCTCTGTCTCTCTCTGGGTTCAGTCTGTCTCTCTCTCTTTCTGGGTTCAGTCTGTCTCTTTCTGTCTGAGCTCAGTCTGTCTCTTTCTCTCTGGGTTCAGTCTGTCGCTCTCTCTCTGGGTTCAGTCTGTCTCTCTCTCGCTGGGTTCAGTCTGTCTCTCTCTCTTTCTGGGTTCAGTCTGTCTCTCTCTCTCTGGGTTCAGTCTCTCCCTCTCTCTCTGGGTTCAATCTGTCTCTCTTTCTGGGTTCAGTCTGTCTCTCTCTCTTTCGAGGTTCAGTCTGTCTCTCTCTCTGTCTGGGTTCAGTCTGTCTCTCTCTCTGTCTGGGTACAGTCTGTCTCTCTCTCTGTCTGGGTACAGTCTGTCTCTCTCTCTTTCTGGGTACAGTCTGTCTCTCTCTCTTTTTGGGTTCAGTCTGACTCTCTCCGTCTGATTTCAATCTCTCTCTCTCTCTGGGTTCAGTCTGTCTCTCTCTGGGTACTGTCTGTCTCTCTCTCTCTCTCTGGGTTCAGTCTGTCTCTCTCTCTCTCTGGGTACAGTCTCTCTCTCTCTCTTTCTGGGTTCAGTCTGTCTCTTTCTGTCTGGGCTCTGTCTCTCTCTCTCTGGGTTCAGTCTGTCTCTCTCTCTCTGGGTTCAGTCTGTCTCTCTCTCTCCGGGTTCAGTCTGTCTCTCTCTCTTTCTGGGTTCAGTCTGTCTCTCTCTCGCTGGCTACAGTCTGTCTCTCTCTCGCTGGCTACAGTCTGTCTCTCTCTCTGGGTACAGTCTGACTCTCTCTCTCGCTGGGTTCAGTCTGTCTCTCTCTCTGGGTTCAGTCTGTCTCTCTCTCTTTCTGAGCTCAGTCGTGTCTCTCTCACTCTGGGTTCAGTCTGTCGCTCTCTCTCTGGGTTCAGTCTGTCTCTCTTTCTCTGGGTTCAGTCTGTCTCTCTTTCTCTGGGTTCAGTCTGTCTATCTCTTTCTGGGTTCAGTCTGTCTCTCTCTCTTTCTGGGTTCAGTCTGTCTCTCTCTCTGTCTGGGTTCAGTCTGTCTCTCTCTCTGTCTGGGTTCAGTCTGTCTCTCTCTCTTTCTGGGTACAGTCTGTCTCTCTCTCTTTCTGGGTTCAGTCTGTCTCTCTCTGTCTGAGTTCATTCTCTCTCTCTCTCTGGGTTCAGTCTGTCTCTCTCTCTTTCTGGGTTCAGACTGTCTATCTCTCTTTCTGGGTTCAGTCTGTCTCTCTCTCTTTCTGGGTTTAGTCTGTCTCTCTCTCTTTCTGGGTTCAGTCTCTCTCTCTCTCTTTCTGGGTTCAATCTGTCTCTGTCTGGGTTCAGTCTGTCTCTGTCTCTGGGTTCAGTCTGTCTCTCTCTCTGGGTTCAGTCTGTCTCTCTCTCTCTGGGTTCAGTCTCTCTCTCTCTCTATGGGTTCAATCAGTCTCTCTCTGGGTTCTGTCTGTCTCTCTTTATGGCTTCAATCTGTCTCTCTCTCTGGGTTAAGTCTGTCTCTCTCTCTGGGTTCAGTCTGTCTCTCTCTCTGGGTTCAGTCTGTCTCTCTCTCTGGGCTCAGTTTGTCTCTCTCTCTGGGCTCAGTCTGTCTCTCTCTCTGGGCTCAGTCTGTCTCTCTCTGGGCTCAGTCTGTCTCTCTGTCTTGCTTCAGTCTCTCTCTCTTTCTGGTTTCAGTCTGGCTCTCTCTGTCTGGCTTCAGTCTCTCTCTCTTTCTGGTTTCAGTCTGTCTCTCTTTCTCTGTGTTCAATCTGTCTCTCTCTCTTTCTGGGTTCAGTCTCTCTCTCTGACTGCAGTCTGTATCTCTCTTTCTGGTTTCAGTCTGTCTCTCTTTCTCTGAGTTCAATATGTCTCTCTCTTTGGGAACAGTCTGTCTCTCTCTTTCTGGGTTCAGTCTATCGCTCTTTGTCTGGGTTCAGTCTGTCTCTCTCTGTCTGGGTTCAGTCTGTCTCTCTCTGTCTGGGTTCAGTCTGTCTCTCTCTCTTTCTGGGTTCAATCTGTCTCTCTCTCTTTCTGGGTTCAGTCTGTTTCTCTCTCGCTCTGCATACAGTCTGTCTGTCTCTCTCTCTGGGTGCAGTCTGTCTCTGTCTTTCTGGGTACAGTCTCTCTCTCTCTCTCTGTCTGGGTTCAGTCTCTCTCTGTCTGGGTTCAGTCTGTCTCTCTCTCGCACTGGGTTCAGTCTTTCTCTCTCTGTCTGGGTTCAGTCTGTCTCTCTCTGTCTGGGTTCAGTCTGTCTCTCTCTGTCTGGGTTCAGTCTGTCTCTCTCTCTTTCTGAGCTCAGTCGTGTCTCTCTCACTCTGGGTTCAGTCTGTCGCTCTCTCTCTGGGTTCAGTCTGTCTCTCTTTCTCTGGGTTCAGTCTGTCTCTCTTTCTCTGGGTTCAGTCTGTCTATCTCTTTCTGGGTTCAGTCTGTCTCTCTCTCTTTCTGGGTTCAGTCTGTCTCTCTCTCTGTCTGGGTTCAGTCTGTCTCTCTCTCTGTCTGGGTTCAGTCTGTCTCTCTCTCTTTCTGGGTACAGTCTGTCTCTCTCTCTTTCTGGGTTCAGTCTGTCTCTCTCTGTCTGAGTTCATTCTCTCTCTCTCTCTGGGTTCAGTCTGTCTCTCTCTCTTTCTGGGTTCAGACTGTCTATCTCTCTTTCTGGGTTCAGTCTGTCTCTCTCTCTTTCTGGGTTTAGTCTGTCTCTCTCTCTTTCTGGGTTCAGTCTCTCTCTCTCTCTTTCTGGGTTCAATCTGTCTCTGTCTGGGTTCAGTCTGTCTCTGTCTCTGGGTTCAGTCTGTCTCTCTCTCTGGGTTCAGTCTGTCTCTCTCTCTCTGGGTTCAGTCTCTCTCTCTCTCTATGGGTTCAATCAGTCTCTCTCTGGGTTCTGTCTGTCTCTCTTTATGGCTTCAATCTGTCTCTCTCTCTGGGTTAAGTCTGTCTCTCTCTCTGGGTTCAGTCTGTCTCTCTCTCTGGGTTCAGTCTGTCTCTCTCTCTGGGCTCAGTTTGTCTCTCTCTCTGGGCTCAGTCTGTCTCTCTCTCTGGGCTCAGTCTGTCTCTCTGTCTTGCTTCAGTCTCTCTCTCTTTCTGGTTTCAGTCTGGCTCTCTCTGTCTGGCTTCAGTCTCTCTCTCTTTCTGGTTTCAGTCTGTCTCTCTTTCTCTGTGTTCAATCTGTCTCTCTCTCTTTCTGGGTTCAGTCTCTCTCTCTGACTGCAGTCTGTATCTCTCTTTCTGGTTTCAGTCTGTCTCTCTTTCTCTGAGTTCAATATGTCTCTCTCTTTGGGAACAGTCTGTCTCTCTCTTTCTGGGTTCAGTCTATCGCTCTTTGTCTGGGTTCAGTCTGTCTCTCTCTGTCTGGGTTCAGTCTGTCTCTCTCTGTCTGGGTTCAGTCTGTCTCTCTCTCTTTCTGGGTTCAATCTGTCTCTCTCTCTTTCTGGGTTCAGTCTGTTTCTCTCTCGCTCTGCATACAGTCTGTCTGTCTCTCTCTCTGGGTGCAGTCTGTCTCTGTCTTTCTGGGTACAGTCTCTCTCTCTCTCTCTGTCTGGGTTCAGTCTCTCTCTGTCTGGGTTCAGTCTGTCTCTCTCTCGCACTGGGTTCAGTCTGTCTCTCTCTGTCTGGGTTCAGTCTGTCTCTCTCTGTCTGGGTTCAGTCTGTCTCTCTCTGTCTGGGTTCAGTCTGTCTCTCTCTGTCTGGGTTCAGTCTGTCTCTCTCTCTTTTTGGGTTCAGTCTGACTCTCTCCGTCTGATTTCATTCTCTCTCTCTCTCTGGGTTCAGTCTGTCTCTCTCTGGGTACTGTCTGTCTCTCTCTCTCTCTCTGGGTTCAGTCTGTCTCTCTCTCTCTCTGGGTACAGTCTCCCTCTCTCTCTTTCTGGGTTCAGTCTGTCTCTTTCTGTCTGGGCTCTGTCTCTCTCTCTCTGGGTTCAGTCTGTCTCTCTCTCTCTGGGTTCAGTCTGTCTCTCTCTCTTTCTGGGTTCAGTCTGTCTCTCTCTTGCTGGCTACAGTCTGTCTCTCTCTCTGGGTACAGTCTGACTCTCTCTCTGGGTACAGTCTGACTCTCTCTCTCGCTGGGTTCAGTCTGTCTCTCTCTCTGGGTTCAGTCTGTCTCTCTCTCTTTCTGAGCTCAGTCGTGTCTCTCTCACTCTGGGTTCAGTCTGTCGCTCTCTCTCTGGGTTCAGTCTGTCTCTCTTTCTCTGGGTTCAGTCAGTCTATCTCTTTCTGGGTTCAGTCTGTCTCTCTCTCTTTCTGGGTTCAGTCTGTCTCTCTCTCTGTCTGGGTTCAGTCTGTCTCTCTCTCTGTCTGGGTTCAGTCTGTCTCTCTCTCTGTCTGTGTTCAGTCTGTCTCTCTCTCTTTCTGGGTACAGTCTGTCTCTCTCTCACTCTGGGTTCAGTCTGTCGCTCTCTCTCTGGGTTCAGTCTGTCTCTCTTTCTCTGGGTTCAGTCTGTCTATCTCTTTCTGGGTTCAGTCTGTCTCTCTCTCTTTCTGGGTTCAGTCTGTCTCTCTCTCTGTCTGGGTTCAGTCTGTCTCTCTCTCTGTCTGGGTTCAGTCTGTCTCTCTCTCTTTCTGGGTACAGTCTGTCTCTCTCTCTTTCTGGGTACAGTCTGTCTCTCTCTCTTTCTGGGTTCAGTCTGTCTCTCTCTCTTTCTGGGTTCAGTCTCTCTCTCTGTCTGGGTTCAATCTGTCTCTGTCTGGGTTCAGTCTGTCTCTGTCTCTGGGTTCAGTCTGTCTCTGTCTCTGGGTTCAGTCTGTCTCTCTTTCTGGGTTCAGTCTGTCTCTCTCTCTCTGGGTTCAGTCTCTCTCTCTCTATGGGTTCAATCAGTCTCTCTCTGGGTTCTGTCTGTCTCTCTTTATGGCTTCAATCTGTCTCTCTCTCTGGGTTAAGTCTCTCTCTCTTTCTGGTTTCAGTCTGGCTCTCTCTGTCTGGCTTCAGTCTCTCTCTCTTTCTGGTTTCAGTCTGTCTCTCTTTCTCTGTGTTCAATCTGTCTCTCTCTCCTTCTGGGTTCAGTCTCTCTCTCTGACTGCAGTCTGTATCTCTCTTTCTGGTTTCAGTCTGTCTCTCTTTCTCTGAGTTCAATATGTCTCTCTCTTTGGGAACAGTCTGTCTCTCTCTTTCTGGGTTCAGTCTATCGCTCTTTGTCTGGGTTCAGTCTGACTCTCTCTGTCTGGGTTCAGTCTGTCTCTCTCTCTTTCTGGGTTCAATCAGTCTCTCTCTCTTTCTGGGTTCAGTCTGTTTCTCTCTCGCTCTGCATACAGTCTGTCTGTCTCTCTCTCTGGGTGCAGTCTGTCTCTCTGCCTTTCTGGGTACAGTCTCTCTCTCTCTCTCTGTCTGGGTTCAGTCTCTCTCTCTGGGTTCAGTCTGTCTCTCTCTCGCTCTGGGTTCAGTCTTTCTCTCTCTGTCTGGGTTCAGTCTGTCTCTCTCTGTCTGGGTTCAGTCTGTCTCTCTCTGTCTGGGTTCAGTCTGTCTCTCTCTCTGGGTTCAGTCTGTCTCTGTCTCTCTCTGGGTTCAGTCTGTCTCTCTCTCTTTCTGGGTTCAGTCTGTCTCTTTCTGTCTGAGCTCAGTCTGTCTCTTTCTCTCTGGGTTCAGTCTGTCGCTCTCTCTCTGGGTTCAGTCTGTCTCTCTCTCTCTGGGTTCAGTCTGTCTCTCTCTCTTTCTGGGTTCAGTCTGTCTCTCTCTCTTTCTGGGTTCAGTCTGTCTCTCTCTCTCTGGGTTCAGTCTGTCTCTCTCTCTCTGGGTTCAGTCTGTCTCTCTCTCTCTGGGTTCAGTCTCTCCCTCTCTCTCTGGGTTAAATCTGTCTCTCTTTCTGGGTTCAGTCTGTCTCTCTCTCTTTCGAGGTTCAGTCTGTCTCTCTCTCTGTCTGGGTTCAGTCTGTCTCTCTCTCTGTCTGGGTACAGTCTGTCTCTCTCTCTTTCTGGGTACAGTCTGTCTCTCTCTCTTTTTGGGTTCAGTCTGACTCTCTCTCTGTCTGGGTTCAGTCTGTCTCTCTCTGGGTTCAGTCTGTCGCTCTCTCTCTGGGTTCAGTCTGTCTCTCTCTCTTTCTGGGTTCAGTCTGTCTCTCTCTCGCTGGCTACAGTCTGTCTCTCTCTCTGGGTGCAGTCTGACTCTCTCTCTGGGTACAGTCTGACTCTCTCTCTGGGGGGGGGGGGGGGGGGGGGGGGGGGGGGGGGGGGGGGGGGGGTACAGTCTGACTCCCTCTCTCGCTGGGTTCAGTCTGTCTCTCTCTCTGGGTTCAGTCTGTCTCTCTCTCTTTCTGAGCTCAGTCGTGTCTCTCTCACTCTGGGTTCAGTCTGTCGCTCTCTCTCTGGGTTCAGTCTGTCTCTCTTTCTCTGGGTTCAGTCTGTCTACCTCTTTCTGGGTTCTGTCTGTCTCTCTCTCTTTCTGGGTTCAGTCTGTCTCTCTGTCTGTCTGGGTTCAGTCTGTCTCTCTCTCTGTCTGTGTTCAGTCTGTCTCTCTCTCTTTCTGGGTACAGTCTGTCTCTCTCTCTTTCTGGGTTCAGTCTGTCTCTCTCTGTCTGAGTTCATTCTCTCTCTCTCTCTGGGTTCAGTCTGTCTCTCTCTCTTTCTGGGTTCAGTCTGTCTCTCTCTCTTTCTGGGTTCAGTCTGTCTCTCTCTCTTTCTGGGTTCAGTCTCTCTCTCTCTCTGGGTTCAATCTGTCTACCTCTTTCTGGGTTCAGTCTGTCTCTCTCTCTTTCTGGGTTCAGTCTGTCTCTCTGTCTGTCTGGGTTCAGTCTGTCTCTCTCTCTGTCTGTGTTCAGTCTGTCTCTCTCTCTTTCTGGGTACAGTCTGTCTCTCTCTCTTTCTGGGTTCAGTCTGTCTCTCTCTGTCTGAGTTCATTCTCTCTCTCTCTCTGGGTTCAGTCTGTCTCTCTCTCTTTCTGGGTTCAGTCTGTCTCTCTCTCTTTCTGGGTTCAGTCTCTCTCTCTCTCTGGGTTCAATCTGTCTCTGTCTGGGTTCAGTCTGTCTCTGTCTCTGGGTTCAGTCTGTCTCTCTCTCTGGGTTCAGTCTGTCTCTCTCTCTGGGTTCAGTCTGTCTCTCTCTGGGTTCAGTCTGTCTCTCTCTCTGTGGGTTCAGTCTCTCTCTCTCTATGGGTTCAATCAGTCTCTCTCTTGGTTCAGTCTGTCTCTCTTTATGGCTTCAAACTGTCTCTCTCTCTGGGTTAAGTCTGTCTCTCTCTCTGGGTTCAGTCTGTCTCTCTCTCTGGGTTCAGTCTGTCTCTCTGTCTTGCTTCAGTCTCTCTCTCTTTCTGGTTTCAGTCTGGCTCTCTCTGTCTGGCTTCAGTCTCTCTCTCTTTCTGGTTTCAGTCTGTCTCTATTTCTCTGGGTTCAATCTGTCTCTCTCTGTCAGGGTTCAGTCTCTCTCTCTTTCTGGTTTCAGTCTGTCTCTCTTTCTCTGGGTTCAATCTGTCTCTCTCTCTTTCTGGGTTCAGTCTCTCTCTCTGACTGCAGTCTGTATCTCTCTTTCTTGTTTCAGTCTGTCTCTCTTTCTCTGAGTTCAATATGTCTCTCTCTTTGGGAACAGTCTGTCTCTCTCTCTTTCTGGGTTCAGTCTATCTCTCTTTGTCTGGGTTCAGTCTGTCTCTCTCTGTCTGGGTTCAGTCTGTCTCTCTCTCTTTCTGGTTTCAATCTGTCTCTCTCTGTCTGGGTTCAGTCTGTTTCTCTCTCGCTCTGCATACAGTCTGTCTGTCTCTCTCTCTGGGTACAGTCTGTCTGTCTCTCTCTCTGGGTGCAGTCTGTCTCTCTGTCTTTCTGGGTACAGTCTCTCTCTCTCTCTCTGTCTGGGTTCAGTCTCTCTCTCTGGGTTCAGTCTGTCTCTCTCTCTCTCTGGGTTCAGTCTGTCTCTCTCTTTCTGGGTTCAGTCTGTCTCTCTCTCTTTCTGGGTTCAGTCTGTCTCTCTCTCTTTCTGGGTTCTGTCTGTCTCTCTCTCTCTGGGTTCAGTCTGTCTCTCTCTCTCTGGGTTCAGTCTGTCTCTCTCTCTCTGGGTTCAGTCTCTCCCTCTCTCTCTGGGTTCAATCTGTCTCTCTTTCTGGGTTCAGTCTGTCTCTCTCTCTTTCGAGGTTCAGTCTGTCTCTCTCTCTGTCTGGGTTCAGTCTGTCTCTCTCTCTGTCTGGGTTCAGTCTGTCTCTCTCTCTGTCTGGGTTCAGTCTGTCTCTCTCTCTGTCTGGGTACAGTCTGTCTCTCTCTCTGTCTGGGTACAGTCCGTCTCTCTCTCTGTCTGGGTACAGTCTGACTCTCTCCGTCTGATTTCATTCTCTCTCTCTCTCTGGGTTCAGTCTGTCTCTCTCTGGGTACTGTCTGTCTCTCTCTCTCTCTGGGTTCAGTCTGTCTCTTTCTGTCTGGGCTCTGTCTGTCTCTCTCTGGGTTCAGTCTGTCTCTCTCTCTCTGGGTTCAGTCTGTCTCTCTCTCTCTGGGTTCAGTCTGTCTCTCTCTC
Organism: Heterodontus francisci; assembly: GCF_036365525.1. Lineage (NCBI taxonomy): Eukaryota > Metazoa > Chordata > Chondrichthyes > Heterodontiformes > Heterodontidae > Heterodontus > Heterodontus francisci. Next base: position 6,579,255 of record NC_090376.1, read on the forward strand.
TCTGGGTTCAGTCTGTCTCTCTCTCTTTCTGGGTTCAGTCTGTCTCTCTCCCTGGGTACAGTCTGACTCTCTCTCTGGGTACAGTCTGACTCTCTCTCTCGCTGGATACAGTTTGTCTCTCTCTCTCTGGGTTCAATCTGTCTCTCTCTCTCTGGGTTCAGTCTGTCTCTCTCTCTTTCTGAGCTCAGTCGTGTCTCTCTCACTCTGGGTTCAGTCTGTCGCTCTCTCTCTGGGTTCAGTCTGTCTCTCTTTCTCTGGGTTCAGTCTGTCTATCTCTTTCTGGGTTCAGTCTGTCTCTCTCTCTTTCTGGGTTCAGTCTGTCTCTCTCTCTGTCTGGGTTAAGTCTGTCTCTCTCTCTTTCTGGGTTCAGTCTGTCTCTCTCTGTCTGAGTTCATTCTCTCTCTCTCTCTGGGTTCAGTCTGTCTCTCTCTCTTTCTGGGTTCAGTCTGTCTCTCTCTCTCTTTCTGGGTTCAGTCTCTCTCTCTCTCTGGGTTCAATCTGTCTCTGTCTGGGTTCAGTCTGTCTCTGTCTCTGGGTTCAGTCTGTCTCTGTCTCTGGGTTCAGTCTGTCTCTCTCTCTGGGTTCAGTCTGTCTCTCTCTCTGGGTTCAGTCTGTCTCTCTCTCTGGGTTCAGTCTGTCTCTCTCTCTGGGTTCAGTCTGTCTCTCTCTCTGGGTTCAGTCTGTCTCTCTCTCTCTGGGTTCAGTCTGTCTCTCTCTCTCTGGGTTCAGTCTCTCTCTCTCTATGGGTTCAATCAGTCTCTCTCTGGGTTCAGTCTGTCTCTCTCTGGGTTCAGTCTGTCTCTCTCTGGGTTCAGTCTGTCTCTCTCTCTCTGGGTTCAGTCTCTCTCTCTCTATGGGTTCAATCAGTCTCTCTCTGGGTTCAGTCTGTCTCTCTCTCTCTGGGTTCAGTCTCTCTCTCTCTATGGCTTCAATCTGTCTCTCTCTCTGGGTTCAGTCTGTCTCTCTCTCTGGGTTCAATCTGTCTCTCTGTCTGGCTTCAGTCTCTCTCTCTTTCTGGTTTCAGTCTGTCTCTCTTTGTCTGGGTTCAGTCTGTCTCTCTCTGTCTGGGTTCAGTCTGTCTCTCTCTCTTTCTGGTTTCAATCTGTCTCTCTCTGTCTGGGTTCAGTCTGTTTCTCTCTCGCTCTGCATACAGTCTGTCTGTCTCTCTCTCTGGGTACAGTCTGTCTGTCTCTCTTTCTGGGTTCAGTCTATCTCTCTTTGTCTGGGTTCAGTCTGTCTCTCTCTGTCTGGGTTCAGTCTGTCTCTCTCTCTTTCTGGTTTCAATCTGTCTCTCTCTGTCTGGGTTCAGTCTGTTTCTCTCTCGCTCTGCATACAGTCTGTCTGTCTCTCTCTCTGGGTACAGTCTGTCTGTCTCTCTCTCTGGGTGCAGTCTGTCTCTCTGTCTTTCTGGGTACAGTCTCTCTCTCTCTCTCTGTCTGGGTTCAGTCTCTCTCTCTGGGTTCAGTCTGTCTCTCTCTCTCTCTGGGTTCAGTCTGTCTCTCTCTTTCTGGGTTCAGTCTGTCTCTCTCTCTTTCTGGGTTCAGTCTGTCTCTCTCTCTTTCTGGGTTCTGTCTGTCTCTCTCTCTCTGGGTTCAGTCTGTCTCTCTCTCTCTGGGTTCAGTCTGTCTCTCTCTCTCTGGGTTCAGTCTCTCCCTCTCTCTCTGGGTTCAATCTGTCTCTCTTTCTGGGTTCAGTCTGTCTCTCTCTCTTTCGAGGTTCAGTCTGTCTCTCTCTCTGTCTGGGTTCAGTCTGTCTCTCTCTCTGTCTGGGTTCAGTCTGTCTCTCTCTCTGTCTGGGTTCAGTCTGTCTCTCTCTCTGTCTGGGTACAGTCTGTCTCTCTCTCTGTCTGGGTACAGTCCGTCTCTCTCTCTGTCTGGGTACAGTCTGACTCTCTCCGTCTGATTTCATTCTCTCTCTCTCTCTGGGTTCAGTCTGTCTCTCTCTGGGTACTGTCTGTCTCTCTCTCTCTCTGGGTTCAGTCTGTCTCTTTCTGTCTGGGCTCTGTCTGTCTCTCTCTGGGTTCAGTCTGTCTCTCTCTCTCTGGGTTCAGTCTGTCTCTCTCTCTCTGGGTTCAGTCTGTCTCTCTCTCTCTGGGTTCAGTCTGTCTCTCTCTCTTTCTGGGTTCAGTCTGTCTCTCTCCCTGGGTACAGTCTGACTCTCTCTCTGGGTACAGTCTGACTCTCTCTCTCGCTGGATACAGTTTGTCTCTCTCTCTCTGGGTTCAATCTGTCTCTCTCTCTCTGGGTTCAGTCTGTCTCTCTCTCTTTCTGAGCTCAGTCGTGTCTCTCTCACTCTGGGTTCAGTCTGTCGCTCTCTCTCTGGGTTCAGTCTGTCTCTCTTTCTCTGGGTTCAGTCTGTCTATCTCTTTCTGGGTTCAGTCTGTCTCTCTCTCTTTCTGGGTTCAGTCTGTCTCTCTCTCTGTCTGGGTTAAGTCTGTCTCTCTCTCTTTCTGGGTTCAGTCTGTCTCTCTCTGTCTGAGTTCATTCTCTCTCTCTCTCTGGGTTCAGTCTGTCTCTCTCTCTTTCTGGGTTCAGTCTGTCTCTCTCTCTCTTTCTGGGTTCAGTCTCTCTCTCTCTCTGGGTTCAATCTGTCTCTGTCTGGGTTCAGTCTGTCTCTGTCTCTGGGTTCAGTCTGTCTCTCTCTCTGGGTTCAGTCTGTCTCTCTCTCTGGGTTCAGTCTGTCTCTCTCTCTGGGTTCAGTCTGTCTCTCTCTCTGGGTTCAGTCTGTCTCTCTCTCTGGGTTCAGTCTGTCTCTCTCTCTCTGGGTTCAGTCTGTCTCTCTCTCTCTGGGTTCAGTCTCTCTCTCTCTATGGGTTCAATCAGTCTCTCTCTGGGTTCAGTCTGTCTCTCTCTGGGTTCAGTCTGTCTCTCTCTGGGTTCAGTCTGTCTCTCTCTCTCTGGGTTCAGTCTCTCTCTCTCTATGGGTTCAATCAGTCTCTCTCTGGGTTCAGTCTGTCTCTCTCTCTCTGGGTTCAGTCTCTCTCTCTCTATGGCTTCAATCTGTCTCTCTCTCTGGGTTCAGTCTGTCTCTCTCTCTGGGTTCAATCTGTCTCTCTGTCTGGCTTCAGTCTCTCTCTCTTTCTGGTTTCAGTCTGTCTCTCTTTCTCTGGGTTCAATCTGTCTCTCTCTGTCAGGGTTCAGTCTCTCTCTCTTTCTGGTTTCAGTCTGTCTCTCTTTCTCTGGGTTCAATCTGTCTCTCTCTGTCAGGGTTCAGTCTCTCTCTCTTTCTGGTTTCAGTCTGTCTCTCTTTCTCTGGGTTCAATCTGTCTCTCTCTCTTTCTGGGTTCAGTCTCTCTCTCTGACTGCAGTCTGTATCTCTCTTTCTGGTTTCAGTCTGTCTCTCTTTCTCTGAGTTCAATATGTCTCTCTCTTTGGGAACAGTCTGTCTCTCTCCCTTTCTGCTCTGTCTGGGTTCAGTCTGTCTCTCTCTCTTTCTGGGTTCAATCTGTCTCTCTCTGTCTGGGTTCAGTCTGTTTCTCTCTCGCTCTGCATACAGTCTGTCTGTCTCTCTCTGGGTTCAGTCTGTCTCTCTCTCGCTCTGGGTACAGTCTGTCTCTCTCTCTCTCTGGGTTCAGTCTGTCGCTCTCTCTCTCTGGGTTCAGTCTGTCTCTCTCTCTTTCTGGGTACAGTCTGTCTCTCTCTCTCTGGGTGCAGTCTGTCTCTCTCTCTCTCTGGGTTCATTCTCTCTCTCTCTCTGGGTTCAGTCTGTCTCTCTCTCTTTCTGGGTTCAGTCTCTCTCTCTCTCTGGGTTCAATCTGTCTCTGTCTGGGTTCAGTCTGTCTCTCTCTCTGGGTTCAGTCTGTCTCTCTCTCTCTGGGTTCAGTCTCCCTCTCTCTATGGGTTCAATCAGTCTCTCTCTGGGTTCAGTCTGTCTCTCTCTCTGGGTTAAGTCTGTCTCTCTCTCTGGGTTCAGTCTGTCTCTCTCTCTGGGTTCAGTCTGTCTCTCTCTCTGGGTTCAATCTGTCTCTCTCTCTGGGTTCAATCTGTCTCTCTCTGGGTTCAGTCTATCTCTCTTTCTGGTTTCAGTCTGGCTCTCTCTGTCTGGCTTCAGTCTCTCTTTCTTTCTGGTTTCAGTCTGTCTCTCTTTCTCTGGGTTCAATCTGTCTCTCTCTGTCAGGGTTCAGTCTCTCTCTCTTTCTGGTTTCAGTCTGTCTCTCTTTCTCTGGGTTCAATCTGTCTCTCTCTAGGTTCAGTCTGTCTCTCTCTCTCTTTCTGGGTTCAGTCTCTCTCTCTGACTGCAGTCTGTATCTCTCTTTCTGGTTTCAGTCTGTCCCTCTTTCTCTGAGTTCAATATGTCTCTCTCTTTGGGAACACTCTGTCTCTCTCTGTCTGGGTTCAGTCTGACTCTCTCTCTTTCTGGGTTCAGTCTGTCTCTGTCTGTCTGGGTTCAGTCTGTCTCTCTCTGTCTGGGTTCAGTCTGTCTCTCTCTGTCTGGGTTCAGTCTGTTTCTCTCTCTCTTTGCATACAGTCTGTCTGTCTCTCTCTCTGGGTGCAGTCTGTCTCTCTGTCTTTCTGGGTACAGTCTGTCTCTCTCTCTGTCTGGGTTCGGTTTCTCTCTCTGGGTTCAGTCTGTCTCTCTCTCGCTCTGGGTACAGTCTGTCTCTCTCTCTCTATGGGTTCAGTCTGTCTCTCTATCTCTCTGGGTTCAGTCTGTCTCTCTCTCTTTCTGGGTGCAGTCTGTCTCTCTCTCTCTCTCTGGGTGCAGTCTTTCTCTCTCTCTGTCCGGGTTCAGTCTCTCTCTCTGGGTTCAGTCTGTCTCTCACTCGCTCTGGGTACAGTCTGTCTCTCTCTCTCTCTGGGTGCAGTCTGTCTCTCTTTCTGGGTACAGTCTGTCTCACTCTCTCTCTGGGTTCAGTCTGTCTCTCTCTCTCTGGGTTCAGTCTGTCTCTCTCTCGCTCTGGGTACAGTCTCTCTCTCTCTCTTTCTGGGTTCAATCCATCTCTCTCTGGGTTCAGTCTGTCTCTCTCTCTTTCTGGGTTCAGTCTCTCTCTCTTTCTGGGTTCAGTCTCTTTCTCTTTCTGGGTTCAGTCTGTCTCTCTCTCGCTCTGGGTACAGTCTGTCTCTCTCTCGCTCTGGGTGCAGTCTGTCTCTCTTTCTGGGTACAGTCTGTCTATCGCTCTCTCTGGGTTCAGTCTGTCTCTCTCTCGCTCTGGGTACAGTCTCTCTCTCTCTCAGTCTGGGCTCTGTCTGTCTCTCTCTGTCTGGGTTCAGTCTGTCTCTCTCTCTCTGGGTTCAGTCTGTCTCTCACTCTCTGGGTTCAGTCTGTCTCTCACTCTCTGGGTTCAGTCTGTCTCTCTCTCTCTCTGGGTTCAGTCTTCTCTCTCTCTTTCTGGGTTCAGTCTGTCTCTGTCTGTCTCTGGGTTCAGTCTGTCTCTTTCTGTCTGGGCTCTGTCTCTCTCTCTCTGGGTTCAGTCTGTCTCTCTCTCTCTGGGTTCAGTCTGTCTCTCTCTCTTTCTGGGTTCAGTCTGTCTCTCTCTCTTTCTGGGTTCAGTCTGTCTCTCTCTCGCTGGCTACAGTCTGTCTCTCTCTCTGGGTACAGTCTGTCTCTCTCTCTGTCTGGGTACAGTCTGACTCTCTCTCTCGCTGGGTACAGTCTGTCTCTCTCTCTCGCTGGGTACAGTCTGTCTCTCTCTCTTTCTGGGTTCAGTCTGTCTCTCTCTCTTTCTGGGTTCAGTCTGTCTCTCTCTCTCTGGGTTCAGTCTGTCTCTCTCTCTCTCTGGGTTCAGTCTGTCTCTCTCTCTCTCTGGGTTCTGTCTGTCTCTGTCTGTCTCTGGGTTCTGTCTGTCTCTGTCTCTCTCTGGGTTCATTCTGTCTCTCTGTGTCTGAGCGCAGTCTGTCTCTCTCTCTCTGGTGTCAGTCTGTCGCTCTGTCTCTGGGTTCAGTCTGTCTCTCTCTCTCTGGGTTCAGTCTGTCTATCTCTTTCTGGGTTCAGTCTGTCTCTCTCTCTTTCTGGGTTCAGTCTGTCTCTCTTTCTCTGGGTTCAGTCTGTCTATCTCTTTCTGGGTTCAGTCTGTCTCTCTCTCTCTGGGTTCAGTCTGTCTCTCTCTCTGGGTTCAGTCTGTCTCTCTCTCTCTGGGTTCAGTCTCACTCTCTCTCTCTCTGGGTTCAATCTGTCTCTCTTTCTGGGTTCAGTCTGTCTCTCTCTCTTTCTGGGTTCAGTCTGTCTCTCTCTGTGTCTGGGTTCAGTCTGTCTCTCTCTCTTTCTGGGTACAGTCTGTCTCTCTCTCTTTCTGGGTTCAGTCTGTCTCTCTCTCTGTCTGGGTTAAGTCTGTCTCTCTCTCTTTCTGGGTTCAGTCTGTCTCTCTCTCTCTTTCTGGGTTCAGTCTCTCTCTCTCTCTGGGTTCAATCTGTCTCTGTCTGGGTTCAGTCTGTCTCTGTCTCTGGGTTCAGTCTGTCTCTCTCTCTGGGTTCAGTCTGTCTCTCTCTGGGTTCAGTCTGTCTCTCTCTCTGGGTTCAGTCTGTCTCTCTCTCTGGGTTCAGTCTGTCTCTCTCTCTGGGTTCAGTCTGTCTCTCTCTCTGGGTTCAGTCTGTCTCTCTCTCTCTGGGTTCAGTCTCTCTCTCTCTATGGGTTCAATCAGTCTCTCTCTGGGTTCAGTCTGTCATTCTTTATGGCTTCAATCTGTCTCTCTCTCTGGGTTCAGTCTGTCTCTCTCTCTGGGTTCAATCTGTCTCTCTGTCTGGCTTCAGTCTCTCTCTCTTTCTGGTTTCAGTCTGTCTCTCTTTCTCTGGGTTCAATCTGTCTCTCTCTGTCAGGGTTCAGTCTCTCTCTCTTTCTGGTTTCAGTCTGTCTCTCTTTCTCTGGGTTCAATCTGTCTCTCTCTGTCAGGGTTCAGTCTCTCTCTCTTTCTGGTTTCAGTCTGTCTCTCTTTCTCTGGGTTCAATCTGTCTCTCTCTCTTTCTGGGTTCAGTCTCTCTCTCTGACTGCAGTCTGTATCTCTCTTTCTGGTTTCAGTCTGTCTCTCTTTCTCTGAGTTCAATATGTCTCTCTCTTTGGGAACAGTCTGTCTCTCTCCCTTTCTGGGTTCAGTCTATCTCTCTTTGTCTGGGTTCAGTCTGTCTCTCTCTGTCTGGGTTCAGTCTGTCTCTCTCTCTTTCTGGGTTCAATCTGTCTCTCTCTGTCTGGGTTCAGTCTGTTTCTCTCACGCTCTGCATACAGTCTGTCTGTCTCTCTCTGGGTTCAGTCTGTCTCTCTCTCGCTCTGGGTACAGTCTGTCTCTCTCTCTCTCTGGGTTCAGTCTGTCGCTCTCTCTCTCTGGGTTCAGTCTGTCTCTCTCTCTTTCTGGGTACAGTCTGTCTCTCTCTCTCTCTGGGTGCAGTCTCTCTCTCTCTCTCTCTGGGTTCATTCTCTCTCTCTCTCTGGGTTCAGTCTGTCTCTCTCTCTTTCTGGGTTCAGTCTGTCTCTCTTTCTCTGGGTTCAGTCTGTCTATCTCTTTCTGGGTTCAGTCTGTCTCTCTCTCTCTGGGTTCAGTCTGTCTCTCTCTCTGGGTTCAGTCTGTCTCTCTCTCTCTGGGTTCAGTCTCACTCTCTCTCTCTCTGGGTTCAATCTGTCTCTCTTTCTGGGTTCAGTCTGTCTCTCTCTCTTTCTGGGTTCAGTCTGTCTCTCTCTGTGTCTGGGTTCAGTCTGTCTCTCTCTCTTTCTGGGTACAGTCTGTCTCTCTCTCTTTCTGGGTTCAGTCTGTCTCTCTCTCTCTCTTTCTGGGTTCAGTCTGTCTCTCTATCTTTCTGGGTTCAGTCTCTCTCTGTCTCTGGGTTCAATCTGTCTCTGTCTGGGTTCAGTCTGTCTCTCTCTCTGGGTTCAGTCTGTCTCTCTCTCTGGGTTCAGTCTCTCTCTCTCTCTCTCTCTCTGGGTTCAATCAGTCTCTCTCTGGGTTCAGTCTGTGTCTCTTTATGGCTTCAATCTGTCTCTCTCTCGCTCTGGGTGCAGTCTGTCTCTCTCTCTCTGGGTGCAGTCTGTCTCTCTTTCTGGGTACAGTCTGTCTATCTCTCTCTCTGGGTTCAGTCTGTCTCTCTCTCGCTCTGGGTACAGTCTCTCTCTCTCTCTTTCTGGGTTCAGTCTGTCTCTCTCTGTCTGGGCTCTGTCTGTCTCTCTCTCTCTGGGTTCAGTCTGTCTCTCTCTCTCTGGGTTCAGTCTTCTCTCTCTCTTTCTGGGTTCAGTCTGTCTCGCTCTCTCTGGGTTCAGTCTGTCTCTCTCTCTTTCTGGGTTCAGTCTCTCTCTCTCTCTTTCTGGGTTCAGTCTGTCTCTCTCTCTCTCTGGGTTCAGTCTGTCTCTCACTCGCTCTGGGTGCAGTCTGTCTCTCTTTCTGGGTACAGTCTGTCTCTCTCTTTCTCTGGGTTCAGTCTGTCTCTCTCTCGCTCTGGGTACAATCTCTCTCTCTCTCTTTCTGGGTTCAGTCTGTCTCTCTCTTTCTGGGTTCAGTCTCTCTCTCTGTCTGGGTTCAGTCTGTCTCTCTGTGTCTGAGCTCAGTCTGTCTCTCTCTCTCTGGGTTCAGTCTGTCTCTATCTGTTTGGTTCAATCTGTCTCTCTCTGTCTGGGTTCAGTCTCTCTCTCTTTCTGGGTTCAGTCTGTCTCTGTCTCTCTCTGGGTTCTGTCTGTCTCTGTCTCTTTCTGGGTTCATTCTGTCTCTCTGTGTCTGAGCTCAGTCTGTCTCTCTCTCTCTGGGTTCAGTCTGTCTCTCTCTCTTTCTGGGTTCAGTCTGTCTCTCTCTGTCTGGGTTCAGTCTCTCTCTCTGTCTGGGTTCAGTCTCTCTCTCTTTCTGGGTTCAGTCTCTCTCTCTTTCTGGGTTCAGTCTCTCTCTCTCTCGCTCTGGGTGCAGTCTGTCTCTCTCTCTCTGGGTGCAGTCTGTCTCTCTTTCTGGGTACAGTCTGTCTATCTCTCTCTCTGAGTTCAGTCTGTCTCTCTCTCGCTCTGGGTACAGTCTCTCTCTCTCTCTTTCTGGGTTCAGTCTGTCTATCTCTCTCTCTGAGTTCAGTCTGTCTCTCTCTCGCTCTGGGTACAGTCTCTCTCTCTCTCTTTCTGGGTTCAGTCTGTCTCTCTCTCTCTGGGTTCAGTCTGTCTCTCTCTCTCTGGGTTCAGTCTTCTCTCTCTCTTTCTGGGTTCAGTCTGTCTCTCTCTCTCTGGGTTCAGTCTGTCTCTCTCTCTTTCTGGGTTCAGTCTGTCTCTCTCTCTTTCTGGGTTCAGTCTGTCTCTGTCTCTCTCTGGGTTCTGTCTGTCTCTGTCTCTCTCTGGGTTCATTCTGTCTCTCTGTGTCTGAGCTCAGTCTGTCTCTCTCTCTCTGGGTTCAGTCTCTCTCTCTCTCTCTGGGTTCAGTCTCTCTCTCTCTGGGTTCAATCTGTCTCTCTCTCTGGGTTCAGTCTGTCTCTCTCTCTGTCTGGGTTCAGTCTGTCTCTCTCTCTTTCTGGGTACAGTCTGTCTCTCTCTCTTTCTGTGTTCAGTCTGTCTCTCTCTCTTTCTGTGTTCATTCTCTCTCTCTCTCTGGGTTCAGTCTGTCTCTCTCTCTTCCTGGGTTCACTCTGTCTCTCTCTCTTTCTGGGTTCAGTCTGTCTCTCTCTTTCTGGGTTCAGTCTCTCTCTCTCTTTCTGGGTTCCGTCTCTCTCTCGAGGTGCAGTCTGTATCTCCCTCTGGGTTCAATCTGTCTCTCTCTTTGGGTCCAGTCTGTCTCTCTCTGTCTCTGGGTTCAGTCTGTCTCTCTCTCTTTCTGGGTTCAGTCTGTCTCTCTCTCTTTCTGGGTTCAGTCTGTCTCTCTCTCTCTCTGGGTTCAGTCTCTCTCTCTCTCTCTCTGGGTTCAGTCTGTCTGTCTGTCTCTCTCTCTCTGGGTTCAGTCTCTCTCTCTCTCTTCGGGTTCAGTCGGTCTCTCTCTCTGGGTTCAGTCTGTCTCTCTCTCTGTCGTTGGGTTCAGTCTGTCTCTCACTCTGGGTTCAGTCTGTCTCTCTCTCTGGGTTCAGTCTGTCTCTCTTTCTGGGATCAGTCTGTCTCTCTTTCTGGGATCAGTCTGTCTCTCACTCTGGGTTCAGTCTGTCTCTCACTCTGGGTTCAGTCTGTCTCTCACTTTGGGTTCAGTCTGTCTCTCACTTTGGGTTCAGTCTGTCTCTCTTTCTGGGTTCTGTCTCTCTCTCTGGGTTCTGTCTGTCTCCCTTTCTGGGTTCTGTCTGTCTCTCTTTCTGGGTTATGTCTCTCACTCTGGGTACAGTCTGTCTCTCTCTCTTTCTGGGTTCAGTCTGTCTCTCTCTCTTTCTGGGTTCAGTCTGTCTCTCTCTCTGGGTTCAGTCTGTCTCTCTCTCTTTCTGGGTTCAGTCTGTCTCTCTCTCTCTCTTTCTGGGTTCAGTCTGTCTCTCTATCTTTCTGGGTTCAGTCTCTCTCTCTCTCTGGGTTCAATCTGTCTCTGTCTGGGTTCAGTCTGTCTCTCTCTCTGGGTTCAGTCTGTCTCTCTCTCTCTGGGTTCAGTCTGTCTCTCTCTCTGGGTTCAATCTGTCTCTCTCTGGGTTCAGTCTGTGTCTCTTTATGGCTTCAATCTGTCTCTCTCTCTGGGTTCAGTCTGTCTCTCTCTCTGGGTTCAGTCTGTCTCTCTCTCGCTCTGGGTACAATCTCTCTCTCTCTCTTTCTGGGTTCAGTCTGTCTCTCTCTTTCTGGGTTCAGTCTCTCTCTCTGTCTGGGTTCAGTCTGTCTCTCTGTGTCTGAGCTCAGTCTGTCTCTCTCTCTCTGGGTTCAGTCTGTCTCTATCTGTTTGGTTCAATCTGTCTCTCTCTGTCTGGGTTCAGTCTCTCTCTCTTTCTGGGTTCAGTCTGTCTCTGTCTCTCTCTGGGTTCTGTCTGTCTCTGTCTCTTTCTGGGTTCATTCTGTCTCTCTGTGTCTGAGCTCAGTCTGTCTCTCTCTCTCTGGGTTCAGTCTGTCTCTCTCTCTTTCTGGGTTCAGTCTGTCTCTCTCTGTCTGGGTTCAGTCTCTCTCTCTGTCTGGGTTCAGTCTCTCTCTCTTTCTGGGTTCAGTCTCTCTCTCTTTCTGGGTTCAGTCTCTCTCTCTCTCGCTCTGGGTGCAGTCTGTCTCTCTCTCTCTGGGTGCAGTCTGTCTCTCTTTCTGGGTACAGTCTGTCTATCTCTCTCTCTGAGTTCAGTCTGTCTCTCTCTCGCTCTGGGTACAGTCTCTCTCTCTCTCTTTCTGGGTTCAGTCTGTCTCTCTCTGTCTGGGCTCTGTCTGTCTCTCTCTCTCTGGGTTCAGTCTGTCTCTCTCTCTCTGGGTTCAGTCTTCTCTCTCTCTTTCTGGGTTCAGTCTGTCTCTCTCTCTCTGGGTTCAGTCTGTCTCTCTCTCTTTCTGGGTTCAGTCTGTCTCTCTCTCTTTCTGGGTTCAGTCTGTCTCTGTCTCTCTCTGGGTTCTGTCTGTCTCTGTCTCTCTCTGGGTTCATTCTGTCTCTCTGTGTCTGAGCTCAGTCTGTCTCTCTCTCTCTGGGTTCAGTCTCTCTCTCTCTCTCTGGGTTCAGTCTCTCTCTCTCTGGGTTCAATCTGTCTCTCTCTCTGGGTTCAGTCTGTCTCTCTCTCTGTCTGGGTTCAGTCTGTCTCTCTCTCTTTCTGGGTACAGTCTGTCTCTCTCTCTTTCTGTGTTCAGTCTGTCTCTCTCTCTTTCTGTGTTCATTCTCTCTCTCTCTCTGGGTTCAGTCTGTCTCTCTCTCTTCCTGGGTTCACTCTGTCTCTCTCTCTTTCTGGGTTCAGTCTGTCTCTCTCTTTCTGGGTTCAGTCTCTCTCTCTCTTTCTGGGTTCCGTCTCTCTCTCGAGGTGCAGTCTGTATCTCCCTCTGGGTTCAATCTGTCTCTCTCTTTGGGTCCAGTCTGTCTCTCTCTGTCTCTGGGTTCAGTCTGTCTCTCTCTCTTTCTGGGTTCAGTCTGTCTCTCTCTCTTTCTGGGTTCAGTCTGTCTCTCTCTCTCTCTGGGTTCAGTCTCTCTCTCTCTCTCTCTGGGTTCAGTCTGTCTGTCTGTCTCTCTCTCTCTGGGTTCAGTCTCTCTCTCTCTCTTCGGGTTCAGTCGGTCTCTCTCTCTGGGTTCAGTCTGTCTCTCTCTCTGTCGTTGGGTTCAGTCTGTCTCTCACTCTGGGTTCAGTCTGTCTCTCTCTCTGGGTTCAGTCTGTCTCTCTTTCTGGGATCAGTCTGTCTCTCTTTCTGGGATCAGTCTGTCTCTCACTCTGGGTTCAGTCTGTCTCTCACTCTGGGTTCAGTCTGTCTCTCACTTTGGGTTCAGTCTGTCTCTCACTTTGGGTTCAGTCTGTCTCTCTTTCTGGGTTCTGTCTCTCTCTCTGGGTTCTGTCTGTCTCCCTTTCTGGGTTCTGTCTGTCTCTCTTTCTGGGTTATGTCTCTCACTCTGGGTACAGTCTGTCTCTCTCTCTTTCTGGGTTCAGTCTGTCTCTCTCTCTTTCTGGGTTCAGTCTGTCTCTCTCTCTGGGTTCAGTCTGTCTCTCTCTCTTTCTGGGTTCAGTCTGTCTCTCTCTCTCTCTTTCTGGGTTCAGTCTGTCTCTCTATCTTTCTGGGTTCAGTCTCTCTCTCTCTCTGGGTTCAATCTGTCTCTGTCTGGGTTCAGTCTGTCTCTCTCTCTGGGTTCAGTCTGTCTCTCTCTCTCTGGGTTCAGTCTGTCTCTCTCTCTGGGTTCAATCTGTCTCTCTCTGGGTTCAGTCTGTGTCTCTTTATGGCTTCAATCTGTCTCTCTCTCTGGGTTCAGTCTGTCTCTCTCTCTGGGTTCAGTCTGTCTCTCTCTCTGGGTTCAATCTGTCTCTCTCTCTGGGTTCAATCTGTCTCTCTCTCTGGGTTCATTCTGTCTCTCTCTGTCTTGGTTCAGTCTCTCTCTCTTTCTGGGTACAGTCTGTCTCTCTCTCTCTCTGGGTTCAGTCTGTCTCTCACTCGCTCTGGGTACAGTCTGTCTCTCTCTCACTCTGGGTGCAGTCTGTCTCTCTTTCTGGGTACAGTCTGTCTCTCTCTTTCTCTGGGTTCAGTCTGTCTCTCTCTCGCTCTGGGTACAATCTCTCTCTCTCTCTTTCTGGGTTCAGTCTGTCTCTCTCTTTCTGGGTTCAGTCTCTCTCTCTGTCTGGGTTCAGACTCTCTCTAAGGTTTCAGTCTGTCTCTATCTGTTTGGTTCAATCTGTCTCTCTCTGTCTGGGTTCAGTCTCTCTCTCTTTCTGGTTTCAGTCTGTCTCTCTTTCTCTGGGTTCAATCTATCTCTCTCTGGGTTCAGTCTGTCTCTCTCTCTTTCTGGGTTCAGTCTGTCTCTCTCTGTCTGGGTTCAGTCTCTCTCTCTTTCTGGGTTCAGTCTCTCTCCCTTTCTGGGTTCAGTTTGTCTCTCTCTCGCTCTGGGTGCATTCTGTCTCTCTCTCGCTGGGTGCAGTCTGTCTCTCTTTCTGGGTACAGTCTGTCTATCTCTCTCTCTGGGTTCAGTCTGTCTCTCTCTCGCTCTGGGTACAGTCTGTCTCTCTCTCTTTCTGGGTTCAGTCTGTCTCTCTCTGTCTGGGCTCAGTCTGTCTCTCTCTGTCTGGGTTCAGTCTGTCTCTCTCTCTCTGGGTTCAGTCTTCTCTCTCTCTTTCTGGGTTCAGTCTGTCTCTCTCTCTCTGGGTTCAGTCTGTCTCTCTCTCTTTCTGGGTTCAGTCTGTCTCTCTCTCTTTCTGGGTTCAGTCTGTCTCTCTGTGTCTGAGCTCAGTCTGTCTCTCTCTCTCTGGGTTCAGTCTGTCGCTCTCTCTCTTGGTTCAGTCTGTCTCTCTCTCTCTGGGTTCAGTCTGTCTCTCTCTCTCTGGGTTCAGTCTCACTCTCTCTCTCTGGGTTCAATCTGTCTCTCTCTCTCTGGGTTCAGTCTGTCTCTCTCTCTTTCTGGTTTCAGTCTGTCTCTCTCTCTGTCTGGGTTCAGTCTGTCTCTCTCTCTTTCTGGGTACAGTCTGTCTCTCTCTCTTTCTGTGTTCAGTCTGTCTCTCTCTCTTTCTGTGTTCATTCTCTCTCTCTCTCTGGGTTCAGTCTGTCTCTCTCTCTTCCTGGGTTCAGTCTGTCTCTCTCTCTTTCTGGGTTCAGTCTGTCTCTCTCTCTTTCTGGGTTCAGTCTCTCTCTCTCTTTCTGGGTTCCGTCTCTCTCTCGAGGTGCAGTCTGTATCTCTCTCTGGGTTCAATCTGTCTCTCTCTTTGGGTCCAGTCTGTCTCTCTCTTTGGGTCCAGTCTGTCTCTCTCTGTCTCTGGGTTCAGTCTGTCTCTCTCTCTTTCTGGGTTCAGTCTGTCTCTCTCTCTTTCTGGGTTCAGTCTGTCTCTCTCTGTCTGGGTTCAGTCTGTGTCTCTCTGTCTGGGTTCAGTCTGTCTCTCTTTCTCTGAGTTCAATCTGTCACTCTCTCTCTGGGTTCAGTCTGTCTCTCTCTCTCTCTGGGTTCAGTCTCTCTCTCTCTCTCTCTCTGGGTTCAGTCTGTCTGTCTGTCTCTCTCTCTCTGGGTTCAGTCTCTCTCTCTCTCTTCGGGTTCAGTCGGTCTCTCTCTCTGGGTTCAGTCTGTCTCTCTCTCTGTCGTTGGGTTCAGTCTGTCTCTCACTCTGGGTTCAGTCTGTCTCTCTCTCTGGGTTCAGTCTGTCTCTCTTTCTGGGATCAGTCTGTCTCTCACTCTGGGTTCAGTCTGTCTCTCACTTTGGGTTCAGTCTGTCTCTCTTTCTGGGTTCTGTCTCTCTCTCTGGGTTCTGTCTGTCTCCCTTTCTGGGTTCTGTCTGTCTCTCTTTCTGGGTTATGTCTGTCTCTCTTTCTGGGTTATGTCTGTCTCTCTGGGTACAGTCTGTCTCTCTGTCTGGGTTCAGTCTATCTCTCTCTCCCTGTTCAGTCTGTCTCTCTTTCTGGGTTCAGTCTGTCTCACTTTCTGGGTTCAGTCTGTCTCTCTGAGTGCAGTCTGTCTCTCTCTCTGGGTTCAGTTTCTCTCTCGCTCTGGGTACAGTCTGTCTCTCTCTCTCTCTGGGTGCAGTCTGTCTCTCTTTCTGGGTACAGTCTGTCTCTTTCTCTCTCTGGGTTCAGTCTGTCTCTCTCTGTCTGGGATCTGTCTGTCTCTCTCTCTCTGGGTTCAGTCTGTCTCTCTCTCTCTGGGTTCAGTCTGTCTCTCTCTCTCTGGGTGCAGTCTGTCTCTCTTTCTGGGTACAGTCTGTCTCTTTCTCTCTCTGGGTTCAGTCTGTCTCTCTCTCGCTCTGGGTACAGTCTCTCTCTCTCTCTTTCTGGGTTCAGTCTGTCTCTCTCTGTCTGGGCTCTGTCTGTCTCTCTCTCTCTGGGTTCAGTCTGTCTCTCTCTCTCTGGGTTCAGTCTGTCTCTCTCTTTCTGGGTTCATTCTGTCTCTCTCTTTCTGGGTTCAGTCTGTCTCTCTCTTTCTGGCTACAGTCTGTCTCTCTCTTTCTGGCTACAGTCTGTCTCTCTCTCTATCTGGCTACAGTCTGTCTCTCTCTCTCTCTGGGTACAGTCTGTCTCTCTCTCTCTCTCTGGGTACAGTCTATCTCTCTCTCTCTCTGGGTACAGTCTATCTCTCTCTCTTTCTGGGTTCAGTCTGTCTCTCTATCTCTGGGTTCAGTCTGTCTCTGTCTCTCTCTGGGTTCAGTCTGTCTCTATCTGTTTGGTTCAATCTGTCTCTCTCTGTCTGGGTTCAGTCTCTCTCTCTTTCTGGTTTCAGTCTGTCTCTCCTTCTCTGGGTTCAATCTATCTCTCTCTGGGTTCAGTCTGTCTCTCTCTCTTTCTGGGTTCAGTCTCTCTCTCTTTCTGGGTTCAGTCTCTCTCTCTTTCTGGGTTCAGTCTGTCTCTCTCTCGCTCTGGGTACAGTCTGTCTCTCTCTCGCTCTGGGTACCGTCTGTCTCTCTCTCGCTCTGGGTGCAGTCTGTCTCTCTTTCTGGGTACAGTCTGTCTATCTCTCTCTCTGGGTTCAGTGTGTCTCTCTCTCGCTCTGGGTACAGTCTCTCTCTCTCTCTTTCTGGGTTCAGTCTGTCTCTCTCTGTCTGGGCTCTGTCTGTCTCTCTCTCTCTGGGTTCAGTCTGTCTCTCTCTCTCTGGGTTCAGTCTGTCTCTCTCTCTCTGGGTTCTGTCTTCTCTCTCTCTTTCTGGGTTCAGTCTGTCTCTCTCTCTCGCTGGCCACAGTCTGTCGCTCTCTCTGGGTACAGTCTGACTCTCTCTCTCGCTGGGTACAGTCTTTCTCTCTCTCTCTGAGTTCAGTCTGTCTCTCTCTCTTTCTGGGTTCAGTTGTCTCTCTCTCTCTGGCTTCAGTCTGTCTCTCTCTCTCTGGGTTCTGTCTGTGTCTGTCTCTCTCTGGGTTCTGTCTGTCTCTGTCTCTCTCTGGGTTCATTCTGTCTCTGTCTCTCTCTGGGTTCATTCTGTCTCTCTGTGTCTGAGCTCAGTCTGTCTCTCTCTCTCTGGGTTCATTCTGTCGCTCTCTCTCTGGGTTCAGTCTGTCTCTCTCTTTCTGGGTTCAGTCTGTCTATCTCTTTCTGGGTTCAGTCTGTCTATCTCTCTCTGGGTTCAGTCTGTCTCTCTCTCTTTCTGGGTTCAGTCTGCCTCTCTCTCTTTCTGAGTTCAGTCTGTCTCTCTCTATCTGGGTTCAGTCTGTCTCTCTCTCGCTGGGTTCAGTCTGTCTCTCTCTCTCTGGGTTCAGTCTATCTCTGTCTCTCTCTGGGTTCTGTCTGTCTCGCTCTCTTTCTGGGTTCATTCTGTCTCTCTGTGTCTGAGCTCAGTCTGTCTCTCTCTCTCTGGGTTCAGTCTGTCGCTCTCTCTCTGGGTTCAGTCTGTCTCTCTCTCTCTGGGTTCAGTCTGTCTATCTCTTTCTGGGTTCAGTCTGTCTCTCTCTCTCTGGGTTCAGTCTGTCTCTCTCTCTCTGGGTTCAATCTGTCTCTCTTTCTGGGTTCAGCATGTCTCTCTCTCTTTCTGGGTACAGTCTGTCTCTCTCTCTTTCTGGGTTCAGTCTGTCTCTCTCTCTGGGTTCAGTCTGTCTCTCTCTCTTTCTGGGTTCAGTCTGTCTCTCTCTCTCTCTTTCTGGGTTCAGTCTGTCTCTCTATCTTTCTGCGTTCAGTCTCTCTCTCTCTCTGGGTTCAATCTGTCTCTGTCTGGGTTCAGTCTCTCTCTCTCTCTCTCTGGGTTCAATCAGTCTCTCTCTCTGGGTTCAGTCTGTCTCTCTCTCTGGGTTCAGTCTGTCTCTCTCTCTGGGTTCAATCTGTCTCTCTCTCTGGGTTCAGTCTGTCTCTCTCTCTGGGTTCAGTCTGTCTCTCTCTCTGGGTTCAGTCTGTCTCTCTCTCTGGGTTCAGTCTGTCTCTCTCTGTCTTGGTTCAGTCTCTCTCTCTTTCTGGGTACAGTCTGTCTCTCTCTCTCTCTGGGTTCAGTCTGTCTCTCTCTCTCTGGGTTCTGTCTTCTCTCTCTCTTTCTGGGTTCAGTCTGTCTCTCTCTCTCGCTGGCCACAGTCTGTCGCTCTCTCTGGGTACAGTCTGACTCTCTCTCTCGCTGGGTACAGTCTTTCTCTCTCTCTCTGAGTTCAGTCTGTCTCTCTCTCTTTCTGGGTTCAGTTGTCTCTCTCTCTCTGGCTTCAGTCTGTCTCTCTCTCTCTGGGTTCTGTCTGTGTCTGTCTCTCTCTGGGTTCTGTCTGTCTCTGTCTCTCTCTGGGTTCATTCTGTCTCTCTCTCTCTCTGGGTTCATTCTGTCGCTCTCTCTCTGGGTTCAGTCTGTCTCTCTCTCTGGGTTCAGTCTGTCTATCTCTTTCTGGGTTCAGTCTGTCTATCTCTCTCTGGGTTCAGTCTGTCTCTCTCTCTTTCTGGGTTCAGTCTGCCTCTCTCTCTTTCTGGGTTCAGTCTGTCTCTCTCTATCTGGGTTCAGTCTGTCTCTCTCTATCTGGGTTCAGTCTGTCTCTCTCTCTCTGGGTTCAGTCTGTCTCTCTCTCTCTGGGTTCAGTCTATCTCTGTCTCTCTCTGGGTTCTGTCTGTCTCGCTCTCTTTCTGGGTTCATTCTGTCTCTCTGTGTCTGAGCTCAGTCTGTCTCTCTCTCTCTGGGTTCAGTCTGTCGCTCTCTCTCTGGGTTCAGTCTGTCTCTCTCTCTCTGGGTTCAGTCTGTCTATCTCTTTCTGGGTTCAGTCTGTCTCTCTCTCTCTGGGTTCAGTCTCACTCTCTCTCTCTGGGTTCAATCTGTCTCTCTTTCTGGGTTCAGCATGTCTCTCTCTCTGTCTGGGTTCAGTCTGTCTCTCTCTCTTTCTGGGTACAGTCTGTCTCTCTCTCTTTCTGGGTTCAGTCTGTCTCTCTCTCTGGGTTCAGTCTGTCTCTCTCTCTTTCTGGGTTCAGTCTGTCTCTCTGTCTCTCTTTCTGGGTTCAGTCTGTCTCTCTATCTTTCTGCGTTCAGTCTCTCTCTCTCTCTGGGTTCAATCTGTCTCTGTCTGGGTTCAGTCTCTCTCTCTCTCTCTCTGGGTTCAATCAGTCTCTCTCTCTGGGTTCAGTCTGTCTCTCTCTCTGGGTTCAGTCTGTCTCTCTCTCTGGGTTCAATCTGTCTCTCTCTCTGGGTTCAGTCTGTCTCTCTCTCTGGGTTCAGTCTGTCTCTCTCTCTGTCTTGGTTCAGTCTCTCTCTCTTTCTGGGTACAGTCTGTCTCTCTTTCTGGGTACAGTCTGTCTCTCTCTCTCTCTGGGTTCAGTCTGTCTCTCACTCGCTCTGGGTACAGTCTGTCTCTATCTCTCTCTGGGTGCAGTCTGTCTCTCTTTCTGGGTACAGTCTGTCTCTCTCTCTCTCTGGGTTCAGTCTGTCTCTATCTCTCTCTGGGTGCAGTCTGTCTCTCTTTCTGGGTACAGTCTCTCTCTCTCTCTTTCTGGGTTCAGTCTGTCTCTCTCTCTTTCTGGGTTCAGTCTCTCTCTCTGTCTGTCTTGGTTCAGTCTCTCTCTCTTTCTGGGTACAGTCTGTCTCTCTTTCTGGGTACAGTCTGTCTCTCTCTCTCTCTGGGTTCAGTCTGTCTCTCACTCGCTCTGGGTACAGTCTGTCTCTATCTCTCTCTGGGTGCAGTCTGTCTCTCTTTCTGGGTACAGTCTGTCTCTCTCTCTCTCTGTGTGCAGTCTGTCTCTCTCTCTCTCTGGGTGCAGTCTGTCTCTCTTTCTGGGTACAGTCTGTCTATCTCTCCCTCTGGGTTCAGTCTGTCTCTCTCTCGCTCTGGGTACAGTCTCTCTCTCTCTCTTTCTGGGTTCAGTCTGTCTCTCTCTCTCTGGGTTCAGTCTTCTCTCTCTCTTTCTGGGTTCAGTCTTCTCTCTCTCTTTCTGGGTTCAGTCTGTCTCTCTCTCGCTGGCTACAGTCTCTCTCTCGCTCTGGGTACAGTCTCTCTCTCTCTCTTTCTGGGTACAGTCTGTCTCTCTCTCTTTCTGGGTACAGTCTGTCTCTCTCTCTTTCTGTGTTCAGTCTGTCTCTCTCTGTCTGAGTTCATTCTCTCTCTCTCTCTGGGTTCAGTCTGTCTCTCTCTCTTCCTGGGTTCAGTCTGTCTCTCTCTCTTTCTGGGTTCAGTCTGTCTCTCTCTCTTTCTGGGTTCCGTCTCTCTCTCTGGGTGCAGTCTGTATCGCTCTCTAGGTTCAATCTGTCTCTCTCTTTGGGTACAGTCTGTCTCTCTCTGTCTCTGGGTTCAGTCTGTCTCTCTCTCTTTCTGGGTTCAGTCTGTCTCTCTCTCTGGGTACAGTCTGTCTATCTCTCTCTCTGGGTTCAGTGTGTCTCTCTCTCGCTCTGGGTACAGTCTCTCTCTCTCTCTTTCTGGGTTCAGTCTGTCTCTCTCTGTCTGGGCTCTGTCTGTCTCTCTCTCTCTGGGTTCAGTCTGTCTCTCTCTCTCTGGGTTCAGTCTGTCTCTCTCTCTCTGGGTTCAGTCTGTCTCTCTCTCTCTGGGTTCTGTCTTCTCTCTCTCTTTCTGGGTTCAGTCTGTCTCTCTCTCTCGCTGGCCACAGTCTGTCGCTCTCTCTGGGTACAGTCTGACTCTCTCTCTCGCTGGGTACAGTCTTTCTCTCTCTCTCTGAGTTCAGTCTGTCTCTCTCTCTTTCTGGGTTCAGTTGTCTCTCTCTCTCTGGCTTCAGTCTGTCTCTCTCTCTCTGGGTTCTGTCTGTGTCTGTCTCTCTCTGGGTTCTGTCTGTCTCTGTCTCTCTCTGGGTTCATTCTGTCTCTGTCTCTCTCTGGGTTCATTCTGTCTCTCTGTGTCTGAGCTCAGTCTGTCTCTCTCTCTCTGGGTTCATTCTGTCGCTCTCTCTCTGGGTTCAGTCTGTCTCTCTCTCTGGGTTCAGTCTGTCTATCTCTTTCTGGGTTCAGTCTGTCTATCTCTCTCTGGGTTCAGTCTGTCTCTCTCTCTTTCTGGGTTCAGTCTGCCTCTCTCTCTTTCTGAGTTCAGTCTGTCTCTCTCTATCTGGGTTCAGTCTGTCTCTCTCTCGCTGGGTTCAGTCTGTCTCTCTCTCTCTGGGTTCAGTCTATCTCTGTCTCTCTCTGGGTTCTGTCTGTCTCGCTCTCTTTCTGGGTTCATTCTGTCTCTCTGTGTCTGAGCTCAGTCTGTCTCTCTCTCTCTGGGTTCAGTCTGTCGCTCTCTCTCTGGGTTCAGTCTGTCTCTCTCTCTCTGGGTTCAGTCTGTCTATCTCTTTCTGGGTTCAGTCTGTCTCTCTCTCTCTGGGTTCAGTCTCACTCTCTCTCTCTGGGTTCAATCTGTCTCTCTTTCTGGGTTCAGCATGTCTCTCTCTCTGTCTGGGTTCAGTCTGTCTCTCTCTCTTTCTGGGTACAGTCTGTCTCTCTCTCTTTCTGGGTTCAGTCTGTCTCTCTCTCTGGGTTCAGTCTGTCTCTCTCTCTTTCTGGGTTCAGTCTGTCTCTCTCTCTCTCTTTCTGGGTTCAGTCTGTCTCTCTATCTTTCTGCGTTCAGTCTCTCTCTCTCTCTGGGTTCAATCTGTCTCTGTCTGGGTTCAGTCTCTCTCTCTCTCTCTCTGGGTTCAATCAGTCTCTCTCTCTGGGTTCAGTCTGTCTCTCTCTCTGGGTTCAGTCTGTCTCTCTCTCTGGGTTCAGTCTGTCTCTCTCTCTGGGTTCAATCTGTCTCTCTCTCTGGGTTCAGTCTGTCTCTCTCTCTGGGTTCAGTCTGTCTCTCTCTCTGGGTTCAGTCTGTCTCTCTCTCTGGGTTCAGTCTGTCTCTCTCTGTCTTGGTTCAGTCTCTCTCTCTTTCTGGGTACAGTCTGTCTCTCTCTCTCTCTGGGTTCAGTCTGTCTCTCTCTCTCTGGGTTCTGTCTTCTCTCTCTCTTTCTGGGTTCAGTCTGTCTCTCTCTCTCGCTGGCCACAGTCTGTCGCTCTCTCTGGGTACAGTCTGACTCTCTCTCTCGCTGGGTACAGTCTTTCTCTCTCTCTCTGAGTTCAGTCTGTCTCTCTCTCTTTCTGGGTTCAGTTGTCTCTCTCTCTCTGGCTTCAGTCTGTCTCTCTCTCTCTGGGTTCTGTCTGTGTCTGTCTCTCTCTGGGTTCTGTCTGTCTCTGTCTCTCTCTGGGTTCTGTCTGTCTCTCTCTCTCTCTGGGTTCATTCTGTCGCTCTCTCTCTGGGTTCAGTCTGTCTCTCTCTCTGGGTTCAGTCTGTCTATCTCTTTCTGGGTTCAGTCTGTCTATCTCTCTCTGGGTTCAGTCTGTCTCTCTCTCTTTCTGGGTTCAGTCTGCCTCTCTCTCTTTCTGGGTTCAGTCTGTCTCTCTCTATCTGGGTTCAGTCTGTCTCTCTCTCTGGGTTCAGTCTGTCTCTCTCTCTCTGGGTTCAGTCTATCTCTGTCTCTCTCTGGGTTCTGTCTGTCTCGCTCTCTTTCTGGGTTCATTCTGTCTCTCTGTGTCTGAGCTCAGTCTGTCTCTCTCTCTCTGGGTTCAGTCTGTCGCTCTCTCTCTGGGTTCAGTCTGTCTCTCTCTCTCTGGGTTCAGTCTGTCTATCTCTTTCTGGGTTCAGTCTGTCTCTCTCTCTCTGGGTTCAGTCTCACTCTCTCTCTCTGGGTTCAATCTGTCTCTCTTTCTGGGTTCAGCATGTCTCTCTCTCTGTCTGGGTTCAGTCTGTCTCTCTCTTTCTGGGTACAGTCTGTCTCTCTCTCTTTCTGGGTTCAGTCTGTCTCTCTCTCTTTCTGGGTTCAGTCTGTCTCTCTCTCTGGGTTCAGTCTGTCTCTCTCTCTTTCTGGGTTCAGTCTGTCTCTCTCTCTCTCTTTCTGGGTTCAGTCTGTCTCTCTATCTTTCTGCGTTCAGTCTCTCTCTCTCTCTGGGTTCAATCTGTCTCTGTCTGGGTTCAGTCTCTCTCTCTCTCTCTCTGGGTTCAATCAGTCTCTCTCTCTGGGTTCAGTCTGTCTCTCTCTCTGGGTTCAGTCTGTCTCTCTCTCTGGGTTCAGTCTGTCTCTCTCTCTGGGTTCAATCTGTCTCTCTCTCTGGGTTCAGTCTGTCTCTCTCTCTGTCTTGGTTCAGTCTCTCTCTCTTTCTGGGTACAGTCTGTCTCTCTTTCTGGGTACAGTCTGTCTCTCTCTCTCTCTGGGTTCAGTCTGTCTCTCACTCGCTCTGGGTACAGTCTGTCTCTATCTCTCTCTGGGTGCAGTCTGTCTCTCTTTCTGGGTACAGTCTGTCTCTCTCTCTCTCTGGGTTCAGTCTGTCTCTATCTCTCTCTGGGTGCAGTCTGTCTCTCTTTCTGGGTACAGTCTCTCTCTCTCTCTTTCTGGGTTCAGTCTGTCTCTCTCTTTCTGGGTTCAGTCTCTCTCTCTGTCTGTCTTGGTTCAGTCTCTCTCTCTTTCTGGGTACAGTCTGTCTCTCTTTCTGGGTACAGTCTGTCTCTCTCTCTCTCTGGGTTCAGTCTGTCTCTCACTCGCTCTGGGTACAGTCTGTCTCTATCTCTCTCTGGGTGCAGTCTGTCTCTCTTTCTGGGTACAGTCTGTCTCTCTCTCTCTCTGGGTGCAGTCTGTCTCTCTCTCTCTCTGGGTGCAGTCTGTCTCTCTTTCTGGGTACAGTCTGTCTATCTCTCCCTCTGGGTTCAGTCTGTCTCTCTCTCGCTCTGGGTACAGTCTCTCTCTCTCTCTTTCTGGGTTCAGTCTGTCTCTCTCTCTCTGGGTTCAGTCTTCTCTCTCTCTTTCTGGGTTCAGTCTTCTCTCTCTCTTTCTGGGTTCAGTCTGTCTCTCTCTCGCTGGCTACAGTCTCTCTCTCGCTCTGGGTACAGTCTCTCTCTCTCTCTTTCTGGGTACAGTCTGTCTCTCTCTCTTTCTGGGTACAGTCTGTCTCTCTCTCTTTCTGTGTTCAGTCTGTCTCTCTCTGTCTGAGTTCATTCTCTCTCTCTCTCTGGGTTCAGTCTGTCTCTCTCTCTTCCTGGGTTCAGTCTGTCTCTCTCTCTTTCTGGGTTCAGTCTGTCTCTCTCTCTTTCTGGGTTCCGTCTCTCTCTCTGGGTGCAGTCTGTATCGCTCTCTAGGTTCAATCTGTCTCTCTCTTTGGGTACAGTCTGTCTCTCTCTGTCTCTGGGTTCAGTCTGTCTCTCTCTCTTTCTGGGTTCAGTCTGTCTCTCTCTCTGGGTACAGTCTGTCTATCTCTCTCTCTGGGTTCAGTGTGTCTCTCTCTCGCTCTGGGTACAGTCTCTCTCTCTCTCTTTCTGGGTTCAGTCTGTCTCTCTCTGTCTGGGCTCTGTCTGTCTCTCTCTCTCTGGGTTCAGTCTGTCTCTCTCTCTCTGGGTTCAGTCTGTCTCTCTCTCTCTGGGTTCAGTCTGTCTCTCTCTCTCTGGGTTCTGTCTTCTCTCTCTCTTTCTGGGTTCAGTCTGTCTCTCTCTCTCGCTGGCCACAGTCTGTCGCTCTCTCTGGGTACAGTCTGACTCTCTCTCTCGCTGGGTACAGTCTTTCTCTCTCTCTCTGAGTTCAGTCTGTCTCTCTCTCTTTCTGGGTTCAGTTGTCTCTCTCTCTCTGGCTTCAGTCTGTCTCTCTCTCTCTGGGTTCTGTCTGTGTCTGTCTCTCTCTGGGTTCTGTCTGTCTCTGTCTCTCTCTGGGTTCATTCTGTCTCTGTCTCTCTCTGGGTTCATTCTGTCTCTCTGTGTCTGAGCTCAGTCTGTCTCTCTCTCTCTGGGTTCATTCTGTCGCTCTCTCTCTGGGTTCAGTCTGTCTCTCTCTCTGGGTTCAGTCTGTCTATCTCTTTCTGGGTTCAGTCTGTCTATCTCTCTCTGGGTTCAGTCTGTCTCTCTCTCTTTCTGGGTTCAGTCTGCCTCTCTCTCTTTCTGAGTTCAGTCTGTCTCTCTCTATCTGGGTTCAGTCTGTCTCTCTCTCGCTGGGTTCAGTCTGTCTCTCTCTCTCTGGGTTCAGTCTATCTCTGTCTCTCTCTGGGTTCTGTCTGTCTCGCTCTCTTTCTGGGTTCATTCTGTCTCTCTGTGTCTGAGCTCAGTCTGTCTCTCTCTCTCTGGGTTCAGTCTGTCGCTCTCTCTCTGGGTTCAGTCTGTCTCTCTCTCTCTGGGTTCAGTCTGTCTATCTCTTTCTGGGTTCAGTCTGTCTCTCTCTCTCTGGGTTCAGTCTCACTCTCTCTCTCTGGGTTCAATCTGTCTCTCTTTCTGGGTTCAGCATGTCTCTCTCTCTGTCTGGGTTCAGTCTGTCTCTCTCTCTTTCTGGGTACAGTCTGTCTCTCTCTCTTTCTGGGTTCAGTCTGTCTCTCTCTCTGGGTTCAGTCTGTCTCTCTCTCTTTCTGGGTTCAGTCTGTCTCTCTCTCTCTCTTTCTGGGTTCAGTCTGTCTCTCTATCTTTCTGCGTTCAGTCTCTCTCTCTCTCTGGGTTCAATCTGTCTCTGTCTGGGTTCAGTCTCTCTCTCTCTCTCTCTGGGTTCAATCAGTCTCTCTCTCTGGGTTCAGTCTGTCTCTCTCTCTGGGTTCAGTCTGTCTCTCTCTCTGGGTTCAATCTGTCTCTCTCTCTGGGTTCAGTCTGTCTCTCTCTCTGGGTTCAGTCTGTCTCTCTCTCTGGGTTCAGTCTGTCTCTCTCTCTGGGTTCAGTCTGTCTCTCTCTGTCTTGGTTCAGTCTCTCTCTCTTTCTGGGTACAGTCTGTCTCTCTCTCTCTCTGGGTTCAGTCTGTCTCTCTCTCTCTGGGTTCTGTCTTCTCTCTCTCTTTCTGGGTTCAGTCTGTCTCTCTCTCTCGCTGGCCACAGTCTGTCGCTCTCTCTGGGTACAGTCTGACTCTCTCTCTCGCTGGGTACAGTCTTTCTCTCTCTCTCTGAGTTCAGTCTGTCTCTCTCTCTTTCTGGGTTCAGTTGTCTCTCTCTCTCTGGCTTCAGTCTGTCTCTCTCTCTCTGGGTTCTGTCTGTGTCTGTCTCTCTCTGGGTTCTGTCTGTCTCTGTCTCTCTCTGGGTTCATTCTGTCTCTCTCTCTCTCTGGGTTCATTCTGTCGCTCTCTCTCTGGGTTCAGTCTGTCTCTCTCTCTGGGTTCAGTCTGTCTATCTCTTTCTGGGTTCAGTCTGTCTATCTCTCTCTGGGTTCAGTCTGTCTCTCTCTCTTTCTGGGTTCAGTCTGCCTCTCTCTCTTTCTGGGTTCAGTCTGTCTCTCTCTATCTGGGTTCAGTCTGTCTCTCTCTCTCTGGGTTCAGTCTGTCTCTCTCTCTCTGGGTTCAGTCTATCTCTGTCTCTCTCTGGGTTCTGTCTGTCTCGCTCTCTTTCTGGGTTCATTCTGTCTCTCTGTGTCTGAGCTCAGTCTGTCTCTCTCTCTCTGGGTTCAGTCTGTCGCTCTCTCTCTGGGTTCAGTCTGTCTCTCTCTCTCTGGGTTCAGTCTGTCTATCTCTTTCTGGGTTCAGTCTGTCTCTCTCTCTCTGGGTTCAGTCTCACTCTCTCTCTCTGGGTTCAATCTGTCTCTCTTTCTGGGTTCAGCATGTCTCTCTCTCTGTCTGGGTTCAGTCTGTCTCTCTCTTTCTGGGTACAGTCTGTCTCTCTCTCTTTCTGGGTTCAGTCTGTCTCTCTCTCTTTCTGGGTTCAGTCTGTCTCTCTCTCTGGGTTCAGTCTGTCTCTCTCTCTTTCTGGGTTCAGTCTGTCTCTCTCTCTCTCTTTCTGGGTTCAGTCTGTCTCTCTATCTTTCTGCGTTCAGTCTCTCTCTCTCTCTGGGTTCAATCTGTCTCTGTCTGGGTTCAGTCTCTCTCTCTCTCTCTCTGGGTTCAATCAGTCTCTCTCTCTGGGTTCAGTCTGTCTCTCTCTCTGGGTTCAGTCTGTCTCTCTCTCTGGGTTCAGTCTGTCTCTCTCTCTGGGTTCAATCTGTCTCTCTCTCTGGGTTCAGTCTGTCTCTCTCTCTGTCTTGGTTCAGTCTCTCTCTCTTTCTGGGTACAGTCTGTCTCTCTTTCTGGGTACAGTCTGTCTCTCTCTCTCTCTGGGTTCAGTCTGTCTCTCACTCGCTCTGGGTACAGTCTGTCTCTATCTCTCTCTGGGTGCAGTCTGTCTCTCTTTCTGGGTACAGTCTGTCTCTCTCTCTCTCTGGGTTCAGTCTGTCTCTATCTCTCTCTGGGTGCAGTCTGTCTCTCTTTCTGGGTACAGTCTCTCTCTCTCTCTTTCTGGGTTCAGTCTGTCTCTCTCTTTCTGGGTTCAGTCTCTCTCTCTGTCTGTCTTGGTTCAGTCTCTCTCTCTTTCTGGGTACAGTCTGTCTCTCTTTCTGGGTACAGTCTGTCTCTCTCTCTCTCTGGGTTCAGTCTGTCTCTCACTCGCTCTGGGTACAGTCTGTCTCTATCTCTCTCTGGGTGCAGTCTGTCTCTCTTTCTGGGTACAGTCTGTCTCTCTCTCTCTCTGGGTGCAGTCTGTCTCTCTCTCTCTCTGGGTGCAGTCTGTCTCTCTTTCTGGGTACAGTCTGTCTATCTCTCCCTCTGGGTTCAGTCTGTCTCTCTCTCGCTCTGGGTACAGTCTCTCTCTCTCTCTTTCTGGGTTCAGTCTGTCTCTCTCTCTCTGGGTTCAGTCTTCTCTCTCTCTTTCTGGGTTCAGTCTTCTCTCTCTCTTTCTGGGTTCAGTCTGTCTCTCTCTCGCTGGCTACAGTCTCTCTCTCGCTCTGGGTACAGTCTCTCTCTCTCTCTTTCTGGGTACAGTCTGTCTCTCTCTCTTTCTGGGTACAGTCTGTCTCTCTCTCTTTCTGGGTACAGTCTGTCTCTCTCTGTCTGAGTTCATTCTCTCTCTCTCTCTGGGTTCAGTCTGTCTCTCTCTCTTCCTGGGTTCAGTCTGTCTCTCTCTCTTTCTGGGTTCAGTCTGTCTCTCTCTCTTTCTGGGTTCCGTCTCTCTCTCTGGGTGCAGTCTGTATCGCTCTCTGGGTTCAATCTGTCTCTCTCTTTGGGTACAGTCTGTCTCTCTCTGTCTCTGGGTTCAGTCTGTCTCTCTCTCTTTCTGGGTTCAGTCTGTCTCTCTCTCTGGGTTCAGTCTGTCTCTCTCTCTTTCTGGGTTCAGTCTGTCTCTCTCTCTCTTTCTGGGTTCAGTCTGTCTCTCTCTCTCTCTGGGTTCAGTCTGTCTCTCTCTCTCTGGGTTCAGTCTGTCTCTCTCTCTCTCTGGGTTCAGTCTGTCTGTTTGTCTCTCTCTCTCTCTGGGTTCAGTCTCTCTCTCTCTCTGGGTTCAGTCTGTCTCACTCTCTTTCTGGGTTCAGTCTCTCTCTCTCTCTTCGGGTTCAGTCGGTCTCTCTCTCGGGGTTCAGTCTGTCTCTCACTCTGGGATCAGTCTGTCTCTCACTCTGGGTTCAGTCTGTCTCTCACTCTGGGTTCAGTCTGTCTCTCACTTTGGGTTCAGTCTCTCTCTCTTTCTGGGTTCTGTCTCTCTCTCTGGGTTCTGTCTGTATCTCTTTCAGGGTTCTGTCTGTCTCTCTTTCTGGGTTATGTCTCTCACTCTGGGTACAGTCTGTCTCTCTGTCTGGGTTCAGTCTATCTCTCTCTCCGGGTTCAGTCTGTCTCTCTTTCCGGGTTCAGTCTGTCTCACTTTCTGGGTTCAGTCTGTTTCTCTCTCTGGGTTCAGTTTCTCTCTCGCTCTGGGTACAGTCTGTCTCTCTCTCTCTCTGGGTGCAGTCTGTCTCTCTTTCTGGGTTCAGTCTGTCTCACTCTCGCTCTGGGTACAGTCTCTCTCTCTCTCTTTCTGGGTTCAGTCTGTCTCTCTCTGTCTGGGCTCTGTCTGTCTCTCTCTCTCTGGGTTCAGTCTTCTCTCTCTCTTTCTGGGTTCAGTCTGTCTCTCTCTTTCTGGCTACAGTCTGTCTCTCTCTCTGGGTACAGTCTGTCTCTCTCTCTCTCTGGGTACAGTCTGTCTCTCTCTCTCTCTGGGTACAGTCTGTCTCTCTCTCTCTCTCTGGGTACAGTCTATCTCTCTCTCTCTCTGGGTACAGTCTATCTCTCTCTCTTTCTGGGTTCAGTCTGTCTCTTTCTGTCTGAGCTCAGTCTGTCTCTATCTCTTTCTGGGTACAGTCTGTCTCTCTCTCTCTCTGGGTACAGTCTGTCTCTCTCTCTCTCTCTGGGTTCAGTCTGTCTCTCTCTCTCTCTCTGGGTTCAGTCTGTCTCTCTCTCTTTCTGGGTTCAGTCTGTCTCTCTCTGTCTGAGTTCAGTCTCTCTCTCTCTCTTTCTGGGTACAGTCTGTCTCTTTCTCTCTCTGGGTTCAGTCTGTCTCACTCTCGCTCTGGGTACAGTCTCTCTCTCTCTCTTTCTGGGTTCAGTCTGTCTCTCTCTGTCTGGGCTCTGTCTGTCTCTCTCTCTCTGGGTTCAGTCTTCTCTCTCTCTTTCTGGGTTCAGTCTGTCTCTCTCTTTCTGGCTACAGTCTGTCTCTCTCTTTCTGAGTTCAGTCTGTCTCTCTCTCTCTGGGTTCAGTCTGTCTCTCTCTCTCTGGGTTCAGTCTGTCTCTCTCTCTCTGGGTTCAGTCTATCTCTGTCTCTCTCTGGGTTCTGTCTGTCTCGCTCTCTTTCTGGGTTCATTCTGTCTCTCTGTGTCTGAGCTCAGTCTGTCTCTCTCTCTCTGGGTTCAGTCTGTCGCTCTCTCTCTGGGTTCAGTCTGTCTCTCTCTCTCTGGGTTCAGTCTGTCTATCTCTTTCTGGGTTCAGTCTGTCTCTCTCTCTCTGGGTTCAGTCTCACTCTCTCTCTCTGGGTTAAATCTGTCTCTCTTTCTGGGTTCAGCATGTCTCTCTCTCTGTCTGGGTTCAGTCTGTCTCTCTCTCTTTCTGGGTACAGTCTGTCTCTCTCTCTTTCTGGGTTCAGTCTGTCTCTCTCTCTCTCTGGGTTCAGTCTGTCTCTCTCTCTTTCTGGGTTCAGTCTGTCTCTCTCTCTCTCTTTCTGGGTTCAGTCTGTCTCTCTCTCTCTCTTTCTGGGTTCAGTCTGTCTCTCTATCTTTCTGCGTTCAGTCTCTCTCTCTCTCTGGGTTCAATCTGTCTCTGTCTGGGTTCAGTCTCTCTCTCTCTCTCTCTGGGTTCAATCAGTCTCTCTCTCTGGGTTCAGTCTGTCTCTCTCTCTGGGTTCAGTCTGTCTCTCTCTCTGGGTTCAGTCTGTCTCTCTCTCTGGGTTCAATCTGTCTCTCTCTCTGGGTTCAGTCTGTCTCTCTCTCTGGGTTCAGTCTGTCTCTCTCTCTGGGTTCAGTCTGTCTCTCTCTCTGGGTTCAGTCTGTCTCTCTCTCTGGGTTCAGTCTGTCTCTCTCTGTCTTGGTTCAGTCTCTCTCTCTTTCTGGGTACAGTCTGTCTCTCTCTTTCTGGGTTCAGTCTCTCTCTCTGTCTGGGTTCAGACTCTCTCTAAGGTTTCAGTCTGTCTCTCTCTCTGGGTTCAGTCTGTCTCTCTCTCTGGGTTCAGTCTGTCTCTCACTCGCTCTGGGTACAGTCTGTCTCTATCTCTCTGGGTGCAGTCTGTCTCTCTTTCTGGGTACAGTCTGTCTCTCTCTCTCTCTGGGTTCAGTCTGTCTCTCTCTCGCTCTGGGTACAGTCTCTCTCTCTCTCTTTCTGGGTTCAGTCTGTCTCTCTCTTTCTGGGTTCAGTCTCTCTCTCTGTCTGGGTTCAGACTCTCTCTAAGGTTTCAGTCTGTCTCTATCTGTTTGGTTCAATCTGTCTCTCTCTGTCTGGGTTCAGTCTCTCTCTCTTTCTGGTTTCAGTCTGTCTCTCTTTCTCTGGGTTCAATCTATCTCTCTCTGGGTTCAGTCTGTCTCTCTCTCTTTCTGGGTTCAGTCTCTCTCTCTCGGTTCAGTCTCTCTCTCTCTCTCTCTCTGGGTGCAGTCTGTCTCTCTCTCTCTCTGGGTGCAGTCTGTCTCTCTTTCTGGGTACAGTCTGTCTATCTCTCCCTCTGGGTTCAGTCTGTCTCTCTCTCGCTCTGGGTACAGTCTCTCTCTCTCTCTTTCTGGGTTCAGTCTGTCTCTCTCTCTTTCTGGGTTCAGTCTGTCTCTCTCTCGCTGGCTACAGTCTCTCTCTCGCTCTGGGTACAGTCTCTCTCTCTCTCTTTCTGGGTACAGTCTGTCTCTCTCTCTTTCTGGGTACAGTCTGTCTCTCTCTCTTTCTGTGTTCAGTCTGTCTCTCTCTCTTTCTGTGTTCATTCTCTCTCTCTCTCTGGGTTCAGTCTGTCTCTCTCTCTTCCTGGGTTCAGTCTGTCTCTCTCTCTTTCTGGGTTCAGTCTGTCTCTCTCTCTTTCTGGGTTCCGTCTCTCTCTCTGGGTGCAGTCTGTATCGCTCTCTGGGTTCAATCTGTCTCTCTCTTTGGGTACAGTCTGTCTCTCTCTGTCTCTGGGTTCAGTCTGTCTCTCTCTCTTTCTGGGTTCAGTCTGTCTCTCTCTCTGGGTTCAGTCTGTCTCTCTCTCTTTCTGGGTTCAGTCTGTCTCTCTCTCTCTTTCTGGGTTCAGTCTGTCTCTCTCTCTCTGGGTTCAGTCTGTCTCTCTCTCTCTGGGTTCAGTCTGTCTCTCTCTCTCTCTGGGTTCAGTCTGTCTGTCTGTCTCTCTCTCTCTGGGTTCAGTCTCTCTCTCTCTCTGGGTTCAGTCTGTCTCACTCTCTTTCTGGGTTCAGTCTCTCTCTCTCTCTTCGGGTTCAGTCGGTCTCTCTCTCGGGGTTCAGTCTGTCTCTCTCTCTGTCTTTGGGTTCAGTCTGTCTCTCACTCTGGGTTCAGTCTGTCTCTCTCTCTCGGTTCAGTCTATCTCTCTCTCTGGGATCAGTCTGTCTCTCACTCTGGGTTCAGTCTGTCTCTCACTTTGGGTTCAGTCTCTCTCTCTTTCTGGGTTCTGTCTCTCTCTCTGGGTTCTGTCTGTATCTCTTTCAGGGTTCTGTCTGTCTCTCTTTCTGGGTTATGTCTCTCACTCTGGGTACAGTCTGTCTCTCTGTCTGGGTTCAGTCTATCTCTCTCTCCGGGTTCAGTCTGTCTCTCTTTCTGGGTTCAGTCT
Source organism: Heterodontus francisci (assembly GCF_036365525.1). Lineage (NCBI taxonomy): Eukaryota > Metazoa > Chordata > Chondrichthyes > Heterodontiformes > Heterodontidae > Heterodontus > Heterodontus francisci. The sequence goes on from NC_090376.1 coordinate 6,610,494, forward strand.
GTCTCACTTTCTGGGTTCAGTCTGTTTCTCTCTCTGGGTTCAGTTTCTCTCTCGCTCTGGGTACAGTCTGTCTCTCTCTCTCTCTGGGTGCAGTCTGTCTCTCTTTCTGGGTTCAGTCTGTCTCACTCTCGCTCTGGGTACATTCTCTCTCTCTCTATTTCTGGGTTCAGTCTGTCTCTCTCTGTCTAGGCTCTGTCTGTCTCTCTCTCTCTGGGTTCAGTCTTCTCTCTCTCTTTCTGGGTTCAGTCTGTCTCTCTCTTTCTGGCTACAGTCTGTCTCTCTCTCTGGGTACAGTCTGTCTCTCTCTCTCTCTGGGTACAGTCTGTCTCTCTCTCTCTCTGGGTACAGTCTGTCTCTCTCTCTCTCTCTGGGTACAGTCTATCTCTCTCTCTCTCTGGGTACAGTCTATCTCTCTCTCTTTCTGGGTTCAGACTGTCTCTTTCTGTCTGAGCTCAGTCTGTCTCTCTCTATCTGGGTTCAGTCTGTCGCTCTCTCTCTGGGTTCAGTCTGTCTCTCTCTCTCTGGGTTCAGTCTGTCTCTCTCTCTCTGGGTTCAGTCTGTCTCTATCTCTTTCTGGGTACAGTCTGTCTCTCTCTCTCTCTGGGTACAGTCTGTCTCTCTCTCTCTCTCTGGGTTCAGTCTGTCTCTCTCTCTTTCTGGGTTCAGTCTGTCTCTCTCTGTCTGAGTTCAGTCTCTCTCTCTCTCTCTGGGTTCAGTCTGTCTCTCTCTCTCTGGGTTCAGTCTGTCTCTATCTCTTTCTGGGTTCAGTCTGTCTCTATCTCTCTCTGGGTTCAGTCTGTCTCACTCTCGCTCTGGGTACAGTCTCTCTCTCTCTCTTTCTGGGTTCAGTCTGTCTCTCTCTGTCTGGGCTCTGTCTGTCTCTCTCTCTCTGGGTTCAGTCTTCTCTCTCTCTTTCTGGGTTCAGTCTGTCTCTCTCTTTCTGGCTACAGTCTGTCTCTCTCTTTCTGAGTTCAGTCTGTCTCTCTCTCTCTGGGTTCAGTCTGTCTCTCTCTCTCTGGGTTCAGTCTGTCTCTCTCTCTCTGGGTTCAGTCTATCTCTGTCTCTCTCTGGGTTCTGTCTGTCTCGCTCTCTTTCTGGGTTCATTCTGTCTCTCTGTGTCTGAGCTCAGTCTGTCTCTCTCTCTCTGGGTTCAGTCTGTCGCTCTCTCTCTGGGTTCAGTCTGTCTCTCTCTCTCTGGGTTCAGTCTGTCTATCTCTTTCTGGGTTCAGTCTGTCTCTCTCTCTCTGGGTTCAGTCTCACTCTCTCTCTCTGGGTTCAATCTGTCTCTCTTTCTGGGTTCAGCATGTCTCTCTCTCTGTCTGGGTTCAGTCTGTCTCTCTCTCTTTCTGGGTACAGTCTGTCTCTCTCTCTTTCTGGGTTCAGTCTGTCTCTCTCTCTTTCTGGGTTCAGTCTGTCTCTCTCTCTGGGTTCAGTCTGTCTCTCTCTCTTTCTGGGTTCAGTCTGTCTCTCTCTCTCTCTTTCTGGGTTCAGTCTGTCTCTCTATCTTTCTGCGTTCAGTCTCTCTCTCTCTCTGGGTTCAATCTGTCTCTGTCTGGGTTCAGTCTCTCTCTCTCTCTCTCTCTGGGTTCAATCAGTCTCTCTCTCTGGGTTCAGTCTGTCTCTCTCTCTGGGTTCAGTCTGTCTCTCTCTCTGGGTTCAATCTGTCTCTCTCTCTGGGTTCAGTCTGTCTCTCTCTCTGGGTTCAGTCTGTCTCTCTCTGTCTTGGTTCAGTCTCTCTCTCTTTCTGGGTACAGTCTGTCTCTCTCTTTCTGGGTTCAGTCTCTCTCTCTGTCTGGGTTCAGACTCTCTCTAAGGTTTCAGTCTGTCTCTCTCTATGGGTTCAGTCTGTCTCTCTCTCTGGGTTCAGTCTGTCTCTCACTCGCTCTGGGTACAGTCTGTCTCTATCTCTCTGGGTGCAGTCTGTCTCTCTTTCTGGGTACAGTCTGTCTCTCTCTCTCTCTGGGTTCAGTCTGTCTCTCTCTCGCCCTGGGTACAGTCTCTCTCTCTCTCTTTCTGGGTTCAGTCTGTCTCTCTCTTTCTGGGTTCAGTCTCTCTCTCTGTCTGGGTTCAGACTCTCTCTAAGGTTTCAGTCTGTCTCTATCTGTTTGGTTCAATCTGTCTCTCTCTGTCTGGGTTCAGTCTCTCTCTCTTTCTGGTTTCAGTCTGTCTCTCTTTCTCTGGGTTCAATCTATCTCTCTCTGGGTTCAGTCTGTCTCTCTCTCTTTCTAGGTTCAGTCTCTCTCTCTCGGTTCAGTCTCTCTCTCTCTCTCTCTGGGTGCAGTCTGTCTCTCTCTCTCTGGGTGCAGTCTGTCTCTCTTTCTGGGTACAGTCTGTCTATCTCTCCCTCTGGGTTCAGTCTGTCTCTCTCTCGCTCTGGGTACAGTCTCTCTCTCTCTCTTTCTGGGTTCAGTCTGTCTCTCTCTCTGGGTTCAGTCTTCTCTCTCTCTTTCTGGGTTCAGTCTTCTCTCTCTCTTTCTGGGTTCAGTCTGTCTCTCTCTCGCTGGCTACAGTCTCTCTCTCGCTCTGGGTACAGTCTCTCTCTCTCTCTTTCTGGGTACAGTCTGTCTCTCTCTCTTTCTGGGTACAGTCTGTCTCTCTCTCTTTCTGTGTTCAGTCTGTCTCTCTCTGTCTGAGTTCATTCTCTCTCTCTCTCTGGGTTCAGTCTGTCTCTCTCTCTTCCTGGGTTCAGTCTGTCTCTCTCTCTTTCTGGGTTCAGTCTGTCTCTCTCTCTTTCTGGGTTCCGTCTCTCTCTCTGGGTGCAGTCTGTATCGCTCTCTGGGTTCAATCTGTCTCTCTCTTTGGGTACAGTCTGTCTCTCTCTGTCTCTGGGTTCAGTCTGTCTCTCTCTCTTTCTGGGTTCAGTCTGTCTCTCTCTCTGGGTTCAGTCTGTCTCTCTCTCTTTCTGGGTTCAGTCTGTCTCTCTCTCTCTTTCTGGGTTCAGTCTGTCTCTCTCTCTCTGTGTTCAGTCTGTCTCTCTCTCTCTGGGTTCAGTCTGTCTCTCTCTCTCTCTGGGTTCAGTCTGTCTGTCTGTCTCTCTCTCTCTGGGTTCAGTCTCTCTCTCTCTCTGGGTTCAGTCTGTCTCACTCTCTTTCTGGGTTCAGTCTCTCTCTCTCTCTTCGGTTTCAGTCGGTCTCTCTCTCGGGGTACAGTCTGTCTCTCTCTCTGTCTTTGGGTTCAGTCTGTCTCTCACTCTGGGTTCAGTCTGTCTCTCTCTCTCGGTTCAGTCTATCTCTCTCTCTGGGATCAGTCTGTCTCTCACTCTGGGTTCAGTCTGTCTCTCACTTTGGGTTCAGTCTCTCTCTCTTTCTGGGTTCTGTCTCTCTCTCTGGGTTCTGTCTGTATCTCTTTCAGGGTTCTGTCTGTCTCTCTTTCTGGGTTATGTCTCTCACTCTGGGTACAGTCTGTCTCTCTGTCTGGGTTCAGTCTATCTCTCTCTCCGGGTTCAGTCTGTCTCTCTTTCTGGGTTCAGTCTGTCTCACTTTCTGGGTTCAGTCTGTTTCTCTCTCTGGGTTCAGTTTCTCTCTCGCTCTGGGTACAGTCTGTCTCTCTCTCTCTCTGGGTGCAGTCTGTCTCTCTTTCTGGGTTCAGTCTGTCTCACTCTCGCTCTGGGTACAGTCTCTCTCTCTCTCTTTCTGGGTTCAGTCTGTCTCTCTCTGTCTGGGCTCTGTCTGTCTCTCTCTCTTTCTGGGTTCAGTCTGTCTCTCTCTTTCTGGCTACAGTCTGTCTCTCTCTCTGGGTACAGTCTGTCTCTCTCTCTCTCTGGGTACAGTCTGTCTCTCTCTCTCTCTGGGTACAGTCTGTCTCTCTCTCTCTCTCTGGGTACAGTCTATCTCTCTCTCTCTCTCTGGGTACAGTCTATCTCTCTCTCTTTCTGGGTTCAGTCTGTCTCTTTCTGTCTGAGCTCAGTCTGTCTCTCTCTATCTGGGTTCAGTCTGTCGCTCTCTCTCTGGGTTCAGTCTGTCTCTCTCTCTCTGGGTTCAGTCTGTCTCTATCTCTTTCTGGGTACAGTCTGTCTCTCTCTCTCTCTGGGTACAGTCTGTCTCTCTCTCTCTCTCTGGGTTCAGTCTGTCTCTCTCTCTTTCTGGGTTCAGTCTGTCTCTCTCTGTCTGAGTTCAGTGTCTCTCTCTGGGTTCAGTCTGTCTCTCTCTCTCTGGGTTCAGTCTGTCTCTATCTCTTTCTGGGTACAGTCTGTCTCTTTCTCTCTCTGGGTTCAGTCTGTCTCACTCTCGCTCTGGGTTCAGTCTGTCTCTCTCTGTCTGGGCTCTGTCTGTCTCTCTCTCTCTGGGTTCAGTCTTCTCTCTCTCTTTCTGGGTTCAGTCTGTCTCTCTCTTTCTGGCTACAGTCTGTCTCTCTCTTTCTGGCTACAGTCTGTCTCTCTCTCTGGGTACAGTCTGTCTCTCTCTCTCTCTGGGTACAGTCTGTCTCTCTCTCTCTCTGGGTACAGTCTGTCTCTCTCTCTCTCTGGGTACAGTCTGTCTCTCTCTCTCTCTCTGGGTACAGTCTATCTCTCTCTCTCTCTGTGGGTACAGTCTATCTCTCTCTCTTTCTGGGTTCAGTCTGTCTCTTTCTGTCTGAGCTCAGTCTGTCTCTCTCTGTCTGGGTTCAGTCTGTCGCTCTCTGTCTGGGATCAGTCTGTCTCTCTCTCTCTGGGTTCAGTCTGTCTCTATCTCTTTCTGGGTTCAGTCTGTCTCTCTCTCTTTCTGGGTTCAGTCTGTCTCTCTCTGTCTGAGTTCAGTCTCTCTCTCTCTCTCTGGGTTCAATCTGTCTCTCTTTCTCGGTTCAGTCTGTCTCTCTCTTTCTGGCTACAGTCTGTCTCTCTCTTTCTGGCTACAGTCTGTCTCTCTCTCTGGGTTCAGTCTGTCTCTCTCTTTCTGGCTACAGTCTGTCTCTCTCTTTCTGGCTACAGTCTGTCTCTCTCTCTGGGTACAGTCTGTCTCTCTCTCTGGGTACAGTCTGTCTCTCTCTCTCTGGGTACAGTCTGTCTCTCTCTCTCTCTCTGGGTACAGGCTATCTCTCTCTCTTTCTGGGTTCAGTCTGTCTCTTTCTGTCTGAGCTCAGTCTGTCTCTCTCTATCTGGGTTCAGTCTGTCGCTCTCTCTCTGGGTTCAGTCTGTCTCTCTCTCTCTGGGTTCAGTCTGTCTCTATCTCTTTCTGGGTACAGTCTGTCTCTCTCTCTCTCTGGGTACAGTCTGTCTCTCTCTCTCTCTCTGGGTTCAGTCTGTCTCTGTCTCTCTCTGGGTTCAGTCTGTCTCTCTCTCTTTCTGGGTTCAGTCTGTCTCTTTCTGTCTGAGCTCAGTCTGTCTCTCTCTATCTGGGTTCAGTCTGTCTCTCTCTCTTTCTGGTTTCAGTCTGTCTCTCTCTCTTTCTGGGTTCAGTCTGTCTCTCTCTCTTTCTGGGTACAGTCTGACTCTCTCTCTTTCTGTGTTCAGTCTGTCTCTCTCTCTTTCTGTGTTCATTCTCTCTCTCTCTCTGGGTTCAGTCTGTCTCTCTCTCTCTCTGGGTTCAGTCTGTCTCTATCTCTTTCTGGGTACAGTCTGTCTCTCTCTCTCTCTGGGTACAGTCTGTCTCTCTCTCTCTCTGGGTACAGTCTGTCTCTCTCTCTCTCTCTGGGTTCAGTCTGTCTCTGTCTCTTTCTGGGTTCAGTCTGTCTCTTTCTGTCTGAGCTCAGTCTGTCTCTCTCTATCTAAGTTCAGTCTGTCTCTCTCTCTTTCTGGTTTCAGTCTGTCTCTCTCTCTGTCTGGGTTCAGTCTGTCTCTCTCTCTTTCTGGGTACAGTCTGACTCTCTCTCTTTCTGTGTTCAGTCTGTCTCTCTCTCTTTCTGTGTTCATTCTCTCTCTCTCTCTGGGTTCAGTCTGTCTCTCTCTGTCTGGGCTCTGTCTGTCTCTCTCTCTCTGGGTTCAGTCTGTCTCTCTCTCTCTGGGTTCAGTCTGTCTCTCTCACTCTGGGTTCAGTCTTCTCTCTCTCTTTGAGTTCAGTCTGTCTCTCTCTGTCTGGGCTCTGTCTGTCTCTCTCTCTCTGGGTTCAGTCTGTCTCTCTCTCTCTGGGTTCAGTCTGTCTCTCTCACTCTGGGTTCAGTCTTCTCTCTCTCTTTCTGAGTTCAGTCTGTCTCTCTGTGTCTGAGCTCAGTCTGTCTCTCTCTCTCTGGGTTCAGTCTGTCTCTCTCTCTCTGGGTTCATTCTGTCTCTGTCTCTCTCTGGGTTCATTCTGTCTCTCTGTGTCTGAGCTCAGTCTGTCTCTCTCTCTCTGGGTTCAGTCTGTCGCTCTCTCTCTGGGTTCAGTCTGTCTCTCTCTCTCTGGTTTCAGTCTGTCTATCTCTTTCTGGGTTCAGTCTGTCTCTCTCTGGGTTCAGTCTGTCTCTCTCTGGGTTCAGTCTGTCTCTCTCTCTTTCTGGGTTCAGTCTGTCTCTCTCTCTCTCTGGGTTCAGTCTGTCTCTCTCTCTCTGGGTTCAGTCTATCTCTCTCTCTCTGGGTTCAGTCTATCTCTGTCTCTCTGGGTTCAGTCTATCTCTGTCTCTCTGGGTTCAGTCCATCTGTGTCTCTCTCTGGGTTCTGTCTGTCTCGCTCTCTTTCTGGGTTCATTCTGTCTCTCTGTGTCTGAGCTCAGTCTGTCTCTCTCTCTCTGGGTTCAGTCTGTCGCTCTCTCTCTGGGTTCAGTCTGTCGCTCTTTCTCTGGGTTCAGTCTGTCTATCTCTTTCTGGGTTCAGTCTGTCTCTCTCTCTCTGGGTTCAGTCTGTCTCTCTCTCTCTGGGTTCAGTCTCACTCTCTCTCTCTGGGTTCAATCTGTCTCTCTTTCTGGGTTCAGCATGTCTCTCTCTCTGTCTGGGTTCAGTCTGTCTCTCTCTCTTTCTGGGTTCAGTCTGTCTCTCTCTCTTTCTGGGTTCAGTCTGTCTCTCTCTCTGGGTTCAGTCTGTCTCTCTCTCTTTCTGGGTTCAGTCTGTCTCTCTCTCTTTCTGGGTTCAGTCTGTCTCTCTCTCTCTCTTTCTGGGTTCAGTCTGTCTCTCTCTCTCTCTTTCTGCGTTCAGTCTCTCTCTCTCTCTGGGTTCAATCTGTCTCTGTCTGGGTTCAGTCTCTCTCTCTCTCTCTCTGGGTTCAGTCTGTGTCTCTTTATGGCTTCAATCTGTCTCTCTCTCTGGGTTCAGTCTGTCTCTCTCTCTGGGTTCAATCTGTCTCTCTCTCTGGGTTCAGTCTGTCTCTCTCTCTGGGTTCAGTCTGTCTCTCTCTCTGGGTTCAGTCTGTCTCTCTCTGTCTTGGTTCAGTCTCTCTCTCTTTCTGGGTACAGTCTGTCTCTCTCTCTCTCTGGGTTCAGTCTGTCTCTCACTCGCTCTGGGTACAGTCTGTCTCTATCTCTCTCTGGGTGCAGTCTGTCTCTCTTTCTGGGTACAGTCTGTCTCTCTCTCTCTCTGGGTTCAGTCTGTCTCTCTCTTTCTGGGTTCAGTCTCTCTCTAAGGTTTCAGTCTGTCTCTATCTGTTTGGTTCAATCTGTCTCTCTCTGTCTGGGTTCAGTCTCTCTCTCTTTCTGGTTTCAGTCTGTCTCTCTTTCTCTGGGTTCAATCTATCTCTCTCTGGGTTCAGTCTGTCTCTCTCTCTTTCTGGGTTCAGTCTGTCTCTCTCTGTCTGGGTTCAGTCTCTCTCTCTTTCTGGGTTCAGTCTCTCTCTCTTTCTGGGTTCATTCTCTCTCTCTGGGTTCAGTCTGTCTCTCTTTCTGGGTACAGTCTGTCTATCTCTCCCTATGGGTTCAGTCTGTCTCTCTCTCGCTCTGGGTACAGTCTGTCTCTCTCTCTTTGGGTTCAGTCTGTATCTCTCTCTTTGTGGGTTCAGTCTGTCTCTCTCTCTTTGTGGGTTCAGTCTGTCTCTGTCTATCTCTGGGTTCAGTCTGTCTCTCTCTCTCTGGGTTCAGTCTGTCTCTCTCTCTGGGTTCAGTCTCTCTCTCTCTGTCGGGGTTCAATCTGTCTCTCTTTCTGGGTTCAGTCTGTCTCTCTCTCTTTCGGGGTTCAGTCTGTCACTCTCTCTGTCTGGGTTCAGTCTCTCTCTCTCTCTGTCTGGGTTCAGTCTGTCTCTCTCTCTGTCTGGGTACAGTCTGTCTCTCTCTCTTTCTGGGTTCAGTCTGACTCTCTCTCTCTGGTTTCAGTCTCTCTCTCTCTCTGGTTTCAGTCTCTCTCTCTCTGGGTTCAGTCTGTCTCTCTCTGGGTTCAGTCTGTCTCTGTCTCTCTCTCTCTCTGGGTACAGTCTGTCTCTCTCTCTCTCTGGGTACAGTCTGTCTCTCTCCCTATCTGGGTTCAGTCTGTCTCTCTCTCTGGGTTCAGTCTGTCTCTCTCTGTCTGGGTTCAGTCTGTCTCTGTCTCTCTCTGGGTTCACTCTGTCTCAGTCTCTTTCTGGGTTCAGTCTGTCTCTTTCTGTCTGAGCTCAGTCTGTCTCTCTCTATCTGGGTTCAGTCTGTCGCTCTCTCTCTGGGTTCAGTCTGTCTCTATCTCTCTGGGTTCAGTCTGTCTCTCTCTCTTTCTGGGTTCAGTCTGTCTCTCTCTCTTTCTGGGTTCAGTATGTCTCTCTCTCTGGGTTCAGTCTGTCTCTCTCTCTCTGGGTTCAGTCTGTCTCTCTCTCTCTGGGTTCAGTCTGTCGCTATCTCTCTGGGTTCAGTCTGTCTCTCTCTCTCTGGGTTCAGTCTGTCTCTATCTCTTTCTGGGTTCAGTCTGTCTCTCTCTCTTTCTGGGTTCAGTCTGTCTCTCTCTCTCTGGGTTCAGTCTGTCTCTCTCTCTCTGGGTTCAGTCTCTCTCTCTCTCTCTGGGTTCAATCTCTCTCTCTTTCTGGGTTCAGTCTGTCTCTCTCTCTTTCGGGGTTCAGTCTGTCACTCTCTCTGTCTGGGTTCAGTCTGTCTCTCTCTCTGTCTGGGTTCAGTCTGTCTCTCTCTCTGTCTGGGTTCAGTCGGACTCTCTCCGTCTGAGTTCATTCTCACTATCTCTCTCTGGGTTCAGTCTCTCTCTCTCTGGGTTCAGTCTCTCTCTCTCTGGGTTCAGTCTGTCTCTCTCTCTTTCTGGGTTCAGTCTGTCTCTCTCTCTGTCAGGGTTCAGTCTGTCTCTCTCTCTTTCTGGGTACAGTCTGACTCTCTCTCTTTCTGTGTTCAGTCTGTCTCTCTCTCTTTCTGTGTTCATTCTCTCTCTCTCTCTGGGTTCAGTCTGTCTCTCTCTGTCTGGGCTCTGTCTGTCTCTCTCTCTCTGGGTTCAGTCTGTCTCTCTCTCTCTGGGTTCAGTCTGTCTCTCTCACTCTGGGTTCAGTCTTCTCTCTCTCTTTCTGAGTTCAGTCTGTCTCTCTCTGTCTGGGCTCTGTCTGTCTCTCTCTCTCTGGGTTCAGTCTGTCTCTCTCTCTCTGGGTTCAGTCTGTCTCTCTCACTCTGGGTTCAGTCTTCTCTCTCTCTTTCTGAGTTCAGTCTGTCTCTCTGTGTCTGAGCTCAGTCTGTCTCTCTCTCTCTGGGTTCAGTCTGTCTCTCTCTCTCTGGGTTCATTCTGTCTCTGTCTCTCTCTGGGTTCATTCTGTCTCTCTGTGTCTGAGCTCAGTCTGTCTCTCTCTCTCTGGGTTCAGTCTGTCGCTCTCTCTCTGGGTTCAGTCTGTCTCTCTCTCTCTGGTTTCAGTCTGTCTATCTCTTTCTGGGTTCAGTCTGTCTCTCTCTGGGTTCAGTCTGTCTCTCTCTGGGTTCAGTCTGTCTCTCTCTCTTTCTGGGTTCAGTCTGTCTCTCTCTCTCTCTGGGTTCAGTCTGTCTCTCTCTCTCTGGGTTCAGTCTATCTCTCTCTCTCTGGGTTCAGTCTATCTCTGTCTCTCTGGGTTCAGTCCATCTGTGTCTCTCTCTGGGTTCTGTCTGTCTCGCTCTCTTTCTGGGTTCATTCTGTCTCTCTGTGTCTGAGCTCAGTCTGTCTCTCTCTCTCTGGGTTCAGTCTGTCGCTCTCTCTCTGGGTTCAGTCTGTCTCTCTTTCTCTGGGTTCAGTCTGTCTATCTCTTTCTGGGTTCAGTCTGTCTCTCTCTCTCTGGGTTCAGTCTGTCTCTCTCTCTCTGGGTTCAGTCTCACTCTCTCTCTCTGGGTTCAATCTGTCTCTCTTTCTGGGTTCAGCATGTCTCTCTCTCTGTCTGGGTTCAGTCTGTCTCTCTCTCTTTCTGGGTTCAGTCTGTCTCTCTCTCTTTCTGGGTTCAGTCTGTCTCTCTCTCTGGGTTCAGTCTGTCTCTCTCTCTTTCTGGGTTCAGTCTGTCTCTCTCTCTTTCTGGGTTCAGTCTGTCTCTCTCTCTCTCTTTCTGGGTTCAGTCTGTCTCTCTATCTTTCTGCGTTCAGTCTCTCTCTCTCTCTGGGTTCAATCTGTCTCTGTCTGGGTTCAGTCTCTCTCTCTCTCTCTCTGGGTTCAGTCTGTGTCTCTTTATGGCTTCAATCTGTCTCTCTCTCTGGGTTCAGTCTGTCTCTCTCTCTGGGTTCAATCTGTCTCTCTCTCTGGGTTCAGTCTGTCTCTCTCTCTGGGTTCAGTCTGTCTCTCTCTCTGGGTTCAGTCTGTCTCTCTCTGTCTTGGTTCAGTCTCTCTCTCTTTCTGGGTACAGTCTGTCTCTCTCTCTCTCTGGGTTCAGTCTGTCTCTCACTCGCTCTGGGTACAGTCTGTCTCTATCTCTCTCTGGGTGCAGTCTGTCTCTCTTTCTGGGTACAGTCTGTCTCTCTCTCTCTCTGGGTTCAGTCTGTCTCTCTCTTTCTGGGTTCAGTCTCTCTCTAAGGTTTCAGTCTGTCTCTATCTGTTTGGTTCAATCTGTCTCTCTCTGTCTGGGTTCAGTCTCTCTCTCTTTCTGGTTTCAGTCTGTCTCTCTTTCTCTGGGTTCAATCTATCTCTCTCTGGGTTCAGTCTGTCTCTCTCTCTTTCTGGGTTCAGTCTGTCTCTCTCTGTCTGGGTTCAGTCTCTCTCTCTTTCTGGGTTCAGTCTCTCTCTCTTTCTGGGTTCATTCTCTCTCTCTGGGTTCAGTCTGTCTCTCTTTCTGGGTACAGTCTGTCTATCTCTCCCTATGGGTTCAGTCTGTCTCTCTCTCGCTCTGGGTACAGTCTCTCTCTCTCTCTTTCTGGGTACAGTCTGTCTCTCTCTCTTTGGGTTCAGTCTGTATCTCTCTCTTTGTGGGTTCAGTCTGTCTCTCTCTCTTTGTGGGTTCAGTCTGTCTCTGTCTATCTCTGGGTTCAGTCTGTCTCTCTCTCTCTGGGTTCAGTCTGTCTCTCTCTCTGGGTTCAGTCTCTCTCTCTCTGTCGGGGTTCAATCTGTCTCTCTTTCTGGGTTCAGTCTGTCTCTCTCTCTTTCGGGGTTCAGTCTGTCACTCTCTCTGTCTGGGTTCAGTCTCTCTCTCTCTCTGTCTGGGTTCAGTCTGTCTCTCTCTCTGTCTGGGTACAGTCTGTCTCTCTCTCTTTCTGGGTTCAGTCTGACTCTCTCTCTCTGGTTTCAGTCTCTCTCTCTCTCTGGTTTCAGTCTCTCTCTCTCTGGGTTCAGTCTGTCTCTCTCTGGGTTCAGTCTGTCTCTGTCTCTCTCTCTCTCTGGGTACAGTCTGTCTCTCTCTCTCTCTGGGTACAGTCTGTCTCTCTCCCTATCTGGGTTCAGTCTGTCTCTCTCTCTGGGTTCAGTCTGTCTCTCTCTGTCTGGGTTCAGTCTGTCTCTGTCTCTCTCTGGGTTCACTCTGTCTCAGTCTCTTTCTGGGTTCAGTCTGTCTCTTTCTGTCTGAGCTCAGTCTGTCTCTCTCTATCTGGGTTCAGTCTGTCGCTCTCTCTCTGGGTTCAGTCTGTCTCTATCTCTCTGGGTTCAGTCTGTCTCTCTCTCTTTCTGGGTTCAGTATGTCTCTCTCTCTGGGTTCAGTCTGTCTCTCTCTCTCTGGGTTCAGTCTGTCTCTCTCTCTCTGGGTTCAGTCTGTCGCTATCTCTCTGGGTTCAGTCTGTCTCTCTCTCTCTGGGTTCAGTCTGTCTCTATCTCTTTCTGGGTTCAGTCTGTCTCTCTCTCTTTCTGGGTTCAGTCTGTCTCTCTCTCTCTGGGTTCAGTCTGTCTCTCTCTCTCTGGGTTCAGTCTCTCTCTCTCTCTCTGGGTTCAGTCTCTCTCTCTCTCTCTGGGTTCAATCTCTCTCTCTTTCTGGGTTCAGTCTGTCTCTCTCTCTTTCGGGGTTCAGTCTGTCACTCTCTCTGTCTGGGTTCAGTCTGTCTCTCTCTCTGTCTGGGTTCAGTCTGTCTCTCTCTCTGTCTGGGTTCAGTCGGACTCTCTCCGTCTGAGTTCATTCTCACTATCTCTCTCTGGGTTCAGTCTCTCTCTCTCTGGGTTCAGTCTCTCTCTCTCTGGGTTCAGTCTGTCTCTCTCTCTTTCTGGGTTCAGTCTGTCTCTCTCTGTCTGGGTTCAGTCTCTCTCTCTTTCTGGGTTCAGTCTGTCTCTCTCTCTGTCTGGGTTCAGTCTGTCTCTCTCTCTGTCTGGGTTCAGTCTGTCTCTCTCTCTGTCTGGGTTCAGTCTCTCTCTCTTTCTGGTTTCAGTCTGTCTCTCTCTGTCTGGGTTCAGTCTGTCTCTCTCTGTCTGGGTTCAGCCTCTATCTCTCTTTCTGGGTTCAGTCTCTCTCTCTCTTTCTGGGTTCAGTCTCTCTCTCTCTTTCTGGGTTCAGTCTCTCTCTCTTTCTCTGAGTTCAATCTGTCTCTCTGTTTGGGAACAGTCTGTCTCTCTCTGTCTCTGGGTTCAGTCTGTCTGTCTCTGTCTGGGTTCAGTCTGTCTGTCTCTCTGTCTGTGTTCAGTCTCTCTCTCTGTCTGCGTTCAGTCTGTCTCTTTGTCTGCGTTCAGTCTGTCTCTCTGTCTGCGTTCAGTCTGTCTCTCTGTCTGCGTTCAGTCTGTCTCTCTCTGTCTGGGTTCAGTCTGTCTCTCTCTGTCTGGGTTCAGTCTGTCTCTCTCTCTCTTTCTGTGTTCAGTCTGCCTCTCTCTCTTTCTGGGTTCAGTCTGTCTCTCTCTCTTTCTGGGTTCAGTCTGTCTCTCTCTCTTTCTGGGTTCAGTCTGTCTCTCTCTGTCTGGGTTCAGTCTGTCCCTCTCTGTCTGGGTTCAGTCTGTCTCACTCTCTTTCTGGGTTCAATCTGTCTCACTCTCTTTCTGGGTTCAGTCTGTTTCTCTCTCGCTCTGCGTACAGTCTGTCTCTCTCCCTCTCTGGGTGCAGTCTGCCTCTCTGTCTTTCTGGGTACAGTCTGTCTTTCTCTGTCTGGGTTCAGTCTCTCTCTCTGGGTTCAGTCTGTCTCTCTCTCGCTCTGGGTACAGTCTGTATATCTCTCTCTCTCTGGGTGCAGTCTGTCTCTCTCTCTTTCTGGGTACAGTCTGTCTCTCTATCTCTCTGGGTACAGTCTGTCTCTCTCTCTCTCTGGGTGCAGTCTGTCTCTCACTCTCTCTGGGTTCAGGCTCTCTCTCTGGGTTCAGTCTGTCGCTCTCTCGCTCTGGGTACAGTCTGTCTCTCTCTCTCTCTGGGTGCAGTCAGTCTCTCTTTCTGGGTACAGTCTGTCTCTCTCTCTCTCTGGGTTCAGTCTGTCTCTCTCTCGCTCTGGGTACAGTCTCTCTCTCTCTCTTTCTGGGTTCAGTCTGTCTCTCTCTGTCTGGGTTCAGTCTCTTTCTCTGTGTGGGTTCAGACTCTCTCTCTCTATGGGTTCAGTCTGTCTCTCTCTCTTTGGTTCAATCTGTCTCTCTCTGTCTGGGTTCAGTCTCTCTCTCTTTCTGGTTTCAGTCTGTCTCTCTTTCTCTGGGTTAAATCTGTCTCTCTCTCTGGGTTCAGTCTCTCTCGCTCTTTCTGGGTTCAGTCTGTCTCTCTCTGTCTGGGTTCAGTCTGTCTCTCTCTCTGGGTACAGTCTGTCTCTCTCTCTCTCTCTCTCTCTGGGTACAGTCTGTCTCTGTCTCTCTCCCTATCTGGGTTCAGTCTGTCTCTCTCTGGGTTCAGTCTGTCTCTGTCTCTCTCTGGGTTCACTCTGTCTCTGTCTCTTTCTGGGTTCAGTCTGTCTCTGTCTCTTTCTGGGTTCAGTCTGTCTCTTTCTGTCTGAGCTCAGTCTGTCTCTCTCTATCTGGGTTCAGTCTGTCGCTCTCTCTCTGGGTTCAGTCTGTCTCTATCTCTCTGGGTTCAGTCTGTCTCTCTAACTTTCTGGGTTCAGTCTGTCTCTCTCTCTTTCTGGGTTCAGTATGTCTCTCTCTCTGGGTTCAGTCTGTCTCTCTCTCTCTGGGTTCAGTCTGTCTCTCTCTCTCTGGGTTCAGTCTCTCTCTCTCTCTCTGGGTTCAATCTGTCTCTCTTTCTGGGTTCAGTCTGTCTCTCTCTCTTTCGGGGTTCAGTCTGTCACTCTCTCTGTCTGGGTTCAGTCTGTCTCTCTCTCTGTCTGGGTTCAGTCTGTCTCTCTCTCTGTCTGGGTTCAGTCTGTCTCTCTCTCTGTCTGGGTACAGTCTGTCTCTCTCTCTTTCTGGGTTCAGTCTGACTCTCTCTCTCTGGGTTCAGTCTGACTCTCTCTCTCTGGGTTCAGTCTCTCTCTCTCTCTGGGTTCAGTCTGTCTCTCTCTGGGTACAGTCTGTCTCTCTCTCTCTCTCTCTCTGGGTACAGTCTGTCTCTCTCTCTCTCTGGGTACAGTCTGTCTCTCTCCCTATCTGGGTTCAGTCTGTCTCTCTCTCTGGGTTCAGTCTGTCTCTCTCTGGGTTCAGTCTGTCTCTGTCTCCCTCTGGGTTCACTCTGTCTCTGTCTCTTTCTGGGTTCAGTCTGTCTCTTTCTGTCTGAGCTCAGTCTGTCTCTCTCTATCTGGGTTCAGTCTGTCGCTCTCTCTCTGGGTTCAGTCTGTCTCTATCTCTCTGGGTTCAGTCTGTCTCTCTCTCTTTCTGGGTTCAGTCTGTCTCTCTCTCTTTCTGGGTTCAGTATGTCTCTCTCTCTGGGTTCAGTCTGTCTCTCTCTCTCTGGGTTCAGTCTGTCTCTCTCTCTCTGGGTTCAGTCTGTCTCTCTCTCTGGGTTCAGTCTGTCTCTCTCTCTGGGTTCAGTCTGTCTCTCTGTCTGGGTTCAGTCTCTCTCTCTCTCTGGGTTCAATCTGTCTCTCTTTCTGGGTTCAGTCTGTCTCTCTCTCTTTCGGGGTTCAGTCTGTCACTCTCTCTGTCTGGGTTCAGTCTGTCTCTCTGTCTGGGTTCAGTCTGTCTCTCTCTCTGTCTGGGTACAGTCTGTCTCTCTCTCTTTCTGGGTTCAGTCTGACTCTCTCTCTCTGGGTTCAGTCTGTCTCTCTCTCTTTCTGGGTTCAGTCTGTCTCTCTCTCTTTCTGGGTTCAGTCTGTCTCTCTCTCTTTCTGGGTTCAGTCTCTCTCTCTTTCTGGGTTCAATCTGTCTCTGTCTGGGTTCAGTCTGTCTCTCTCTGTCTGGGTTCAGTCTGTCTCTCTCTGTCTGGGTTCAGTCTGTCTCTCTCTGTCTGGGTTCAGTCTCTCTCTCTTTCTGGTTTCAGTCTGTCTCTCTTTCTCTGGGTTCAATCTGTCTCTCTCTCTGCGTTCAGTCTGTCTCTCTCTCTTTCTGGGTTCAGCCTCTCTCTCTCTTTCTGGGTTCAGTCTCTCTCTCTCTTTCTGGGTTCAGTCTCTCTCTCTCTTTCTGGGTTCAGTCTCTCTCTCTCTGTCTGGGTTCAGTCTCTCTCTCTCTGTCTGGGTTCAGTCTCTCTCTCTATGTCTGGGTTCAGTCTCTCTCTCTCTGTCTGGGTTCAGTCTCTCTCTCTCTGTCTGGGTTCAGTCTCTCTCTCTCTGTCTGGGTTCAGTCTCTCTCTCTCTGTCTGGGTTCAGTCTCTCTCTCTCTATGGGTTCAGTCTCTCTCTCTCTATGGGTTCAGTCTCTCTCTCTCTATGGGTTCAGTCTCTCTCTCTCTGGATTCAATCTGTCTCTCTTTGTCTGGGTTCACTCTCTCTCTCTTTCTGGTTTCAGTCTGTCTCTCTTTCTCTGGGTTCAATCTGTCTCTCTCTCTGCGTTCAGTCTGTCTCTCTCTCTTTCTGGGTTCAGCCTCTCTCTCTTTCTGGGTTCAGTCTCTCTCTCTTTCTGGGTTCAGTCTCTCTCTCTTTCTGGGTTCAGTCTCTCTCTCTTTCTGGGTTCAGTCTCTCTCTCTCTCTTTCTGGGTTCAGTCTCTCTCTCTGAGTGCAGTCTGGATCTCTCTCTGGGTTCAGTCTGTCTCTCTGTTTGGGAACAGTCTGTCTCTCTCTGTCTCTGGGTTCAGTCTGTCTCTCTCTGTCTCTGGGTTCAGTCTGTCTGTCTCTCTGTCTGGGTTCAGTCTCTCTCTCTGTCTGCGTTCAGTCTGTCTCTCTCTGTCTGGGTTCAGTCTGTCTCTCTCTCTCTTTCGGGGTTCAGTCTGTCACTCCCGCTGTCTGGGTTCAGTCTGTCTCTCTCTCTGTCTGGGTTCAGTCTGTCTCTCTCTCTGTCTGGGTACAGTCTGTCTCTCTCTCTGTCTGGGTACAGTCTGTCTCTCTCTCTGTCTGGGTACAGTCTGTCTCTCTCTCTGTCTGGGTACAGTCTGTCTCTCTCTCTGTCTGGGTACAGTCTGTCTCTCTCTCTTTCTGGGTTCAGTTTGACTCTCTCTCTTTCTGGGTTCAGTCTGACTCTTTCCGTCTGAGTTCATTCTCTCTTCTCTCTGGGTTCAGTCTGTCTCTCTCTGGGTTCAGTCTGACTCTCTCTCTTTCTGGGTTCAGTCTGACTCTTTCCGTCTGAGTTCATTCTCTCTCTCTCTCTGGGTTCAGTCTCTCTCTCTCTGGGTTCAGTCTGTCTCTCTCTCTTTCTGGGTTCAGTCTGTCTCTCTCTTTCTGGGTTCAGTCTCTCTCTCTCTTTCTGGGTTCAGTCTCTCTCTCTCTTTCTGGGTTCAGTCTCTCTCTCTCTGTCTGGGTTCAGTCTCTCTCTCTCTGTCTGGGTTCAGTCTCTCTCTCTATGTCTGGGTTCAGTCTCTCTCTCTCTGTCTGGGTTCAGTCTCTCTCTCTCTGTCTGGGTTCAGTCTCTCTCTCTCTGTCTGGGTTCAGTCTCTCTCTCTCTGTCTGGGTTCAGTCTCTCTCTCTCTATGGGTTCAGTCTCTCTCTCTCTGGATTCAATCTGTCTCTCTTTGTCTGGGTTCACTCTCTCTCTCTTTCTGGTTTCAGTCTGTCTCTCTTTCTCTGGGTTCAATTTGTCTCTCTCTCTGCGTTCAGTCTGTCTCTCTCTCTTTCTGGGTTCAGCCTCTCTCTCTTTCTGGGTTCAGTCTCTCTCTCTTTCTGGGTTCAGTCTCTCTCTCTTTCTGGGTTCAGTCTCTCTCTCTCTCTTTCTGGGTTCAGTCTCTCTCTCTCTCTTTCTGGGTTCAGTCTCTCTCTCTGAGTGCAGTCTGGATCTCTCTCTGGGTTCAGTCTGTCTCTCTGTTTGGGAACAGTCTGTCTCTCTGTTTGGGAACAGTCTGTCTCTCTGTTTGGGAACAGTCTGTCTCTCTCTGTCTCTGGGTTCAGTCTGTCTCTCTCTGTCTCTGGGTTCAGTCTGTCTGTCTCTCTGTCTGGGTTCAGTCTCTCTCTCTGTCTGCGTTCAGTCTGTCTCTCTCTGTCTGGGTTCAGTCTGTCTCTCTCTCTCTTTCGGGGTTCAGTCTGTCACTCCCGCTGTCTGGGTTCAGTCTGTCTCTCTCTCTGTCTGGGTTCAGTCTGTCTCTCTCTCTGTCTGGGTACAGTCTGTCTCTCTCTCTTTCTGGGTTCAGTCTGACTCTCTCTCTTTCTGGGTTCAGTCTGACTCTTTCCGTCTGAGTTCATTCTCTCTTCTCTCTGGGTTCAGTCTCTCTCTGGGTTCAGTCTGACTCTCTCTCTTTCTGGGTTCAGTCTGACTCTTTCCGTCTGAGTTCATTCTCTCTCTCTCTCTGGGTTCAGTCTCTCTCTCTGGGTTCAGTCTGTCTCTCTCTCTTTCTGGGTTCAGTCTGTCTCTCTCTGTCTGGGTTCAGTCTCTCTCTCTTTCTGGGTTCAATCTGTCTCTGTCTGGGTTCAGTCTGTCTGTCTCTCTGTCTGTGTTCAGTCTCTCTCTCTGTCTGCGTTCAGTCTGTCTCTTTGTCTGCGTTCAGTCTGTCTCTCTGTCTGCGTTCAGTCTGTCTCTCTCTGTCTGGGTTCAGTCTGTCTCTCTCTGTCTGGGTTCAGTCTGTCTCTCTCTGTCTGGGTTCAGTCTGTCTCTCTCTCTGGGTTCAGTCTGTCTCTCTCTCTGGGTTCAGTCTCTCTCTCTCTCTGGGTTCAATCTGTCTCTCTTTCTGGGTTCAGTCTGTCTCTCTCTCTTTCGGGGTTCAGTCTGTCACTCTCTCTGTCTGGGTTCAGTCTGTCTCTCTGTCTGGGTTCAGTCTGTCTCTCTGTCTGGGTTCAGTCTGTCTCTCTCCCAGTCTGGGTACAGTCTGTCTCTCTCTCTTTCTGGGTTCAGTCTGACTCTCTCTCTCTGGGTTCAGTCTGTCTCTCTCTCTTTCTGGGTTCAGTCTGTCTCTCTCTCTTTCTGGGTTCAGTCTGTCTCTCTCTCTTTCTGGGTTCAGTCTCTCTCTCTTTCTGGGTTCAATCTGTCTCTGTCTGGGTTCAGTCTGTCTCTCTCTGTCTGGGTTCAGTCTGTCTCTCTCTGTCTGGGTTCAGTCTGTCTCTCTCTGTCTGGGTTCAGTCTGTCTCTCTTTCTGGTTTCAGTCTGTCTCTCTTTCTCTGGGTTCAATCTGTCTCTCTCTCTGCGTTCAGTCTGTCTCTCTCTCTTTCTGGGTTCAGCCTCTCTCTCTCTTTCTGGGTTCAGTCTCTCTCTCTCTTTCTGGGTTCAGTCTCTCTCTCTCTTTCTGGGTTCAGTCTCTCTCTCTCTTTCTGGGTTCAGTCTCTCTCTCTCTGTCTGGGTTCAGTCTCTCTCTCTCTGTCTGGGTTCAGTCTCTCTCTCTCTGTCTGGGTTCAGTCTCTCTCTCTCTATGGGTTCAGTCTCTCTCTCTCTGGATTCAATCTGTCTCTCTTTGTCTGGGTTCACTCTCTCTCTCTTTCTGGTTTCAGTCTGTCTCTCTTTCTCTGGGTTCAATCTGTCTCTCTCTCTGCGTTCAGTCTGTCTCTCTCTCTTTCTGGGTTCAGCCTCTCTCTCTTTCTGGGTTCAGTCTCTCTCTCTTTCTGGGTTCAGTCTCTCTCTCTTTCTGGGTTCAGTCTCTCTCTCTCTCTTTCTGGGTTCAGTCTCTCTCTCTGAGTGCAGTCTGGATCTCTCTCTGGGTTCAGTCTGTCTCTCTGTTTGGGAACAGTCTGTCTCTCTCTGTCTCTGGGTTCAGTCTGTCTCTCTCTGTCTCTGGGTTCAGTCTGTCTGTCTCTCTGTCTGGGTTCAGTCTCTCTCTCTGTCTGCGTTCAGTCTGTCTCTCTCTGTCTGGGTTCAGTCTGTCTCTCTCTCTCTTTCGGGGTTCAGTCTGTCACTCCCGCTGTCTGGGTTCAGTCTGTCTCTCTCTCTTTCTGGGTTCAGTCTGTCTCTCTCTCTGTCTGGGTACAGTCTGTCTCTCTCTCTGTCTGGGTACAGTCTGTCTCTCTCTCTTTCTGGGTTCAGTTTGACTCTCTCTCTTTCTGGGTTCAGTCTGACTCTTTCCGTCTGAGTTCATTCTCTCTTCTCTCTGGGTTCAGTCTCTCTCTCTCTGGGTTCAGTCTGACTCTCTCTCTTTCTGGGTTCAGTCTGACTCTTTCCGTCTGAGTTCATTCTCTCTCTCTCTCTGGGTTCAGTCTCTCTCTCTGGGTTCAGTCTGTCTCTCTCTCTTTCTGGGTTCAGTCTGTCTCTCTCTTTCTGGGTTCAGTCTCTCTCTCTCTTTCTGGGTTCAGTCTCTCTCTCTCTTTCTGGGTTCAGTCTCTCTCTCTCTGTCTGGGTTCAGTCTCTCTCTCTCTGTCTGGGTTCAGTCTCTCTCTCTATGTCTGGGTTCAGTCTCTCTCTCTCTGTCTGGGTTCAGTCTCTCTCTCTCTGTCTGGGTTCAGTCTCTCTCTCTCTGTCTGGGTTCAGTCTCTCTCTCTCTATGGGTTCAGTCTCTCTCTCTCTGGATTCAATCTGTCTCTCTTTGTCTGGGTTCACTCTCTCTCTCTTTCTGGTTTCAGTCTGTCTCTCTTTCTCTGGGTTCAATTTGTCTCTCTCTCTGCGTTCAGTCTGTCTCTCTCTCTTTCTGGGTTCAGCCTCTCTCTCTTTCTGGGTTCAGTCTCTCTCTCTTTCTGGGTTCAGTCTCTCTCTCTTTCTGGGTTCAGTCTCTCTCTCTCTCTTTCTGGGTTCAGTCTCTCTCTCTGAGTGCAGTCTGGATCTCTCTCTGGGTTCAGTCTGTCTCTCTGTTTGGGAACAGTCTGTCTCTCTGTTTGGGAACAGTCTGTCTCTCTCTGTCTCTGGGTTCAGTCTGTCTCTCTCTGTCTCTGGGTTCAGTCTGTCTGTCTCTCTGTCTGGGTTCAGTCTCTCTCTCTGTCTGCGTTCAGTCTGTCTCTCTCTGTCTGGGTTCAGTCTGTCTCTCTCTCTCTTTCGGGGTTCAGTCTGTCACTCCCGCTGTCTGGGTTCAGTCTGTCTCTCTCTCTGTCTGGGTTCAGTCTGTCTCTCTCTCTGTCTGGGTACAGTCTGTCTCTCTCTCTTTCTGGGTTCAGTCTGACTCTCTCTCTTTCTGGGTTCAGTCTGACTCTTTCCGTCTGAGTTCATTCTCTCTTCTCTCTGGGTTCAGTCTCTCTCTCTCTGGGTTCAGTCTGACTCTCTCTCTTTCTGGGTTCAGTCTCACTCTTTCCGTCTGAGTTCATTCTCTCTCTCTCTCTGGGTTCAGTCTCTCTCTCTGGGTTCAGTCTGTCTCTCTCTCTTTCTGGGTTCAGTCTGTCTCTCTCTGTCTGGGTTCAGTCTCTCTCTCTTTCTGGGTTCAATCTGTCTCTGTCTGGGTTCAGTCTGTCTGTCTCTCTGTCTGTGTTCAGTCTCTCTCTCTGTCTGCGTTCAGTCTGTCTCTTTGTCTGCGTTCAGTCTGTCTCTCTGTCTGCGTTCAGTCTGTCTCTCTCTGTCTGGGTTCAGTCTGTCTCTCTCTGTCTGGGTTCAGTCTGTCTCTCTCTGTCTGGGTTCAGTCTGTCTCTCTCTCTCTTTCTGGGTTCAGTCTGCCTCTCTCTCTTTCTGGGTTCAGTCTGTCTCTCTCTCTTTCTGGGTTCAGTCTGTCTCTCTCTCTTTCTGGGTTCAGTCTGTCTCTCTCTGTCTGGGTTCAGTCTGTCCCTCTCTGTCTGGGTTCAGTCTGTCTCACTCTCTTTCTGGGTTCAATCTGTCTCACTCTCTTTCTGGGTTCAGTCTGTTTCTCTCTCGCTCTGCGTACAGTCTGTCTCTCTCCCTCTCTGGGTGCAGTCTGCCTCTCTGTCTTTCTGGGTACAGTCTGTCTTTCTCTGTCTGGGTTCAGTCTCTCTCTCTGGGTTCAGTCTGTCTCTCTCTCTTTCTGGGTTCAGTCTGTCTCTCTCTCTTTCTGGGTTCAGTCTGTCTCTCTCTGTCTGGGTTCAGTCTCTCTCTCTTTCTGGGTTCAATCTGTCTCTGTCTGGGTTCAGTCTGTCTCTCTCTGTCTGGGTTCAGTCTGTCTCTCTCTGTCTGGGTTCAGTCTGTCTCTCTCTGTCTGGGTTCAGTCTGTCTCTCTCTGTCTGGGTTCAGTCTCTCTCTCTTTCTGGTTTCAGTCTCTCTCTCTTTCTGGTTTCAGTCTGTCTCTCTTTCTCTTGGTTCAATCTGTCTCTCTCTCTGCGTTCAGTCTGTCTCTCTCTCTTTCTGGGTTCAGCCTCTCTCTCTCTTTCTGGGTTCAGTCTCTCTCTCTCTTTCTGGGTTCAGTCTCTCTCTCTCTTTCTGGGTTCAGTCTCTCTCTCTCTTTCTGGGTTCAGTCTCTCTCTCTCTGTCTGGGTTCAGTCTCTCTCTCTCTGTCTGGGTTCAGTCTCTCTCTCTCTGTCTGGGTTCAGTCTCTCTCTCTCTGTCTGGGTTCAGTCTCTCTCTCTCTATGGGTTCAGTCTCTCTCTCTCTATGGGTTCAGTCTCTCTCTCTCTGGATTCAATCTGTCTCTCTTTCTGCGTTCAGTCTGTCTCTCTCTCTTTCTGGGTTCAGCCTCTCTCTCTCTTTCTGGGTTCAGTCTCTCTCTCTCTTTCTGGGTTCAGTCTCTCTCTCTCTTTCTGGGTTCAGTCTCTCTCTCTCTGTCTGGGTTCAGTCTCTCTCTCTCTGTCTGGGTTCAGTCTCTCTCTCTCTGTCTGGGTTCAGTCTCTCTCTCTATGTCTGGGTTCAGTCTCTCTCTCTCTGTCTGGGTTCAGTCTCTCTCTCTCTGTCTGGGTTCAGTCTCTCTCTCTCTGTCTGGGTTCAGTCTCTCTCTCTCTATGGGTTCAGTCTCTCTCTCTCTGGATTCAATCTGTCTCTCTTTGTCTGGGTTCACTCTCTCTCTCTTTCTGGTTTCAGTCTGTCTCTCTTTCTCTGGGTTCAATCTGTCTCTCTCTGCGTTCAGTCTGTCTCTCTCTCTTTCTGGGTTCAGCCTCTCTCTCTTTCTGGGTTCAGTCTCTCTCTCTTTCTGGGTTCAGTCTCTCTCTCTTTCTGGGTTCAGTCTCTCTCTCTTTCTGGGTTCAGTCTCTCTCTCTTTCTGGGTTCAGTCTCTCTCTCTCTCTTTCTGGGTTCAGTCTCTCTCTCTGAGTGCAGTCTGGATCTCTCTCTGGGTTCAGTCTGTCTCTCTGTTTGGGAACAGTCTGTCTCTCTGTTTGGGAACAGTCTGTCTCTCTGTGTCTCTGGGTTCAGTCTGTCTCTCTCTGTCTCTGGGTTCAGTCTGTCTGTCTCTCTGTCTGGGTTCAGTCTCTCTCTCTGTCTGCGTTCAGTCTGTCTCTCTCTGTCTGGGTTCAGTCTGTCTCTCTCTCTCTTTCGGGGTTCAGTCTGTCACTCCCGCTGTCTGGGTTCAGTCTGTCTCTCTCTCTGTCTGGGTTCAGTCTGTCTCTCTCTCTGTCTGGGTACAGTCTGTCTCTCTCTCTTTCTGGGTTCAGTCTGACTCTCTCTCTTTCTGGGTTCAGTCTGACTCTTTCCGTCTGAGTTCATTCTCTCTCTCTCTCTGGGTTCAGTCTCTCTCTCTCTGGGTTCAGTCTGACTCTCTCTCTTTCTGGGTTCAGTCTGACTCTTTCCGTCTGAGTTCATTCTCTCTCTCTCTGGGTTCAGTCTCTCTCTCTCTGGGTTCAGTCTGTCTCTCTCTCTTTCTGGGTTCAGTCTGTCTCTCTCTCTTTCTGGGTTCAGTCTCTCTCTCTTTCTGGGTTCAATCTGTCTCTGTCTGGGTTCAGTCTGTCTGTCTCTCTGTCTGTGTTCAGTCTCTCTCTCTGTCTGCGTTCAGTCTGTCTCTCTGTCTGCGTTCAGTCTGTCTCTCTCTGTCTGGGTTCAGTCTGTCTCTCTCTGTCTGGGTTCAGTCTGTCTCTCTCTGTCTGGGTTCAGTCTGTCTCTCTCTGTCTGGGTTCAGTCTGTCTCTCTCTGTCTGGGTTCAGTCTGTCTCTCTCTGTCTGGGTTCAGTCTGTCTCTCTCTCTCTTTCTGGGTTCAGTCTGCCTCTCTCTCTTTCTGGGTTCAGTCTGTCTCTCTCTCTTTCTGGGTTCAGTCTGTCTCTCTCTCTTTCTGGGTTCAGTCTGTCTCTCTCTGTCTGGGTTCAGTCTGTCCCTCTCTGTCTGGGTTCAGTCTGTCTCACTCTCTTTCTGGGTTCAATCTGTCTCACTCTCTTTCTGGGTTCAGTCTGTTTCTCTCTCGCTCTGCGTACAGTCTGTCTCTCTCCCTCTCTGGGTGCAGTCTGCCTCTCTGTCTTTCTGGGTACAGTCTGTCTTTCTCTGTCTGGGTTCAGTCTCTCTCTCTGGGTTCAGTCTGTCTCTCTCTCTTTCTGGGTTCAGTCTGTCTCTCTCTCTTTCTGGGTTCAGTCTGTCTCTCTCTGTCTGGGTTCAGTCTCTCTCTCTTTCTGGGTTCAGTCTCTCTCTCTCTGTCTGGGTTCAGTCTGTCTCTCTCTGTCTGGGTTCAGTCTGTCTCTCTCTGTCTGGGTTCAGTCTGTCTCTCTCTGTCTGGGTTCAGTCTGTCTCTCTCTGTCTGGATTCAATCTGTCTCTCTCTGTCTGGGTTCAGTCTCTCTCTCTTTCTGGTTTCAGTCTGTCTCTCTTTCTCTGGGTTCAATCTGTCTCTCTCTCTGCGTTCAGTCTGTCTCTCTCTCTTTCTGGGTTCAGCCTCTCTCTCTCTTTCTGGGTTCAGTCTCTCTCTCTCTTTCTGGGTTCAGTCTCTCTCTCTCTTTCTGGGTTCAGTCTCTCTCTCTCTTTCTGGGTTCAGTCTCTCTCTCTCTTTCTGGGTTCAGTCTCTCTCTCTCTTTCTGGATTCAGTCTCTCTCTCTCTGTCTGGGTTCAGTCTCTCTCTCTCTGTCTGGGTTCAGTCTCTCTCTCTCTGTCTGGGTTCAGTCTCTCTCTCTCT
Source organism: Heterodontus francisci (assembly GCF_036365525.1). NCBI lineage: Eukaryota > Metazoa > Chordata > Chondrichthyes > Heterodontiformes > Heterodontidae > Heterodontus > Heterodontus francisci. Next base: position 6,634,853 of record NC_090376.1, read on the forward strand.
GTCTGGGTTCAGTCTCTCTCTCTCTATGGGTTCAGTCTCTCTCTCTCTGGATTCAATCTGTCTCTCTTTGTCTGGGTTCACTCTCTCTCTCTTTCTGGTTTCAGTCTGTCTCTCTTTCTCTGGGTTCAATCTGTCTCTCTCTCTGCGTTCAGTCTGTCTCTCTCTCTTTCTGGGTTCAGCCTCTCTCTCTTTCTGGGTTCAGTCTCTCTCTCTTTCTGGGTTCAGTCTCTCTCTCTTTCTGGGTTCAGTCTCTCTCTCTTTCTGGGTTCAGTCTCTCTCTCTTTCTGGGTTCAGTCTCTCTCTCTTTCTGGGTTCAGTCTCTCTCTCTTTCTGGGTTCAGTCTCTCTCTCTTTCTGGGTTCAGTCTCTCTCTCTTTCTGGGTTCAGTCTCTCTCTGAGTGCAGTCTGGATCTCTCTCTGGGTTCAGTCTGTCTCTCTGTTTGGGAACAGTCTGTCTCTCTGTTTGGGAACAGTCTGTCTCTCTCTGTCTCTGGGTTCAGTCTGTCTTTCTCTGTCTCTGGGTTCAGTCTGTCTGTCTCTCTGTCTGGGTTCAGTCTCTCTCTCTGTCTGCGTTCAGTCTGTCTCTCTCTGTCTGGGTTCAGTCTGTCTCTCTCTCTCTTTCGGGGTTCAGTCTGTCACTCCCGCTGTCTGGGTTCAGTCTGTCTCTCTCTCTGTCTGGGTTCAGTCTGTCTCTCTCTCTGTCTGGGTTCAGTCTGTCTCTCTCTCTGTCTGGGTACAGTCTGTCTCTCTCTCTGTCTGGGTACAGTCTGTCTCTCTCTCTGTCTGGGTACATTCTGACTCTCTCTCTTTCTGGGTTCAGTCTGACTCTTTCCGTCTGAGTTCATTCTCTCTCTCTCTCTGGGTTCAGTCTCTCTCTCTCTGGGTTCAGTCTGTCTCTCTCTCTTTCTGGGTTCAGTCTGTCTCTCTCTGTCTGGGTTCAGTCTCTCTCTCTTTCTGGGTTCAATCTGTCTCTGTCTGGGTTCAGTCTGTCTGTCTCTCTGTCTGTGTTCAGTCTCTCTCTCTGTCTGGGTTCAGTCTGTCTCTCTTTGTCTGGGTTCAGTCTGTCTCTCTCTGTCTGGGTTCAGTCTGTCTCTCTCTCTCTTTCTGGGTTCAGTCTGCCTCTCTCTCTTTCTGGGTTCAGTCTGTCTCTCTCTCTTTCTGGGTTCAGTCTGACTCTCTCTCTTTCTGGGTTCAGTCTGACTCTTTCCGTCTGAGTTCATTCTCTCTCTCTCTCTGGGTTCAGTCTCTCTCTCTCTGGGTTCAGTCTGACTCTCTCTCTTTCTGGGTTCAGTCTGACTCTTTCCGTCTGAGTTCATTCTCTCTCTCTCTGGGTTCAGTCTCTCTCTCTGGGTTCAGTCTGTCTCTCTCTCTTTCTGGGTTCAGTCTGTCTCTCTCTCTTTCTGGGTTCAGTCTCTCTCTCTTTCTGGGTTCAATCTGTCTCTGTCTGGGTTCAGTCTGTCTGTCTCTCTGTCTGTGTTCAGTCTCTCTCTCTGTCTGCGTTCAGTCTGTCTCTCTGTCTGCGTTCAGTCTGTCTCTCTCTGTCTGGGTTCAGTCTGTCTCTCTCTGTCTGGGTTCAGTCTGTCTCTCTCTGTCTGGGTTCAGTCTGTCTCTCTCTGTCTGGGTTCAGTCTGTCTCTCTCTGTCTGGGTTCAGTCTGTCTCTCTCTCTCTTTCTGGGTTCAGTCTGCCTCTCTCTCTTTCTGGGTTCAGTCTGTCTCTCTCTCTTTCTGGGTTCAGTCTGTCTCTCTCTCTTTCTGGGTTCAGTCTGTCTCTCTCTGTCTGGGTTCAGTCTGTCCCTCTCTGTCTGGGTTCAGTCTGTCTCACTCTCTTTCTGGGTTCAATCTGTCTCACTCTCTTTCTGGGTTCAGTCTGTTTCTCTCTCGCTCTGCGTACAGTCTGTCTCTCTCCCTCTCTGGGTGCAGTCTGCCTCTCTGTCTTTCTGGGTACAGTCTGTCTTTCTCTGTCTGGGTTCAGTCTCTCTCTCTGGGTTCAGTCTGTCTCTCTCTCTTTCTGGGTTCAGTCTGTCTCTCTCTCTTTCTGGGTTCAGTCTGTCTCTCTCTGTCTGGGTTCAGTCTCTCTCTCTTTCTGGGTTCAGTCTCTCTCTCTCTGTCTGGGTTCAGTCTGTCTCTCTCTGTCTGGGTTCAGTCTGTCTCTCTCTGTCTGGGTTCAGTCTGTCTCTCTCTGTCTGGGTTCAGTCTGTCTCTCTCTGTCTGGGTTCAGTCTGTCTCTCTCTGTCTGGATTCAATCTGTCTCTCTCTGTCTGGGTTCAGTCTCTCTCTCTTTCTGGTTTCAGTCTGTCTCTCTTTCTCTGGGTTCAATCTGTCTCTCTCTCTGCGTTCAGTCTGTCTCTCTCTCTTTCTGGGTTCAGCCTCTCTCTCTCTTTCTGGGTTCAGTCTCTCTCTCTCTTTCTGGGTTCAGTCTCTCTCTCTCTTTCTGGGTTCAGTCTCTCTCTCTCTTTCTGGGTTCAGTCTCTCTCTCTCTTTCTGGGTTCAGTCTCTCTCTCTCTTTCTGGATTCAGTCTCTCTCTCTCTGTCTGGGTTCAGTCTCTCTCTCTCTGTCTGGGTTCAGTCTCTCTCTCTCTGTCTGGGTTCAGTCTCTCTCTCTCTGTCTGGGTTCAGTCTCTCTCTCTCTATGGGTTCAGTCTCTCTCTCTCTGGATTCAATCTGTCTCTCTTTGTCTGGGTTCACTCTCTCTCTCTTTCTGGTTTCAGTCTGTCTCTCTTTCTCTGGGTTCAATCTGTCTCTCTCTCTGCGTTCAGTCTGTCTCTCTCTCTTTCTGGGTTCAGCCTCTCTCTCTTTCTGGGTTCAGTCTCTCTCTCTTTCTGGGTTCAGTCTCTCTCTCTTTCTGGGTTCAGTCTCTCTCTCTTTCTGGGTTCAGTCTCTCTCTCTGGGTTCAGTCTCTCTCTCTTTCTGGGTTCAGTCTCTCTCTCTTTCTGGGTTCAGTCTCTCTCTCTTTCTGGGTTCAGTCTCTCTCTGAGTGCAGTCTGGATCTCTCTCTGGGTTCAGTCTGTCTCTCTGTTTGGGAACAGTCTGTCTCTCTGTTTGGGAACAGTCTGTCTCTCTCTGTCTCTGGGTTCAGTCTGTCTTTCTCTGTCTCTGGGTTCAGTCTGTCTGTCTCTCTGTCTGGGTTCAGTCTCTCTCTCTGTCTGCGTTCAGTCTGTCTCTCTCTGTCTGGGTTCAGTCTGTCTCTCTCTCTCTTTCGGGGTTCAGTCTGTCACTCCCGCTGTCTGGGTTCAGTCTGTCTCTCTCTCTGTCTGGGTTCAGTCTGTCTCTCTCTCTGTCTGGGTTCAGTCTGTCTCTCTCTCTGTCTGGGTACAGTCTGTCTCTCTCTCTGTCTGGGTACAGTCTGTCTCTCTCTCTGTCTGGGTACATTCTGACTCTCTCTCTTTCTGGGTTCAGTCTGACTCTTTCCGTCTGAGTTCATTCTCTCTCTCTCTCTGGGTTCAGTCTCTCTCTCTCTGGGTTCAGTCTGTCTCTCTCTCTTTCTGGGTTCAGTCTGTCTCTCTCTGTCTGGGTTCAGTCTCTCTCTCTTTCTGGGTTCAATCTGTCTCTGTCTGGGTTCAGTCTGTCTGTCTCTCTGTCTGTGTTCAGTCTCTCTCTCTGTCTGCGTTCAGTCTGTCTCTTTGTCTGCGTTCAGTCTGTCTCTTTGTCTGCGTTCAGTCTGTCTCTCTGTCTGCGTTCAGTCTGTCTCTCTGTCTGCGTTCAGTCTGTCTCTCTGTCTGCGTTCAGTCTGTCTCTCTCTGTCTGGGTTCAGTCTGTCTCTCTTTGTCTGGGTTCAGTCTGTCTCTCTCTGTCTGGGTTCAGTCTGTCTCTCTCTCTCTTTCTGGGTTCAGTCTGCCTCTCTCTCTTTCTGGGTTCAGTCTGTCTCTCTCTCTTTCTGGGTTCAGTCTGTCTCTCTCTCTTTCTGGGTTCAGTCTGTCCCTCTCTGTCTGGGTTCAGTCTGTCTCACTCTCTTTCTGGGTTCAATCTGTCTCACTCTCTTTCTGGGTTCAGTCTGTTTCTCTCTCGCTCTGCGTACAGTCTGTCTCTCTCCCTCTCTGGGTGCAGTCTGCCTCTCTGTCTTTCTGGGTACAGTCTGTCTTTCTCTGTCTGGGTTCAGTCTCTCTCTCTGGGTTCAGTCTGTCTCTCTCTCGCTCTGGGTACAGTCTGTCTATCTCTCTCTCTCTGGGTGCAGTCTGTCTCTCTCTCTTTCTGGGTACAGTCTGTCTCTCTCTCTCTCTGGGTACAGTCTGTCTCTCTCTCTCTCTGGGTGCAGTCTGTCTCTCACTCTCTCTGGGTTCAGTCTCTCTCTCTGGGTTCAGTCTGTCGCTCTCTCGCTCTGGGTACAGTCTGTCTCTCTCTCTCTCTGGTTGCAGTCAGTCTCTCTTTCTGGGTACAGTCTGTCTCTCTCTCTCTCTGGGTTCAGTCTGTCTCTCTCTCGCTCTGGGTACAGTCTCTCTCTCTCTCTTTCTGGGTTCAGTCTGTCTCTCTCTGTCTGGGTTCAGTCTCTTTCTCTGTCTGGGTTCAGACTCTCTCTCTCTATGGGTTCAGTCTGTCTCTCTCTCTTTGGTTCAATCTGTCTCTCTCTGTCTGGGTTCAGTCTCTCTCTCTTTCTGGTTTCAGTCTGTCTCTCTTTCTCTGGGTTAAATCTCTCTCTCTCTCTGGGTTCAGTCTCTCTCGCTCTTTCTGGGTTCAGTCTGTCTCTCTCTGTCTGGGTTCAGTCTGTCTCTCTCTCTGGGTACAGTCTGTCTCTCTCTCTCTCTCTCTGGGTACAGTCTGTCTGTCTCTCTCTCTGGGTACAGTCTGTCTCTCTCCCTATCTGGGTTCAGTCTGTCTCTCTCTGGGTTCAGTCTGTCTCTGTCTCTCTCTGGGTTCACTCTGTCTCTGTCTCTCTCTGGGTTCAGTCTGTCTCTGTCTCTTTCTGGTTTCAGTCTGTCTCTTTCTGTCTGAGCTCAGTCTATCTCTCTCTATCTGGGTTCAGTCTGTCGCTCTCTCTCTGGGTTCAGTCTGTCTCTATCTCTCTGGGTTCAGTCTGTCTCTCTCTCTTTCTGGGTTCAGTCTGTCTCTCTCTCTTTCTGGGTTCAGTATGTCTCTCTCTCTGGGTTCAGTCTGTCTCTCTCTCTCTGGGTTCAGTCTGTCTCTCTCTCTGGGTTCAGTCTCTCTCTCTCTCTGGGTTCAATCTGTCTCTCTTTCTGGGTTCAGTCTGTCTCTCTCTCTTTCGGGGTTCAGTCTGTCACTCTCTCTGTCTGGGTTCAGTCTGTCTCTCTCTCTCTTTCTGGGTTCAGTCTGCCTCTCTCTCTTTCTGGGTTCAGTCTGTCTCTCTCTCTTTCTGGGTTCAGTCTGTCTCTCTCTGTCTGGGTTCAGTCTGTCCCTCTCTGTCTGGGTTCAGTCTGTCTCACTCTCTTTCTGGGTTCAATCTGTCTCACTCTCTTTCTGGGTTCAGTCTGTTTCTCTCTCGCTCTGCGTACAGTCTGTCTCTCTCCCTCTCTGGGTGCAGTCTGCCTCTCTGTCTTTCTGGGAACAGTCTGTCTTTCTCTGTCTGGGTTCAGTCTCTCTCTCTGGGTTCAGTCTGTCTCTCTCTCGCTCTGGGTACAGTCTGTCTATCTCTCTCTCTCTGGGTGCAGTCTGTCTCTCTCTCTTTCTGGATACAGTCTGTCTCTCTCTCTCTGGGTACAGTCTGTCTCTCTCTCTCTCTGGGTGCAGTCTGTCTCTCACTCTCTCTGGGTTCAGGCTCTCTCTCTGGGTTCAGTCTGTCGCTCTCTCGCTCTGGGTACAGTCTGTCTCTCTCTCTCTCTGGGTGCAGTCAGTCTCTCTTTCTGGGTACAGTCTGTCTCTCTCTCTCTCTGGGTTCAGTCTGTCTCTCTCTCGCTCTGGGTACAGTCTCTCTCTCTCTCTTTCTGGGTTCAGTCTGTCTCTCTCTGTCTGGGTTCAGTCTCTCTCTCTCTTTCTGGGTTCAGTCTGACTCTCTCTCTCTGGGTTCAGTCTCTCTCTCTCTCTGGGTTCAGTCTCTCTCTGTCTGGGTTCAGTCTGTCTCTCTGTCTGGGTTCAGTCTGTCTCTCTCTCTGTCTGGGTACAGTCTGTCTCTCTCTCTGTCTGGTTACAGTCTGTCTCTCTCTCTTTCTGGGTTCAGTCTGACTCTCTCTCTGGGCTCAGTCTCTCTATGTCTGGGTTCAGTCTGTCTCTCTCTCTGTCTGGGTTCAGTCTGTCTCTCTCTCTGTCTGGGTTCAGTCTGTCTCTCTCTCTGTCTGGGTACAGTCTGTCTCTCTCTCTGTCTGGGTACAGTCTGTCTCTCTCTCTGTCTGGGTACAGTCTGTCTCTCTCTCTGTCTGGGTTCAGTCTGACTCTCTCTCTGGGTTCAGTCTCTCTCTCTCTCTGGGTTCAGTCTCTCTCTCTCTGGGTTCAGTCTGTCTCTCTCTGGGTACAGTCTGTCTCTCTCTCTCTCTCTCTCTGGGTACAGTCTGTCTCTCTCTCTCTCTGGGTACAGTCTGTCTCTCTCCCTATCTGGGTTCAGTCTGTCTCTCTCTCTGGGTTCAGTCTGTCTCTGTCTCTCTCTGGGTTCACTCTGTCTCTGTCTCTTTCTGGGTTCAGTCTGTCTCTTTCTGTCTGAGCTCAGTCTGTCTCTCTCTATCTGGGTTCAGTCTGTCGCTCTCTCTCTGGGTTCAGTCTGTCTCTATCTCTCTGGGTTCAGTCTGTCTCTCTCTCTTTCTGGGTTCAGTCTGTCTCTCTCTCTTTCTGGGTTCAGTATGTCTCTCTCTCTCTCTGGGTTCAGTCTGTCTCTCTCTCTCTGGGTTCAGTCTGTCTCTCTCTCTCTGGGTTCAGTCTGTCTCTCTCTCTCTGGGTTCAGTCTGTCTCTCTCTCTCTGGGTTCAGTCTGTCTCTCTCTCTCTGGGTTCAGTCTCTCTCTCTCTCTCTGGGTTCAATCTGTCTCTCTTTCTGGGTTCAGTCTGTCTCTCTCTCTTTCGGGGTTCAGTCTGTCACTCTCTCTGTCTGGGTTCAGTCTGTCTCTCTCTCTGTCTGGGTACAGTCTGTCTCTCTCTCTGTCTGGGTACAGTCTGTCTCTCTCTCTCTTTCTGGGTTCAGTCTGTCTCTCTCTCTCTGGGTTCAGTCTGTCTCTCTCTGGGTTCAGTCTGTCTCTCTCTCTTTCTGGGTTCAGTCTGTCTCTCTCTGTCTGGGTTCAGTCTCTCTCTCTTTCTGGGTTCAATCTGTCTCTCTCTGTCTGGGTTCAGTCTCTCTCTCTTTCTGGGTTCAATCTGTCTCTGTCTGGGTTCAGTCTGTCTCTCTCTGTCTGGGTTCAGTCTGTCTCTCTCTGTCTGGGTTCAGTCTGTCTCTCTCTGTCTGGGTTCAGTCTGTCTCTCTCTGTCTGGATTCAGTCTGTCTCTCTCTGTCTGGGTTCAGTCTCTCTCTCTGTCTGGTTTCAGTCTGTCTCTCTTTCTCTGGGTTCAATCTGTCTCTCTCTCTGCGTTCAGTCTGTCTCTCTCTCTTTCTGGGTTCAGCCTCTCTCTCTCTTTCTGGGTTCAGTCTCTCTCTCTCTTTCTGGGTTCAGTCTCTCTCTCTCTTTCTGGGTTCATCTCTCTCTCTTTCTGGTTTCAGTCTCTCTCTCTCTGTCTGGGTTCAGTCTCTCTCTCTCTGTCTGGGTTCAGTCTCTCTCTCTCTGTCTGGGTTCAGTCTCTCTCTCTCTGTCTGGGTTCAGTCTCTCTCTCTGTCTGTCTGGGTTCAGTCTCTCTCTCTCTATGGGTTCAGTCTCTCTCTCTCTGGATTCAATCTGTCTCTCTTTGTCTGGGTTCACTCTCTCTCTCTTTCTGGTTTCAGTCTGTCTCTCTTTCTCTGGGTTCAATCTGTCTCTCTCTCTGCGTTCAGTCTGTCTCTCTCTCTTTCTGGGTTCAGCCTCTCTCTCTTTCTGGGTTCAGTCTCTCTCTCTTTCTGGGTTCAGTCTCTCTCTCTTTCTGGGTTCAGTCTCTCTCTCTTTCTGGGTTCAGTCTCTCTCTCTCTCTCTCTGGTTTCAGTCTGTCTCTCTGTTTGGGAACAGTCTGTCTCTCTCTGTCTCTGGGTTCAGTCTGTCTGTCTCTCTGTCTGGGTTCAGTCTCTCTCTCTGTCTGCGTTCAGTCTGTCTCTCTCTGTCTGGGTTCAGTCTCTCTCTCTCTCTCTTTCGGGGTTCAGTCTGTCACTCCCGCTGTCTGGGTTCAGTCTGTCTCTCTCTCTGTCTGGGTTCAGTCTGTCTCTCTCTCTGTCTGGGTTCAGTCTGTCTCTCTCTCTTTCTGGGTTCAGTCTGACTCTCTCTCTTTCTGGGTTCAGTCTGACTCTTTCCGTCTGAGTTCATTCTCTCTCTCTCTCTGGGTTCAGTCTGACTCTCTCTCTTTCTGGGTTCAGTCTGACTCTTTCCGTCTGAGTTCATTCTCTCTCTCTCTCTGGGTTCAGTCTCTCTCTCTCTGGGTTCAGTCTGTCTCTCTCTCTTTCTGGGTTCAGTCTGTCTCTCTCTGTCTGGGTTCAGTCTCTCTCTCTTTCTGGGTTCATTCTGTCTCTGTCTGGGTTCAGTCTGTCTCTGTCTGGGTTCAGTCTGTCTCTCTCTCTGGGTTCTGTCTGTCTCTGTCTCTTTCTGGGTTCATTCTGTCTCTCTGTGTCTGAGCTCAGTCTGTCTCTCTCTCTCTGGGTTCAGTCTGTCGCTCTCTCTCTGGGTTCAGTCTGTCGCTCTCTCTCTGGGTTCAGTCTGTCTCTCTCTCTTTCTGGGTTCAGTCTGTCTCTCTCTCTTTCTGGGTTCAGTATGTCTCTCTCTCTTTCTGGTTTCAGTCTGTCTCTCTCTCTCTGGGTTCATTCTGTCTCTCTCTCTGGGTTCAGTCTCTCTCTCTCTGGGTTCAATCTGTCTCTCTTTCTGGGTTCAGTCTGTCTCTCTCTCTTTCGGGGTTCAGTCTGTCACTCTCTCTGTCTGGGTTCAGTCTGTCTCTCTCTCTGTCTGGGTTCAGTCTGTCTCTCTAACTGTCTGGGTTCAGTCTGTCTCTCTCTCTTTCTGGGTTCAGTCTGACTCTCTCCGTCTGAGTTCATTCTCTCTCTCTTTCTGGGTTCAGTCTATCTCTCTCTCTGGGTTCAGTCTGTCTCTCTCTCTGTCTGGGTTCAGTCTGTCTCTCTCTCTCTGGGTTCAGTCTGTCTCTCTCTCTCTGGGTTCAGTCTCTCTCTCTTTCTGGTTTCAGTCAGTCTCTCTCTGTCTGGGTTCAGTCTGTCTCTCTCTGTCTGGGTTCAGTCTCCCTCTCTCTGTCTGGGTTCAGTCTCTCTCTCTCTGTCTGGGTTCAGTCTGTCTCTCTCTGTCTGGGTTCAGTCTGTCTCTCTCTCTGGGTTCAGTCTGTCTCTGTCTCTCTCTGGGTTCACTCTGTCTCTGTCTCTTTCTGGGTTCAGTCTGTCTCTTTCTGTCTGAGCTCAGTCTGTCTCTCTCTATCTGGGTTCAGTCTGTCGCTCTCTCTCTGGGTTCAGTCTGTCTCTATCTCTCTGGGTTCAGTCTGTCTCTCTCTCTTTCTGGGTTCAGTATGTCTCTCTCTCTGGGTTCAGTCTGTCTCTCTCTCTCTGGGTTCAGTCTGTCTCTCTCTCTCTGGGTTCAGTCTGTCTCTCTCTCTCTGGGTTCAGTCTGTCTCTCTCTCTCTGGGTTCAGTCTGTCTCTCTCTCTCTGGGTTCAATCTGTCTCTCTTTCTGGGTTCAGTCTGTCTCTCTTTCTGGGTTCAGTCTGTCTCTCTCTCTTTCGGGGTTCAGTCTGTCACTCTCTCTGTCTGGGTTCAGTCTGTCTCTCTCTCTGTCTGGGTACAGTCTGTCTCTCTCTCTGTCTGGGTACAGTCTGTCTCTCTCTCTGTCTGGGTACAGTCTGTCTCTCTCTCTTTCTGGGTTCAGTCTGACTCTCTCTCTCTGGGTTCAGTCTCTCTCTCTCTGGGTTCAGTCCATCTCTCTCTGGGTTCAGTCTGTCTCTCTCTGGGTTCAGTCTGTCTCTCTCTCTTTCTGGGTTCAGTCTGTCTCTCTCTGTCTGGGTTCAGTCTCTCTCTCTTTCTGGGTTCAATCTGTCTCTGTCTGGGTTCAGTCTGTCTCTCTCTGTCTGGGTTCAGTCTGTCTCTCTCTGTCTGGGTTCAGTCTGTCTCTCTCTGTCTGGGTTCAGTCTGTCTCTCTCTGTCTGGGTTCAGTCTGTCTCTCTCTGTCTGGGTTCAGTCTCTCTCTCTTTCTGGTTTCAGTCTGTCTCTCTTTCTCTGGGTTCAATCTGTCTCTCTCTGCGTTCAGTCTGTCTCTCTCTCTTTCTGGGTTCAGCCTCTCTCTCTCTTTCTGGGTTCAGTCTCTCTCTCTCTTTCTGGGTTCAGTCTCTCTCTCTCTTTCTGGGTTCAGTCTCTCTCTCTCTTTCTGGGTTCAGTCTCTCTCTCTCTTTCTGGGTTCAGTCTCTCTCTCTTTCTGGTTTCAGTCTCTCTCTCTCTGTCTGGGTTCAGTCTCTCTCTGTCTGGGTTCAGTCTCTGTCTCTATGTCTGGGTTCAGTCTCTCTCTCTCTGTCTGGGTTCAGTCTCTCTCTCTCTGTCTGGGTTCAGTCTCTCTCTCTCTGGATTCAATCTGTCTCTCTTTGTCTGGGTTCACTCTCTCTCTCTTTCTCTGGGTTCAATCTGTCTCTCTCTCTGCGTTCAGTCTGTCTCTCTCTCTTTCTGGGTTCAGCCTCTCTCTCTTTCTGGGTTCAGTCTCTCTCTCTCTTTCTGGGTTCAGTCTCTCTCTCTCTTTCTGGGTTCAGTCTCTCTCTCTCTTTCTGGGTTCAGTCTCTCTCTCTGAGTGCAGTCTGGATCTCTCTCTGGGTTCAGTCTGTCTCTCTTTCTCTGAGTTCAATCTGTCTCTCTGTTTGGGAACAGTCTGTCTCTCTCTGTCTCTGGGTTCAGTCTGTCTCTCTCTGTCTCTGGGTTCAGTCTCTCTCTCTGTCTGCGTTCAGTCTGTCTCTCTCTGTCTGGGTTCAGTCTGTCTCTCTCTCTCTTTCGGGGTTCAGTCTGTCACTCCCGCTGTCTGGGTTCAGTCTGTCTCTCTCTCTGTCTGGGTTCAGTCTGTCTCTCTCTCTGTCTGGGTACAGTCTGTCTCTCTCTCTGTCTGGGTACAGTCTGTCTCTCTCTCTGTCTGGGTTCAGTCTGACTCTCTCTCTTTCTGGGTTCAGTCTGACTCTCTCTCTTTCTGGGTTCATTCTCTCTCTCTCTCTGGGTTCAGTCTCTCTCTCTCTGGGTTCAGTCTGACTCTCTCTCTTTCTGGGTTCAGTCTGACTCTTTCCGTCTGAGTTCAATCTCTCTCTCTCTCTGGGTTCAGTCTCTCTCTCTGGGTTCAGTCTGTCTCTCTCTCTTTCTGGGTTCAGTCTGTCTCTCTCTGTCTGGGTTCAGTCTCTCTCTCTTTCTGGGTTCAATCTGTCTCTGTCTGGGTTCAGTCTGTCTCTCTCTCTGGGTTCTGTCTGTCTCTGTCTCTTTCTGGGTTCAATCTGTCTCTGTCTGAGCTCAGTCTGTCTCTCTCTCTCTGGGTTCAGTCTGTCGCTCTCTCTCTGGGTTCAGTCTGTCTCCATCTCTCTGGGTTCAGTCTGTCTCTCTCTCTTTCTGGGTTCAGTCTGTCTCTCTCTCTTTCTGGGTTCAGTCTGTCTCTCTCTCTTTCTGGGTTCAGTCTGTCTCTCTCTCTTTCTGGGTTCAGTCTGTCTCTCTCTCTCTGGGTTCAGTCTGTCTCTCTCTCTCTGGGTTCAGTCTCTGTCTCTCTTTCTGGGTTCAATCTGTCTCTCTTTCTGGGTTCAGTCTGTCTCTCTCTCTTTCGGGGTTCAGTCTGTCACTCTCTCTGTCTGGGTTCAGTCTGTCTCTCTCTCTGTCTGGGTTCAGTCTGTCTCTCTCTCTGTCTGGGTTCAGTCTGTCTCTCTCTCTTTCTGGGTTCAGTCTGACTCTCTCCGTCTGAGTTCATTCTCTCTCTCTTTCTGGGTTCAGTCTGTCTCTCTCTCTGGGTTCAGTCTGTCTCTCTCTCTGTCTGGGTTCAGTCTGTCTCTCTCTCTGTCTGGGTTCAGTCTGTCTCTCTCTGTTTGGGTTCAGTCTCTCTCTCTTTCTGGTTTCAGTCAGTCTCTCTCTGTCTGGGTTCAGTCTGTCTCTCTCTGTCTGGGTTCAGTCTCCCTCTCTCTGTCTGGGTTCAGTCTCTCTCTCTCTGTCTGGGTTCAGTCTGTCTCTCTCTATGGGTTCAGTCTCTCTCTCTCTATGGGTTCAGTCTCTCTCTCTCTCTGGATTCAATCTGTCTCTCTCTGTCTGGGTTCAGTCTGACTCTCTCTCTTTCTGGGTTCAGTCTGACTCTTTCCGTCTGAGTTCATTCTCTCTCTCTCTCTGGGTTCAGTCTCTCTCTCTCTGGGTTCAGTCTGTCTCTCTCTCTTTCTGGGTTCAGTCTGTCTCTCTCTGTCTGGGTTCAGTCTCTCTCTCTTTCTGGGTTCATTCTGTCTCTGTCTGGGTTCAGTCTGTCTCTGTCTGGGTTCAGTCTGTCTCTCTCTCTGGGTTCTGTCTGTCTCTGTCTCTTTCTGGGTTCATTCTGTCTCTCTGTGTCTGAGCTCAGTCTGTCTCTCTCTCTCTGGGTTCAGTCTGTCGCTCTCTCTCTGGGTTCAGTCTGTCGCTCTCTCTCTGGGTTCAGTCTGTCTCTCTCTCTTTCTGGGTTCAGTCTGTCTCTCTCTCTTTCTGGGTTCAGTATGTCTCTCTCTCTTTCTGGTTTCAGTCTGTCTCTCTCTCTCTGGGTTCATTCTGTCTCTCTCTCTGGGTTCAGTCTCTCTCTCTCTGGGTTCAATCTGTCTCTCTTTCTGGGTTCAGTCTGTCTCTCTCTCTTTCGGGGTTCAGTCTGTCACTCTCTCTGTCTGGGTTCAGTCTGTCTCTCTCTCTGTCTGGGTTCAGTCTGTCTCTCTAACTGTCTGGGTTCAGTCTGTCTCTCTCTCTTTCTGGGTTCAGTCTGACTCTCTCCGTCTGAGTTCATTCTCTCTCTCTTTCTGGGTTCAGTCTATCTCTCTCTCTGGGTTCAGTCTGTCTCTCTCTCTGTCTGGGTTCAGTCTGTCTCTCTCTCTCTGGGTTCAGTCTGTCTCTCTCTCTCTGGGTTCAGTCTCTCTCTCTTTCTGGTTTCAGTCAGTCTCTCTCTGTCTGGGTTCAGTCTGTCTCTCTCTGTCTGGGTTCAGTCTCCCTCTCTCTGTCTGGGTTCAGTCTCTCTCTCTCTGTCTGGGTTCAGTCTGTCTCTCTCTGTCTGGGTTCAGTCTGTCTCTCTCTCTGGGTTCAGTCTGTCTCTGTCTCTCTCTGGGTTCACTCTGTCTCTGTCTCTTTCTGGGTTCAGTCTGTCTCTTTCTGTCTGAGCTCAGTCTGTCTCTCTCTATCTGGGTTCAGTCTGTCGCTCTCTCTCTGGGTTCAGTCTGTCTCTATCTCTCTGGGTTCAGTCTGTCTCTCTCTCTTTCTGGGTTCAGTATGTCTCTCTCTCTGGGTTCAGTCTGTCTCTCTCTCTCTGGGTTCAGTCTGTCTCTCTCTCTCTGGGTTCAGTCTGTCTCTCTCTCTCTGGGTTCAGTCTGTCTCTCTCTCTCTGGGTTCAGTCTGTCTCTCTCTCTCTGGGTTCAGTCTGTCTCTCTCTCTCTGGGTTCAGTCTGTCTCTCTCTCTCTGGGTTCAGTCTGTCTCTCTTTCTGGGTTCAGTCTGTCTCTCTCTCTTTCGGGGTTCAGTCTGTCACTCTCTCTTTCGGGGTTCAGTCTGTCACTCTCTCTGTCTGGGTTCAGTCTGTCTCTCTCTCTGTCTGGGTACAGTCTGTCTCTCTCTCTGTCTGGGTACAGTCTGTCTCTCTCTCTGTCTGGGTACAGTCTGTCTCTCTCTGTTTCTGGGTTCAGTCTGACTCTCTCTCTCTGGGTTCAGTCTCTCTCTCTCTGGGTTCAGTCCGTCTCTCTCTGGGTTCAGTCTGTCTCTCTCTGGGTTCAGTCTGTCTCTCTCTCTTTCTGGGTTCAGTCTGTCTCTCTCTGTCTGGGTTCAGTCTCTCTCTCTTTCTGGGTTCAATCTGTCTCTGTCTGGGTTCAGTCTGTCTCTCTCTGTCTGGGTTCAGTCTGTCTCTCTCTGTCTGGGTTCAGTCTGTCTCTCTCTGTCTGGGTTCAGTCTGTCTCTCTCTGTCTGGGTTCAGTCTGTCTCTCTCTGTCTGGGTTCAGTCTGTCTCTCTCTGTCTGGGTTCAGTCTGTCTCTCTCTGTCTGGGTTCAGTCTCTCTCTCTTTCTGGTTTCAGTCTGTCTCTCTTTCTCTGGGTTCAATCTGTCTCTCTCTGCGTTCAGTCTGTCTCTCTCTCTTTCTGGGTTCAGCCTCTCTCTCTCTTTCTGGGTTCAGTCTCTCTCTCTCTTTCTGGGTTCAGTCTCTCTCTCTCTTTCTGGGTTCAGTCTCTCTCTCTCTTTCTGGGTTCAGTCTCTCTCTCTCTTTCTGGGTTCAGTCGCTCTCTCTTTCTGGTTTCAGTCTCTCTCTCTCTGTCTGGGTTCAGTCTCTCTCTGTCTGGGTTCAGTCTCTGTCTCTATGTCTGGGTTCAGTCTCACTCTCTCTGTCTGGGTTCAGTCTCTCTCTCTCTGTCTGGGTTCAGTCTCTCTCTCTCTGTCTGGGTTCAGTCTCTCTCTCTCTGTCTGGGTTCAGTCTCTCTCTCTCTGGATTCAATCTGTCTCTCTTTGTCTGGGTTCACTCTCTCTCTCTTTCTCTGGGTTCAATCTGTCTCTCTCTCTGCGTTCAGTCTGTCTCTCTCTCTTTCTGGGTTCAGCCTCTCTCTCTTTCTGGGTTCAGTCTCTCTCTCTCTTTCTGGGTTCAGTCTCTCTCTCTCTTTCTGGGTTCAGTCTCTCTCTCTCTTTCTGGGTTCAGTCTCTCTCTCTGAGTGCAGTCTGGATCTCTCTCTGGGTTCAGTCTGTCTCTCTTTCTCTGAGTTCAATCTGTCTCTCTGTTTGGGAACAGTCTGTCTCTCTCTGTCTCTGGGTTCAGTCTGTCTCTCTCTGTCTCTGGGTTCAGTCTCTCTCTCTGTCTGCGTTCAGTCTGTCTCTCTCTGTCTGGGTTCAGTCTGTCTCTCTCTCTCTTTCGGGGTTCAGTCTGTCACTCCCGCTGTCTGGGTTCAGTCTGTCTCTCTCTCTGTCTGGGTTCAGTCTGTCTCTCTCTCTGTCTGGGTACAGTCTGTCTCTCTCTCTGTCTGGGTACAGTCTGTCTCTCTCTCTGTCTGGGTTCAGTCTGACTCTCTCTCTTTCTGGGTTCAGTCTGACTCTCTCTCTTTCTGGGTTCATTCTCTCTCTCTCTCTGGGTTCAGTCTCTCTCTCTCTGGGTTCAGTCTGACTCTCTCTCTTTCTGGGTTCAGTCTGACTCTTTCCGTCTGAGTTCAATCTCTCTCTCTCTCTGGGTTCAGTCTCTCTCTCTGGGTTCAGTCTGTCTCTCTCTCTTTCTGGGTTCAGTCTGTCTCTCTCTGTCTGGGTTCAGTCTCTCTCTCTTTCTGGGTTC